>NW_025222592.1:2090229-2610384 GCF_014066325.1 Apis laboriosa
AAAAAAAAAAAAAAAAAAAACGATATCTCGCACAATTCGACACTTTTTTTTGTTTGTATATATTTCCTTTTCTTTCCTCTTTTATTTATTCTCACGTTCGCGTATTGGAAACAATCTATTGGACCAACCACCACCGCGTTGGGGAAACACCTGTTCCACCCTTACTTCCACTACGGTCACTGATCACGCGAGAAGAGTCGCGAACGCACTTCCGGCCACCTTTTCGCGGGAATCCTTCGAAACTTTGAACTCTTCACTGGCTCGTACGTGATGAAAGGAGAAGCAGGTATCTTGGAAATCTTGGTTTATTAGTCGTTTCGTTTTTTTTTTTTTTTTTTTTTTTTTTGAATTTTTCTTGGATCTCTTTTCAGGTGAGATATAGGATCATATAGGAATTTTAATACTGATTTGTTTAATCTTCTTCGGGAATTTTTTTTAAATTCCCTCTAAACTATCCACAATTCCTAACTTTTCTTCTAACAAATTTATTCCCCAATTTTCTTGTTTTCCGAGCGATGATTTTTAAATTTTCCAATTGTCTCTCCTAGATCTTTCCACCGATCGTTCAACCGTTCACCGACTATCAACCGATTGGCTGACTGACTGTGGCTGGCGTCGCGGCGACACTGACACGAGAACGCGGTCCGAGGCGAGAGGATGCGCTCGAGGAAAGCTCGGGGCGAAGTGCCAGAAGAGTCGTCGCTTGAAATAACCGCTCGTCCACCGGGCTCTCCCTCCGCCAACCCCCGTGGCCGCTCTCGTAGTTCCTCTCCCCACCTCTCGGCTAGCTGCACCGGCTAAACTCTCTCTCGTCACACACAATCCCACACTATGCTCTTGCTCTTTCTCCGTTTTGCGCGCCATCGTTCTTCCTCTTACACACGTATATAACGTGGGTATAGTTGTTGCTGCTGCTTCTCTAGCTGCGGCTTGTCGTTGCTGCTTACTATTTCTTCTATTTCCTCTTCTTCTTACGACTCTCCTCCTCTTTCTTCTTCGTGTCCTTCGCGTCCTTTCTTCTTCCTCTTTCCTCCTTCGTTGGTTGATGATTGGGCGCGCGAGCACGTGCGTCAAGAAGTTTTCGCGCCACTGTGAGAAATGGACGAGATGGAAGATTGTTCGGGGATTTATTGGGATTCTGATCGGGGGAAATTAAAGTGGCGATGGGGAATTGGAGGGAGGATAAACAATGCGATGAGTCGAGATTTTATTTTTTATTTTTTTTTTTTTCGTTATCGTGAGAAATGAGAATTTATTGGGATTCTGATTAGGAGGAGAATTAATATGGAGAATTGGAAATTTTGTATGCGCGTTAAGAATAGAATTTGTAGGAATAATAGTTAAGAATGTAATTTATGTAAGTTAAGAAGTTTTTGCATTTGTGAAGAAAAATTAATTATTTTATGAGTAAAATTTAGAAGAATAATAAACGGTGGTTTGATACAATGAGAAATGAACGAGATGGAAAGTTGTTTGGAATTTATTGGAGTTTTGATTGAGGAAAATTAAAGTAAAGAAATGGAGGGAAATTTTGTAAACATGTTTGAGATAGGGTATAGATAGAATTTATACGAATAATGTATATAATAATTTGATTATTTATAGTTTAATATAAAATAAATATAATTTAAAATATAATTTAAGAAATTTTCGCGTCACTGTGAGAAATGAACGAGATGGAAGATTATTCGAAATTTATGAGATTCTGAGGGAAGGAAATTAAAGTGGAAATTTAAAATTTTTAAAAAATTAAAATGGAAAAAATTGTAAATTCTATACATATATTTGAGACATAGACTGAATTTATAATAATAAATATAATTTCATATAAATAATATAATAAATAATATAACTTAAAACATTTTCTATGAGAAATGGACGAGATGGAAGATTATTCGTAATTTATTGAGTCTCTAAGTGGAGGAAATTAATGTGGAAATTTTAAATTTAAAAAAAATAGAAATTAGAAAGAAGATGCAGAAGTCTGTGCTGAAATTTTACAACTATGTTTGATATAAATAAATTAATTCGAGTTTGAAAATATTCGTAAAATTGATTGTTTGAATTTTTATTTTGCTATTTTTAATTATAAAAATGCAAGAGATGATAAATAAGGATCGATATGATATAATAATAAAATAATAAATAATAAAATAATAATAAAATAATAATAAAATAATAAAAATAAAGCTAATAATATAATAAGTTAAAAAACTATTGTGAGAAATGGACGAGATGAAAAATTCTTATTGAAAAAGATTAAAATGGGGATGAAGAATTAAAGGGAATAATGAAATTTTATTACTGTATTCAAGATATCGATTAATCCATTAGCATTCGTGACTTGATATTTAAAAAAAAGTGAGTAAACGTGTCAAATCTCTCAATTGAGTTGCGAATTATTATTATATCTCATTGCTTTATCTCAAATTTTCATTTGTAATTAATCGATATATCCTAATTACGAAACATAATTAAACATAATGATCAATTTTGTCATAAAAATTCACATTTTTCTTAAATTAATTACTATAAATTTATAACAAAAACTTTTAACTTTTAACTTTTACTTTAACTTTGAGCATATTCACTATACTCTTTCTTACGCTACAATCAAATTAAGAAACACAACGAAAAGCATTATACTAAATAAAACAACCTGTACTATCATTCAACACCATTCAAAAAAGATGATCTTCCTCAACTTTCAAATTAAAAATCCTTTTTATCGTAATTCACGCTTCTTCAGACCAGTGGAGGTATATGATAAAACCAGCTACCATCCATCTCTGATGTTAAAAGAACGAGAAACAAAAAAATTCTGATCTTCCCCATTCTCCAAGTTAAAAATCCCTCTTCAACAAAAAAAAAAAAAAAAAAAATAAGAAAAACAGGCATTCTTTGAACGATAAAAGAATCATCTATTCCTCGGTATGATCGATCAGTCACGCCACTTCGATCGTTCGTTCCCGTTATTATTAGAGTAGCCAGCAACCGTGTCGACAACTGATCTCAAAATCCGTTGTTTTCCAACGATCGATAGATAAAGATTGAATAACTAGGTTCGATTGAGAACCTGTAATCCGAATTCCACTGTAATTCGAGTGTAATCCGTGTATCTAACATAAGACCGATTTTCTATAGATAACAGAGGAAGATTGGAAACGAGACTCTTTTCACAGTTCAATAGTGGAGTGTTGTTAACCAGAGTGCTGGTTTCATGCTTTTGTTGTTATTCGTTGTTTGATGGGCGTCAGGGGGTTGGATAGACGAGCAGTATGGAGGATGTGACGTGGTTTGACAGTGAGGGTTGGGTAAATTACAGTGATCGAGAAGGAAGAGAATGGTTATGTGTGATTCATTGAGAGACAGCTGTCGGTGATTTAAAGTAGAACGGTATTCTTCGCGGGGATGAGAGGTGGTGTAGGTGATGTTCTTGGAAGTGAATAGAATTTTGTGTCGGTTGGTCAATCGATTATAATTAGATTGTGATTTTCGCGTGAAGGAAGATTTTTTTTTTTTTTTCTTTAATTTTGGATTTGAATAATAAAATTTAAAATTTATCGCTTTTGTTATGTTTAACGTAGAAAAAAATTATCTTTCGTTTTTTTATTTTGATTTGAAACTTTGTAAATGATCTCCAATTTTAAATTTTATTGCTAAAGTTAAAATTGTTGTTTTTTGTGTTATGTCATTGTTTATAAGATTTATTCACTTTATACGTAATGAATTTGCAATATTCCATAATATCAAAGTGAGTCAAGTATAGGTTTATTATTTAATCCTTTATAAAGCTACGCGATTGGAAGTCGTATATTCATATGATTATATTTTCCAAATTTTATTTCATTTTTTTTATTTTATTATATTATATACATAGAATTTATAAAATGTTATGAACAATTGTATTAACATCAATCTTTTAATCCATAATTATTATTTATTTCTAGATTAAGTAAGATATAAGTTAACATTTCTATGAGCAAACATAATTTTATTATTAAATTTACAAATATTTAAAAAATCTGGAAACAATTCTAAAATTTCTATCATACAATAATATTTATCGAATCAAATATCGAAAAGATTTATTATCAAAAAATAGAAATTTTTTCAAAGGAATGAAATTTTGTTCTGAACATGAACGATCTGCAAAGTATTAAAACTATTATAGCCAATTAAAAAAATTTTATATAAAATCCTATAAATAAATAACATATAAATATAAATTACAGAATACAAAAGTTAATTCAAAGTACCATTATTCGTTCAATAAAATCGCGTTAATTTTAAAAATTTGAAAAATCAAACTGTAAAACAATGATCCAACAGAATTTCGAGTAAGTACATGCATTATAGTGTTACCATTAGTGTTTACTTTATACTCGATTCTCCGCAATTCGACCTCTTACATACTTTCTCCACCACAGCTCTTTCGAGAACCAGTTTCTCCTTGTAACATTGTAGAAAAATGGTTAATTAACTCGTGGCACGATACTAAACTCTGGCACAGCTATTCGCAATTCATCTGCCCTGTGGTTAATCCCGTTAAGAGATCCATGTGATTCTACACGATGATTCATTGATTTATTTTTGTCGTTTAATTCGAACCGATTCGTCGAAGTTATTGTTCGAAGATTTATCTAGGACACGAGGAATAAATAAGATCCCCTGTTCCTCGTTATTATTGCAATCAGTTTTAAAATAGAGAAATCATTATTAATTAATTTGCAATTTATCGGTTAATTTTAATTCATTGGTTTCATTAATGAGAATAATTTTGTAATGATGCAGTGATAATGGGAAAATAGAGATTGAATTATTGTTTTTTTTTTTTTTTTTTAATAATATTCATTTATCGGGATATGTTAGGTTTAATTGCCAATTTGTATAAAGGATAAAAGAATGTTCGAATGATTTCATGAATTATTTAAAGATGAATGATCATTGAATAATTATTTCGATATATTATGGATATTTTGTTTCTGTTTAAGAATTGAATTTGGAATTTTTTCATATGTATGTTTTATATTATATAGATTTTATTTTAAGAATATTTTAATATCTTTGATTCCATTTAGAATAAAATTTCAAAATTTATTAGGTAATAAAGAAATAGAGATATTATAATTTAGCAAATAATTTTTTTGGATTTTTTCAAGGTTTTTTAAAATACAGAAAACATTGAAAAAGAAATGAATTCAATTCATATTAAAAATGATATTAATTATTCAAAGTCTTCAGATTTTAAATATACAAAATGTACATCATTAATTCATATTACTTAACTAAGTAAAAATAAAGGAAAGGAAAAAATATTAATCAATCTAATAAGTAAAGTCTAACATCTATACAGATTAATATATTCATAGGAGACTTTTATTCAATTCTAAAAATCAAAAGAAATATAAAATTTGATGTTACAAAAATGTATAAATAAAAAATGTCAATTTTTAAGTTTTTAACTTTTAAGCTAATTTATTTTAAGTTTGCATTAGAAAAAATGAAATAGAGATAGAATAAAACCACTTTGTTTCTTTTTATTTTATTATCTAACTTAATAAATAAGTTTTAATATTTTTATTTCAATTTTTATATCTAATCAATTCTTTAAATGTAATTTATAAATACATAACACTTCATATATATATTTATATTAATAAAGGAAGAAACAGAGAAATTCAAGTGAAGAATTCAATCTAATACGTTATAAAACACTGAAAAATATAATTATTAGCAAATATAATAAAAAATGAATAAAATTGAAAATCTATAGAAAAATATCAAATATTAAAATTTCATTAAAAATAACAGGTAATTACAAAATTATATTTAAATTATTATCAAATTCGTTCACCATCGTGAATCATAATATACTAGCTAATAATTCATGATATGTAATTTCTGTAAAATTTTCACCAATAATACAAGTCTAATTGCTCAAGAGAAACGTTGGTCGTAAAATCTCATTTATTTATTCGTTTATTTATTACCTATCTCCACGCGCATACCGTTTCCATTCATTCAACCCTTGACCAGAAACCGTCTAAAAACCCTTTTGATACCGTTTCTTTTTCCGAACAAATCTTTATAGCTTGATCGTAAAGTCATCGTTCCTTACACCAACCCTCTTTTTCGCTTACAAAGAAACCACTCGAGGAATTTACTTTACGATCGAATGGGAGAGAGTGGAAGGGGGAGGGGAAAAAAGGACTTTTCTAATGTCTGGCTGATAGAGGCATTAATTCTGACCCACGTATCGTTCTGGAACGGTATTTATTCGCCTCATATTTCATCGAAATACGACGCATTAGAGCGAGGAAACGGGGTGGCGCTAAGTCGTGCCTTTTTTCCACTTTTTGATTTGTTCACCGAGTCTCGTTTAAATGTCAGCTTTATAAACTACCTTCTTACTCGATAATTTGTAACTGAACTGTGCTATCGATTGCTATAATTCTTTTTTTTTTTTTTAAATATTCTGAAGATTAATTTTTACAAGTTCATGGAATATACACGAAGTGTATAAATAATATTATTTTTATTTTGTTATTTTATGTTAAATAATTAATTTCATATTATTACTTTTGTTATTTATAATTCTGTTTGTAAATATAATTATATTTATATTAAAATCGAATATTTCATGGTTCATTATATCTACTTTAAACTTGTTCAAGAGAATACCTTAAATATTATTGCTTTAGTTTATTGTTAAAAATGTATATTTCCGAAATATATTTTGTATATATTTTGTACTGTTTTAAGAATATTATATTATATAATTAAAAAAAAAATAAATATAAAATTATTAAAAAATAAAATAAATATAATATTATTATATAATTTTGAATAGAAATGTACATAAAAAGTTTTTAAATTTATTATTTCTATTATAGCACCATTACAAATATCTAATTTATAATATAATTTTCACAAAATATGTTTTTGTCGTGTTATAACAAACATTTATAACAAAATATAACAATTTAAATATTTAAATTGTTATATATATTATATATATAATATTTAAAAAATAATAAATAGAAATGTGTAAATGGACAAGACATTATAAATAGTTGATATTTATGTGGCGCTAGTGTCGCATCAAAGAGAATTTAAAAAAAAAACTTACCTAAAATAATAAAAATAAAACGATATAATAATAAAATTTTATGTAAAATAATAAAAATACAAGTTAATTCTACTTTAATTTTATTAAACTAAAAATTTCTCTTGTCTACCACAACGTTTTCAATTTATTTATAAAATCTAAAAAAATCAATCGAAACGAATTATCCAATTATCATCTATTTTGTCGATTTTGAGAGAACTTATCTCGAAAGCTGTAAAAAAAAAAAATCATTCTAATACCGACGATGGATGAAATGCTACTTTTATATATTATTCTCGTTTTTATCCTTACTTTTACTAATCTTCTCGAAGCAAAGGATCATTTACTCGTTCACCGATTGTCCCGTAATTTACCGTGAAATCCGCAATCGACCGCGTCGAATCGATTAAATCCAGGACGAATCGAGAAGAAATCAATTCCTCTCTGTCTCATAAACCTGCTCCCTCTCTCTTCTATCGGGCTTCTTGTATTTAATCTCGTGCCTCGTATTCACGAGTATGCATCTCGTAATATACATATGTTAATATTATACGTTAACGTATGATAAGTATTATTATAATTACATTAACATATAATTAGATGGGACACTTTCGACGAGATGCGATTCTAGAGATTAAAACGAACACTATAAATTAAAACGAGTTACTGTACAAAAACTATCGGTTGAGGATTTTTTATTAAGTTGTAAAATAATTTAAATAATTAAGGTTTAAATAATTTAGTTTAGATGGAGTAAGATGGAGATAATTTTTAATACTCCATTTAATGCAAATTCAAATTGCTTATAAATTTATATAATATGCTTATATTAATAAGTAAATCTTAACCGATATTTTTAATATATCAACTTGCTTATTTAAAATCGATTTTTCAAAGATGTTCTACATATATAGTGAATATATTGAATCTTTTTATGTAATATTCATATTTTTGTATAAGTTTTATACAATGTTTTATTTATTTTTATTTTATTATTTTTCATATATATAATTTTTTAATGATTCTTTTTTTTCTTTTTATTAAGATATTTGATTAAAAAGTATAAAATTATTTGCAATAGAATTAAATTATGATAAAAATATATGAAATTGCAATTAAAATTACTCTATTGCTATTGGAATTATAAATTCCATATTGCATTTAATTTTGGGGAAAAAAAATAAATTATTTATATTTTATATAAATGCTATTGATAGAAATTTGTTTTGTTATTTTCCAATTGAAATAATTTTTGATAAATAAAAAATATAAAATTATTTGGTCATTTTGCAATAATCATCATAAATATTTTCGTTTCTTTAACATGAATGTTTGACCGGAAATCCTAAAAGGCATAAATTAGGTGAAAGTTGACCTAAAAAAATTGCCAAAAGGTCACGTTAGGTGTCATTTGACACGTATCTTGACGCAGCTTGTATTGTTTGAACTTATGACTTCCAGCTGTTCTTGGGAACCGTGCGAAAAAAGAAGGATGCAGAGAATAAACTTCTTCCTTCTTCCTTCCTGATTTGGATTCAGAAATACATTTCAAAATATAAAACTTCAGTCTATGAAAAACAGAATATTATAAAAAATATCATATATTTTGTTTATAATAAAGAGATATGTCAAAATTTAATAAGATTTTAAATAACAAATAATTAAACAGTTAAACAAAAATATATATTATTATTATTATTATATAATAAATAGTAAGTAGTAAAAATTTCTAAAAATTCAAAAAGTGCTAAAAATATTTTACTTTAACAATGTTAAATTATTTTACTAATTCTAGGATTCTCTAAAATCCAAAGAATACTAAAGCAGTAAAGATTCTAAAAATCTAAGGAATCTTGAAAATTTCAGAGAAATAAAAAAAAACCTCACAGCTATCCTCTTAAAAAATTCAAAAAATTCTAAGAAGATCTAAAAATTTCTAACTGAAAATCTCAAATACTTTGAGAATTCTAAGAATTGGATACAATAATAGTAACATCATCGAAAATTCTAAAAATCCAAAAAAATGTTAATAATTTTCAAAAAATTTTGAAGATTCATTAAAGATTTTAAAATAATATATATATTCAATTAACATTCTATTTATATGAAGTAAGATTAATCTCTAGAAATTCGACACGTTTTTTTTCATCATAGAAAAAGAGACGATATTCACTGTATCCTATTAATTAGTACATGTCAGAAACGAGCAACTGATACAAAGTCGCTTTTCTTCGATTTAACGATTCATCGTTGTCACTGATAGAAAACACCTTAAATCCATCCAGGCTGCTGGTGGAAACGAATTAGTCGTAAGTATAAATAGTAACTTTGCCTTGGAATGCGTGAATACAGTGAATCACATCAAGTAAATCTATTTGATGCATGATAAAGTGAAGAAAGGTCAATATACTCGTGAGAATAAAAAATATATATATTATTTGAAGAATTATTTGATATTAAAAAAAAAAAAGAAGAAGAAAAAATGTATTTTAATGTATCTAAAAATATTTATTATATATTGAAATTTAATTTACAAAAATTTTCTTTAAATTTTAATATTCGATTGTACTGTATTAAAAAGTAATAAACAATATCATTATTTTATTATTGATAATACATATTAGATATTCAAAAAGAAATTGTATTTAAGATATATTTGAGAATATTAAAAAATAAAAATATATTTAAGAAATTACTTTTACGTTCCATTTACTTACACAATATATATATTCCAAAATAAATTCAATGAATATTCGTTGAATTGTATATAATATTATATCAAAAAAATATCTTTCAAAGTTTATCAATATAAATTATACAAATACAAATAGTTTCAACTATACAAATTTCATTTGAAATAAGAAATAATTACATATTTGAAATAATATATTTCGTTATCTTAATATTTGCAAATATCAATTTATTTAAAATAATAATAATTTCACATACAAGTAATAAATTATTTCGTTATTTTTTTCACTTCGATATTAAAAAAATGCAATTATCATACAATATAAACCATTATTTAAAATCCTATTAAATTAAAATTATAAGAAATTATCATTTCAAATAACGTTATTGTGAATCTGACTTTACAAACTCTTAAGAACAATACAAACTAGCGCCATCTTTACACTCTAACTGCTCTTCAATTCCACGATTCGGTCTCGTGCTTCACTCCAGTCACGGTTATTCCCTTTTTCCTCCCCGAATTCATGGAGCAATGATTTCGAAAGCGTCAGAAAAGTGATTCGAGGAATCCATAAGGGAGAAGGGTGTCCGGGAGGAAGGAAAATATTTCAGTAGGACATTTCGTGGCTGTTCGACTGTCATCGAGCCAGAACCATGAATTGTCTCACGCTCATGGGACACACGTTGCTCTTCACGCTTCCTACGATTTCTTATTTTTCCAGAACAGTTCTGGTTTGAAGAATTTCTATATCTATATACCCATTTTCGCTTCTTTCGAATAAACCTCGAACGATCAATATCGTTTTGGGCCATTAAACATCCACTGCTGTATATAGTATATAATTACGTATCATAACTGGTTTACTTAATTTAAAAACTTAGAATTCTTAGCTTGGATATGATACTTTAAATCTATAATAATTGAGATAAGGTAAATTTAAAACTGAATGAAATTTTTAATTTAGGAATTGAATAAAAGATGAATCACTATAATAATAATTATTATTATAAAAATAAGTATATCAATAAATTGAGTGAATTTTGAAATTTAAAAAATATAAAACGATAATTACCAAAAAAATAAATAAATAATAAATGTGAAACTTTAGAATTTCTAGAAATCTAAAAATAGAAATATATTATTAAAATGAATGAATTTATTAAAATAATTTTTATTTTAAAAAATAAATATTCTACTATATATATCGAAAATACTATTATTTAAAAATTTGAAAATTTATATAATGGAAATTTTCTTCTTTAGATTAAACACTTCATAAAATCGATCAGTTTATCGAGATTTCGTTAAAATTTGAATTAATGGCGTATGAATTAAAGTTAGAATATCGATAACCGGAAGTTTTCTAAGGAAATGGAAGGCGGTGTGTTAAATAGTTCTGACGTTCTTAACCATGAATTGCTTCGATTCTATGTTTAAAGGAATAAACACAAGATTCTGTTACAGTTCTCAATCACTGAAAATAACTTGAAAATTTGATTGAATTTCTCAGTGGTGGAGAATAACCGTGTCGAATTGGAGGTCAAGATTCATTGTTATTATAAATTTTGCTGAAAACCGTTACGGACTTTTGAATGAAATCAAGCAGCCACTATTTCTGATTGTAAAATTCTAAGAAATCTCGAGAAACAAAAATAAGATTTCGTTTATTATCATGATCCGTAGGAATTAATCTCTAGTATGTTGGAGAAAAATGTCGAGAAAAATTATTTTCTTAGCAAATCTCTTTTTTTACATTTTCGAATTTTTCAGAACATTTCGAGTTGTTTGTAATATACAAAACGTACACTTTAAAAACATTCTTTAAGCATTTCCGACGAAAGAATGTTTTGAAAAAAGTTAATCAGTTTTTCAAAAATCGTCGAAATTTTACACTTTTAACTTTAACTAAAAGAATTATTGAATTTAGGAATTTCTATAATCTACAATTTTTTGCTTCTCAAATCTTAAACTTCCAAAAACTTTCTTTTTCTAATAAATAGTCAAAATCATCATCAAAGATTATCTATTTGAAAAAATAATTGAGACTAACCATGTATATATAGACTTTCAAAGAAAAATTTGATAAAACTATTTTTCATATCTGTTATCGACATTGTTATTTAATTATCGAATATACATTTTGCGTATATAATCGATTCTAGAGGAAATAAACACAAAAATAGATATAGCAATTTAAATTTAATTTAATTTAAAACGATTTTATTTCCTTTTTATTTCCTCCATCTTAACACAAACTTAATAAATTGCCTATTAAATTAAACTGCAGATATTTATGCATTTATGCAAAATTATAAAATCCTACAGAATGCACGCAATCCTAACATGCATCATTATATTTGAAAAATAAAAAAAATTTCTTCAATTTGTTTAATTATTAATTCATAAAAATTCTCGTTTTATTCATAATTTAATAAATAAGCTCCGATCGATATTTTTGTGCAACAATTTTTGTATTCTCGTTTTCTCTCGAATTGAAGATTATTAACATAAATATAACTTAAATAACAATATTTTATGATAAGAGTGTATAAAAACATATAAAAGTATATTTATATAACATATATATGCATTATCATAATTAAAGTTAAAAAGCTGAACGAAGATCCTTGAACATGAGTATGTATTAAAATATATCTTTCCTTTAACGTTAAGAAGAATTTCTTGTAAACAAAGATTTCTGTAGATAAAGCGGATATTAAAATAAAATATTTCGTTCGAGGAGAATGTCTCGAGATTGAAAATATTGAGATAAAGTTAACGCGAAGTCGAATGTTAGGAATGATTATGGAGAATAAGCCACTTCACGGTTGAATCGTCGTTGTGTATACGTGTATTCTTTTTCCATTCGACTTTCAAGTGGCTTAACATCCGCCGTTAATTGCATCCTGCGCATCGCTTCAAGGAACATGCTGCACAATGAATTCTTCTTAACTCCTACCCACATCTGCATTTCGATTGCTCGATACAGTTTGCCACAATTTCAATTTACCAATTAAATTCGAATCTTTTTGGCAAAATATTCGTATATTTCATTTTTTTATTCCAATTTATGTTGATAATTTCTTTTTGACAATTTATATCGCGATATTTTGATGAGAAATAACATTAAATAACTAACTAACTATTGAACTGTTATCATTTATAACGTCCATTTCGTTTTTGAATTTTAAAATATAAAATTGTGTGAATAGACGATATTATTTAATAGTAATGTTAGTAATTGCTAATAATAATATTAATTTATTAATAAAAATTATTATTATCCAATATATATTATTTCATTTTCATTATATTATTTTTTTCTTAATATTATTAAGAAAAGTCATTTAGAATTTTTGTTAACATATAAATCGTTTAAAATTGTTATCGAAATTAATAAATTTATTTAAAAAAAAAAAAAAGAACTTTGAAAAGATCTGTGTTATCCATCGTTTATTTTTTATTAATTCGATTATTTGAAAATTTCACAATTTTGCACCACCAAAGATTATCTCTTCTTGGCATCGTTAAAGTTTCAATAGATAATGAAATTAGTGAAAAATCCTTCGTAAGTGGAGCAAACTATATACTTAATTTGCAAGTATCTAAATAGATAACGATATCGTATCCGGCTTGGTACGTTATCTGGAATATTTACGAGCGTGATTAAGTCAAAATTAATTACCGATTTGTTGGTTTATACAAAAATCAACACCCTGCGCGCGAGTTACCAGTTTCCCATATTTCTTTTCCCTGTTCCACGTTTCAAGAAGAGAAACAACATTTGTAATTAAGACTGCGAGTTGAATCTGGAAACAGGTTTCCTCGTTAATTATCCCCGATCATTTTGATTAGACATAGCCAATGCCCATGGATGTTCTCCAGATACTGTTCTCGTTATTTTATTTCTTTTCTTAAATTCTTTTCTTGCTCTTGTTTGATTTAATTTAAATTGTTTATAATTTAATAAATAAACTTGAGCGTTGTTCTCTCAGGAATCATTCAAATCATCCAAAGATGATTGTTTCACAAATAATATTAACAAATATAATTTATATATAGATGAATTTTCTTTTTATATAAAATTAAATTATATATTATATTTAATTAGGTAGCTGTAATTATTATATGTATTTATAACTATAAATAGATTATCCAAAATTAGATTATATTATAATTTGTTTAGTAATTGTAGATGCATGATGCAAATGGATATTATTATTTCATTTTACTCCTTCAGAATCTTTTCAGGAAGCTTAATCTTAAAGAAGAAAATATAAAACATAATTATACATTAAGATGTATATTTATGTATATATATGTATATTTTTATGTTTTCTTATTTTACAAAAAATTTTATTACACTTCATGTAGATACATTCGAATTTATATTAGTAAATTATATTAAAAAATTGAAAAAAATTAAATATTATTAATATCTTATATAAGATATTCTTTGCTATATTTTTTATAAGAAACCTTTTTTATATATTATGATCCATGTTATGAAATCATATTGATATATTGGAAAATTGATTAATATTATTTTACACGATATTTAAACAATTTCTATGACAATATAATTAAATCTACGCCTTTTTCCTCAATTAACAATGACAGAATCACGCAACACCATCGGCTTCTCCTTTTCCAATTCCAATCACCATTCGGTTTCCTCGAGGTACACGAAAATGGAAGCGCAATAAAATTGAAGGTTACGCGCCAGTATCGAACGGCATAAATTTAGAACATTGTTTTTCCGCTCCTCGCGTTGCTCCATGAGCAAACGCTTCTTAAATCTGGATTATCTTCTTCGCGACATTCTTTCTCTTCGAGGAATACACAATTCTGAAATCATAATCCTGTTTTTATTTTTTTTGAATTTTTTAATTTTTAAAGAAATATAAATTCTTGACTTTATTCGACATTCGGTGATTTGGAAGTTATATATATATGTTTGTATTTAAATTCTTATTTATATCTTATTTTGAAGTTTTGTTTTCTATAATTTAGAATTTTAAAATTGAGAAAGAGAGATCTGTTATTTGTATTTAGGGACTTTTATGATTTAAAAGAAAAAGATTTTTGAAATCTGAATCTAAGAAGATTCAGAGATTTTTAAGTTAAAAATACTGTTGCAAATTTCTATTAGTTTAAATTCTTGTTATACTAGTTTAAACTCGCTTGTAAGATTTTAAATTTAGGAAATTTTACAATTTGAGCTCAAGAGCTTCTATATTTTAATCTTAGCAATTTGTATACTCTGTATATTTTAGAATTTCTGTATATCTAGAATTTCGAGTTTAAGAAATTTTGGAAATTTTAATTTAAGAAATCAAAAACCAAAATCTAAAGACTTTCATTACTATTTGAATAAATTTTTTTTGATGAATATATAAATTTAGAAATCAATCAATGTAAGACAGAAATGTGTTAAAATTAAAAAAATTAAAAATGAGATAATTAAAATTTTCAAAAATTACCTATATACAAAAATGATAACTTATTTTCGAATCATATAAATCAATTTTCACCAAAAATTTGACTTGTATTCCAAGAAATAAATTAATAAATTCAAAGATTCATCAGTTTTACAAATAAATGCAAGTTTTTGTGAAACATAAAAATTTTCACACTTTTTTGCTGTCATTTTCTAAGATTTTAGGTTAAAGATCAAAAATTCTTAGGTCAAGGTATAAGGTGCAAACCGTGAAAATTTCATTTGTACCACATAACCACAATTACACGAACGGTGTTGGGAGCCAAACAGTCCGTTTACTCGGGAGTTTCTAGCTAGCTGGCGGGTTATTTTCGCGGGGATTGATCGGCGCACGTGCCGACACGCGAGTAACGGAGAATGACAATGATTATACTGTCGGCTGCGATTTAATGAGCCGTGAAATCATGGCTCATTGCTGGCTACAAGTGAGCCTAGTTCAGTGACATTCGTTGAAACGACTGGACTCAGTTCAGAAACAATTGTGGACGAAGAATTTTGCGCGATAGTCTAGGTAGGGATGGGATCGAGCGTATCGTAAGCAAGCTAATAATAGTGACTAATAAATAAAGATCATGATATTGAATATTAGAAAAAATAAAAGGTTAGTAAAACTAGAAAGGAAATAGATTTGAATCTGATTAAAATAAAATTTTGATAAAGAATAATATAAATATTAATAATATTACTTTTTATTAATATTGGTGATATGTATGTTTCAATTATAATTAAATCTTGATTAAAACTAGAATCGAACCTTTCGTGAACCAGAAGGAATTCTATTCTATGCAAATTCATGTATTGTAATCTGTAACAAGCTGTAATCATAGCTTCCTGTATATATATTGTATACGTTAGATTGTATTGAATTTAAATAAATGTGAATGGATTAATAGTTTAAGAGCTAGTTTTATGGGATTCCATTCACTTAAATATCTACATTCTAAAATACCTACATACTAACAAGTTGTATACTTATTTTTAATTTAAAAAAAATTATGTATGTAACTTTAAAAAATATGATATTATTTAAATTAATAATTAAAAAAAAAAGAATAAGTTTGATATATTTAATAAATCTGAAAAAAAGAATATATAATATTTAAAAATTCATAAATCATTAAAATTTTATCAAAAATATAAGATTAGCAAAGAAAAAAATAGGTTAGGAAATTAAATTAATTTAAATATATAATAACTAATTTCAAATTATCATCAATGATCACTTATTGAATCAAAATCTTCTTATATAATTGAATTATATTTAAAACTACTGTTGAAAAAATATCACAAAAACGTAATCTAACTTTCCAATAACCATCTATTCTATAATACATTTAAATGCATACGATACACAAATTAGAATTATCAAATTCAACATCTTGATTATTCAAACGCAATACAATTTAATCTTATAACTACGAAATTCACCAAAATGAATTTTCATCACAGTTTTATTAATCACTACTAATTATTAATTATTAATTATTAATTAATCATAATATTGTTTTAATTATAATTATTTTTATATAATTCTAATCTGATAAAAATTACAGCTAATCTAATAGATTAAAAAGTATGACAGATTTTCCAATGTACATCATAACCTCATTTTTTTCAATAGAATACTTTACAAAAAAACATCAGACCAATTCGATTGCTAATTATTGGAACGCGAAATCGCTTGCCATGATGGAAGCTGATCCATCCAGTACTTACAGATTGGTACGATTTTCCCATGGGGCTGATCGTATGCTATCCACCTGAACGTGGACGCCACGAGGTCCGAGTCATTAGCGATGGAAGGAAGCAACAGGGATGACCGGAAGCCACGCACGGAGATGTGACTCGCGGCTGTACGACTCGTCGATCGTTCATCAACGTGCAACGGTCAACAACCGAACGTATCGTGCGTTGTTTTATTATTTCTTTCGAGCTCGATCGCTCGGCTTAGTTTCACATTAGTGCGATGAATGTTCGACGTTGGTTTTGAGATATTTTGATTTGATCATGTTCATCACGTGAGATAGAGTGTACTTTTTTGAGGAATCTTTTTACTTTTACAGTATTAAATATTAATATTCTTTTATATTTAAGTATTAATATTTCCTTAATAATTTAGTTTAGCATTAGATTAGGCTTAGTTAACTTTCAATAAATATAATCAATAATTAAAGTAATTAAAAATATTAGCAGTTAATCTTAAAATATTATAGAAATAAATAAATAAATGGATCCAATTTTTTGAATTTTCAAAATTCAATTTTTAAACTTCTATAGAATTATGATCATTGATTGATTATTCAAATGCAATACATTTATAATTACAACTAATTAATAACTAAAATTATGATAGATTTTTCGATGCATATGAATAATCTCTATCTTCTATTCATTTCTTATGTAGGATAATTATATTTAAATTTATTCGAATATGTACGAAATACAATTAATTTTCTGCAAAATTTTTAATTTTAGATAGCTAGAATATCTGGTTAACTTTTTAAAAGGCTGATTAATAATCTAGTTGGTCATTTCAGTTTCCTTTTTTTTTTTTTTTTTTTTAGAAAATTTTAGTAGAAATTTTTGATTTTTATGTAAATTTATACACAGTTTTTTCAAATTAAAGATTTTATCTTGATTCTATTTGTAATATAATACATATTACATACGTATCATACGTATATCATAATAGATACATCATAGCTATATCATAGTAGCTATAATATCATAATATTAATTATAAGTGTATAATAATTGTTCTTTCATTAATTGGAATAAAAAAGTTGTATTATCCAATTATAACTTCTACTAATTAACTTCATATTTTTGAATTCTTCAATTATTATTTTTTCCATTTTATCATTTTTCATGTAATATGATAGATTAATAATATAAATTAAATGTAAATGAAAAAATAAAATTTCAAATTCCAATGGTAATGGAAAATATTATATTTAAAATATTTGAAAAAGAAGAATTAAATATTTGAAAAAATGTTGATGAATTCTGTCTTCTCAAACTCTTTATTTATTTATTACGTCAGTTATTTATCATATATTATATACTCTTCTATATACTCAAACTTTCACTCCACCCAATATTCCCGATTTCATTTTTTCCGAAAAAAACTTTCATCGACGCAATGAACGGCGTAGATAAAATTTCCCCAATGATTGTTTTCACGTGTCAAGATCGTTTACAGATTCATCGAAAGCGTTCCGTTAACGTGGAAAACGATCGTTTCTCGGAACTTGGAAGGGTGTTTCGTTCCCCAATATCCAAAGTATTATGACAGCGTTTACGCATGGTAAAAACCGTAGTTTTTTTATTTTACCAACTCGGTACCTGGAAACGGTGTTTAGTCTGTTACCGCGGCGACGCACTCTTCAAAGGAATATGTTTCAATTCGAATGAGTTAATAATAAACGAACAGATTCGCTGGCGAAAACGAAACGGAAGGAAACACGAAGTTAACCGAGGAACCTTGTCTGGTCGATCTTCCTTCCACTTATAGGAATTGTTTTTTTTTTTTTTTTTTTTATTATTATAAATTATTGTAATTTTATTTTTTACTTGTATTGATCTATTTATTTTGTTCTCGTATGTAAAATACAATCTAACCTAAATTTTAATTTGATGTATAAGATAAATTATTGAAGAAATAAGTTTAAAGTAAAGGATATAAAATTATAATTTTATTATTTATTAATGAGATTATGATATATATTATTGATTATATTTATTGAAAGTTAACTAAGCCTAATCTAATGCTAAACTAAATTATTAAGGAAATATTAATACTTAAATATAAAAGAATATTAATATTTAATACTCTAAATGTAAAAGATATAAGTAAATTTGTAATTTATAGATAGTGATCAAATTATTATGCTTTTTTTATTATTCATTATATAAAATACAAAATTAAGAAGTTAAAATTTATAATTGTAAAAAACATATATAAATAGATACATAAATGTAATTTTGTTAGTTTTTAAAATTTAATTTGTATTGCTATTGTTTATTAATATTGATTATTATATTACTTTATATATATATATATATATATATAGTAGTTAAATTATTATGAAATTTTATAAATCTTATAATAATTTTATAAATCTAAACGATATAAATAAATTCAAATTTGTTTTTTATCAAGTAATTCATGGAAAAAAATATTTTTAAACAATATTATATAAAATTTTACTTTTTAAATTTAACTTTTTTAACAAAACTTCAATAACTGAAAGTAAAAATCTCTATATCAATTTAAGTAAAACTAGAAATGGCATTTTGAAATTATTAAAAAAAAAAAACATAAATATTATTAAATAATTTAGAAAAATATGAGATTTACATTTATACAAGTGAAAATTAAATAACAATAAAAACCATATAAGGTAATATTTATTCTATAAAAATCAAAATGATTAATAAAAAAAAGATAAATAAAAATTGCGAATTAATCACTATCGACATCTCAACAACCAACATTCTGTAAAAACACGTCTTCCAAAACCGTGAGAGAATAATCTCATCGCATCCTCACGAATTTCGAATTCAACCCTCGATGGCCAACGAATTGGTCGGTGCAAGGAGAGGGGAGAGGGTCGAAGTTTCGGTCTTATTGCCATTCAGGAGTCATATGCATCGTGGAGATGCATCGCTTCCGGTCGAAGCCTCCCCTGCAAGTTCGAAAGCTGCCGTTTTCTCGTTCCTCCGTGATCGAGGATAGCCTGAGAGTGTCCTTGGGACTTCGTGAGGATACTCCTGAAGAGACGGAGCCTCTTATAAGAGGGAGAGGGATCTATCCTCGTCTTTACGCCGCGTCCTTGCGTTTCTTGTTTAGACTGAGATTCTATTGTAATGTGCAGGGAAATTTTATTATACGAGGTGTGAAGAAATGTTCGTAGAATTCGTTTTTGTTATTCGATTTTTGTAGGAATTAGGTATTTTATTGTGTTGCATAATTTAGTTAGTGTTTTATTATTTATTAAAAGTTTAACAAACATATTATTTATTTATTAACACATTTATAATTTGATCGTTTGTATAATAGATTTTTGATCGTTGTTACAAGTAAAAAAGAATATCTGCAATTCTTTTAAAAAGTAAAAATAAAAATTACATTATTTTATTGCTATTTTTTATTTCTATTTAATATTGAATGGATCATTTGCGAATAAACAAATTGTAACAAGGAAAAATCAAAGATTTTAACAAGATATTTTTTAAATTAAAATTATATTAATTAATATTATGAAAATTTTTCGTGACTTTTTTATTCGAATATATATCATATTATATTATATTATATTATATTATAATTATATTATTTAATAATTTTTTTCATTTTTTTAGTTTTAATCTCTTTTTAGTTATATTTCATAAAAATATAAGAATTGTGAATTGTTTGAATATTTTATTTTATTATTTCTATGTTAATTAATTATAATTTTTTATCTTTTCTCTTTTCATTTTCTACAAAGGAAATTCTTTTTTTCAATCTTTACTGTGAAATTTTGTGGGCGTATCGTGTTCTTCCGCATGGAAGTGCATCGGAAAAAAATTTTTCCCATAAAGAACTTTGGTAGTGTCATTTGGCCAACCAACTGTTGACTGTGATTCCGCACCGGGCCGGAAAACCATTTCTGACTGCGTAACCTTTCAAAAACGAAAGAGAAAAGTGTGTGATTTAGAAATTTAATCAACATGTGTTTCATTTTTAAATTTTTCTCTATTTTAATGCAAAAAAAATATGAATAATAACTTGTCTATATTTAGATATTACACATTTAAAATTTTTAAAATAAATTGAAAATTATTAAAAGTAGTTATGAAAATTGTTTAATTCTATTAAATTTTTTAAAATAATTTGAAAATTATTAAAAATATAAAAATTGTAAAGATCATTACCAAACCCATTAAATTTCAAATTTTAGTTCTTATGATTAGAAAATTAAAAAAAAATACCGAATGTATCAAGATAAAAATTATTATTTAAATAATTCGTTACAAATTTACAAGAATTTAGATAACTAATTCAAAATTATATTTGAATTATTTTAAAAAATCATAAAAATTATTATAACAATTAAAATTTCACAATTTATTAAATTACAACTAAAATATTTTTCATTGAAAATACTCACCCTAGGCAAAGTAATAGTAAAGAAAATATTATTCCACGCTTGAGCTTAACATCAGAAAATGAAACGCTCACAAAATAATTTATAGAAATCGGAAATGATCGGTGGAACGCGAGAATAAACACATCGGGGATATAAAGCTGTCGCAGTATGGCGGTCGTCAGTTCGTTGTCATCACCTAAATACGTTTCATTCCAACTCGTAACCTTTCGTTAGTTTTTCTAAATATCGAAGATATCTTGCGGAAGATCTACACATTTCTCTTTGAAACAGAAGCAGAAACGTGTCGAATTTCACATTTCACGCCATTTCCTTATTTTTTTTTTTTCGAACTTTCAAGTTGTTGACATGTTTTTCAATTAATCATATGAATATATAATATATTTTAAAATTAAATATTAATTTAATCAAATGTATAATTATATATAGAATATTATTTTACAATGTACTTGAAAAAATATAATTTATATAGTTAATTATTTTATGTAAAATATTTTATTTATGACTTTCAATTTTAAAACTGGAAGTTTGAATTTGAAATAAATTAAATAAATTAAAAATTGAAATATTTTCATAAATAAATATTATATATAGATTTCATTTAATATATAAATAACTGATAAATATTATTTATAAGTTTTTTATATTTTATATATATATATATTATTTATATATATTATTTATATATATTATATATATATTATATATATTATTTATAGTAATGTTAAGATTAAAGTACTAATTTGAATTAGTACTATTAAAGTTCATTGAAATATAACAAATTCTATAATATATTTTAATGAAATACTTTTAAAAATTTAAAAATTTTTAACATTCAAAATCAGGATTAAAGAAATAAAAATATTTAATTAAAAATATAATTATCTATTTTATTTTATTAAATTTTTTTTTCAAAAAATAATTTTTGTAAAATTTTACATAAACAATCAAAAGAATTTAATTCTTTTTTTTTCTTTAATTTTTTTGGCTAATCATTAATCATAAAATCATTATAGATCAAAGCAAAATTTCATTCTTAAATCTTTTTTCAAAATTTTATTTTTATTAAAAAAAAGTTTTATTTAATTTTTAAAAATCAATTATATAATTTAATAAAAATATTAATAAAAATTATAAAATTTTTTATAATCTTTTAATATATTTATTTTAAACATTAATATATTTATATTTATATTATATAAATATATATATATATATATATAAATATATTTATTTTGAACATAATTAAAAAGAAAACAGAAATTTTTAATTTTCGATTATGTTCTATTATCATAACAAATATGTTTCATTTTTATTGCATTTTTATTGCAGAATAAGCAAAATGATTAATCAGTATGATCCGATCAGTTGTATCCAAGTAGCAGAAGAAACATGTAATATTTGTAAAACATGCGAACGGAAGCACATGGTTGAAACTCATTTCAACGTTTTTGAAAAAGGGAGAAATTAATTCCGTAGCTCAAGTCTGTTACTTCCACTAAAGAAAAAAAAAATCTCTACCAACTTACAATTACCTTGCAAATTAAAAAGGTGAATCACGTGAAATTAACGTACGCGTCCGGACATTAATGAGAATAATCTTTTTAACGTTTTTATAGTATATTTATTCATTTAGAAACATTAGTATAAGATTGCATGTAATATTATATGAATCAATGCAATTTTTTAAAAATTATTAATATTAAAATAATCATATCTATGATTAATTTGTAAATTTTTAATTCTTATCGTGAATTTTTTAAAAAATTTTGAAATAATCATTTTAAGAATTTTTTTTTATTTATGAATTTTCCGGTTATACTAGGCTAAATAATAATTGTCAATTCAATAATATTTAAAATTTATAATTTTCAAAAATAATAGTCGTAGATTTTTAATAAAGAATTTTTAGTATCAATATATCCAATCTTTGTTATTTAACTTCAAACAATAATATATCCAATTTTTAAATCGTCAATATTTTCAATATACTAATTATATATTCAAAATATTTACAAGTTTTTCATATATAATTAACTCTATATTCTCAAACTTATTCTTTTAAACTAAAAAAAAAAATTTAATATTAATATCATATAACAATAATAAAATTACTAATAATTACATTTTCAAAATTCAAATTTTTAGTAATAATACATGTAACTATAATACATATAATATATAAAATCTACATTTAATTTCCAACAATAACAAATTCATAATGATTTAATATTCAAATCTACTATTATAATAATACTATAACTACTATATCTTTCCATTATTTTTATTTTCAATTCATTTATTCTTTTATTCATTCAATATTTATCATCAATATTTCATTATCAACATAATATTTAATTCTCAAATCTTTATCCAACTATAATTGATTGTTATTATCATATTCAATCTATCTGAAAGCCACCGTAGAGCCATGTATATTAATAAAATTAGAAAATTGAGGTTACAAATTTTCCTCTTTCATTCTACCATTATAGATCCAAATCACTTCCATCAAAAATAAATCTAATTAACCTCTATAGCCACTTCCTCCCTTTATCCATCTAAAGACACTTTATAAAACCAAAGACGATTAGATTTTTTGATGCATGTCTAGAAGGTGGTTAAAAGAACGAGGGGAATACGGACAGGTGAGCGAGCACGCGTAATTATCGCGTCATGCTCAACGATAATACCCTCGCTCCTACGCGTTAAGCGCAACTGGCGGACGAAACAGAAAGCATGAGGATGGACTGCCCGTGCTCGCGTGCGCTCGCAATTACGCACGTGCGATTACGTCGCACGCGTTTACCTTCCGTGAGCATGCGCCTGACCTTCTCACCGCGCATCGTTGTCAGCCGTGCTGTTTAATTAGCGTTAATGATATCCTGACCTTACTTTCATCGCTTAGGGAAAAATCTGTAAACTGAGCAGAAAGACTAAAAAAAATAGAAAAAAATAGATTTTTGAGATAGATAAAAAGATATAAATATATAATATAAATCGTATTTGTTCCAGTGATATAATAATGTTTTATAAATAAGATATAAATAAAGAGATAGTATTTGAAAATATATAAATGAAATATACAAATATTACTTTTATATTAATATATTGAAGAAACGATTTTAAAGATCCCAAACATAAAAAGATATCAGTTTAAGCTATTTACGATATTACAATATTATTAAAATTTATGTTCGATGAAGGGAATCAAATAAAATAAGACAACGATATAGCAAAACTAGCAAATATGATGAAAAGATTTCACTCTCTGTCTTATTTCATCTAACATAAATTTAAATTCCTTCATATGCCACAATGGCATATGAGAAAGTTAAAACTATATCATGCTTTTATCTCTTTTTATAAAACACAAACTTTGATTATTTATAACTTATAATTTAATAGAATTTTAAATAATTTTAATTTTATTTATTTATGGAAATATTTTCTATATAATAATTGTTTTAAAATTTATTTCAAATTTTTTCCAATTCTAGAATTGAAATATTAAAAAAGAAATGATATATCATATGATATTGATTTGATATTAATTTTTAATTAAATTAATGAACGATTATTGTCACTTAATATTTACGAAGATTGAAAATTAATGGATAGATCATAAGAAGGAAACTTTTATTACTGAATAATTCAGATCTTGATAAATTAAAGTAATGTGACGATTCTTTCATTCTTTCGCCTCGAGGTTGTTGGGGTGAGGTTATGGTTGGAAGAGTTTGACGGGACACGCAAACTTCTTGAAACGTAGGTCATGGATTTTGATGCTCATACTGATTCAGAATTAAATGTGGCTATCTCTTTTCCATTCTAAGTATAATTAGCGAAGAATAATAAGTTATATTTTTACAATTCATTATTTCTCCTAATTTCTTATATATATATTCTTTATCATTTCCTCTACATGCTTTTTAATTATTATTATTTTTTTTTAATTATATGCAAAAAAGAGTAAGATAATTTGAAGTATAAATATTATAATAAATATTAATCATTTCATTATAATATTTCATTTTAATATATATTTTAAAATAATATTTTTTATTTATCAATTAAAGAATTATTTAAATTATTATGAATATTTAATTAAATTATTATGAATATTTTTACATATATACTTACACATATATTTCATTGGAACAAATGGAATAAGTAAATTATATATATTCTAACATATATTTATACATATAATATCTATGTTCTTTGTTCTTGATAAAATCTTTTAAATTCAATTAAGAAATTAAATTGTTTAATTGTTTAATAAATTGCTTGATAAATAAAAATGCTAAGTAAATAATATATAAATAAAAATTTTGCATTTTATTTTAAAATATTGAAAAATCTATTAATATCATATATTTATTATAATATTATGATATTCAAAAATTAAAATATCTATTTATTTTAATTTTGATAATTTTTTACAAAAAAATCAATTGATATTCTTTATATTTTAAAAATTATCAAAATAAAATTATATAATTTTATAATTCTTTATAACTATTCTTCTCTAAATAAATTATATAAAAATAAATTCAATTAAATATAATAATAATAATAATAATAAATTTAAAAACTCAAATATGTGAAAAAAAACTAATTCTCATATTGGCGTATCTTTCAATCTCTTTCAGACCTGGTCTTCTTTATAGTCCATAGGTTAAAAAGATAGTAGAAATTGAATCGCGTGACGTTTTCAAAGAAAAAAAACGATCCTGTCCTCATGAAGAGGAGAGGATCTTCAAGTTTCGCTATAACTTTTATAAATTTTTATTTTTTTATTTTTTTGCACGGAAGGTAAATGTTCCTTCTAGCCGATGAATGCAAAAAAAAACCTGTCCCATTGAATTTTCTGATACGATAGAGCCGGCTTGTTACTCTAAAAACCATGTGATTTCTCCCTCTTTTTCTTTTCTTCATATCGTGGATAATTTGCAATTTAATTGCCTCTCGCATAAGAAATACGAACAGTGGTGATGTTGGATGCAAATCGAATCCGACAATCAGTTGAGAGAAAACGTATTCAATGTGTACGATTGGTATTGCTATAAAGCGATTTTAAGACATGATGTATTTTACATTTATGGTCTTTCATAATTGAATTATTAATGGTTAGTGACAAGAGCAACTTATATTAAAATAATATATTAAAATTATTTATACTCTATTAAGCTATTAAGAAGAATTTTCACTGATCTATCTCTTACTTAATCCCATTGGCTCTTTTGAAACAAATATTATTCATTGTACTACATTCATTGATTGATATAAGTAAAACATAAAAACATTTATAAATTGTTGTTTATTTTAAAATTTTAATCTTCTAACAAGAGAAATTCATAGAAGTTTTGAACAATGGCAATAGCTTCTTTAAATAATTTTTGTAACATAAACTTTATCTTCTTTTTAGCTGGTCTACAATTCTAAAACTATATGAAAAAATTCTATCTTCTCGTTGAAAGAATTCACAATGAAAATTATAAATTTGCAATTGTCATTATCACAATTCTTATAATATAACTTTTATTCAATGATCTATGATGAAATTCTATCATCTAATCAAACAAAATCGGGAATTGCAAATTCATGGCAGTTATAAAAAAAATCTTCGCAACATAACCTCTATTAAATTCTATTCAATGTACTTACAATTCTGGAACCATTATAAAAAATTCTATCTTTTAACCGAAGGAATTCGCAATAGGAATTGTAAATTCGCAAAAATCGTAGTTATTTGAACAATTTTCGCAACAGAATCCAATATATGCGGCGAATTTATCGCTTTGAGCAAGTTCGCAAATCGCTTCGAATTCCACAAAAAAGCGACACCACTAGCGAGTAATTGTTCTGCCCACAGAGATCGGTTACGTTTCATGCTGTGACGATAAAATCAAACGAGCGAGTTAAGCTAAACATTTCATTGACAACGAGTACCCAACATAATGATACACTGGTGGCGGAGCAGTAAATCACTAGAAATAGCAACTTGTTGTACATCCTGTTCCACGCTTTTATTAATAGGAAAAGTTAGTATCGTGAGCGGAAAAATCGAAACAAAATATAGACTGTGGGAATGTTAGTAGTAATACTACTTTAATGGACAATTGTTGCAAGAAAGGTTTTCTTGATGGAATCGAGAAAAAAGTGGGAAATCAAGGAGCCAATTGATCAATTATAAAGTCAGATTTTTTTTTATTATATGATATTTTTTTCTTGTAAAGTTAAATTTTTATTTTATTTTTTATGTATCACTATATGTATTTTATATTATATGTATTTTATTTAATATCAGTTATAGAGTTATTATTGTAGATTAATTACATTAAATTAATTTTTTACTTTTTTAATAATGAATTGATGTTTTGTTAGATTGCCTTGAAATTTTTTGTTTACTATTTTATTATACAGATTTTCTATGTATATAGTAATAGATTATATAATGATAGATTATAATATTTTATTTTTTATAAAATTTTATTAAATATTCTATCAAAATTCTATTTCTCTGGAATTTTCTACAATTTGTAAAATATTTATTTGACATAATTTTCAATATTATTTAAAGAATCGATTTTTTTATGGAAAATCATTAAATTATTTAATTATTTTATTCGCAACTTATAACTTTTTAATTTTCTAATATTAATAATTGATAAATTTTACAAAAGACTTCAAGATACATAAACTCAAGAAATTCAAATGTTATTAAAAAACTTGAATTTAGAAAAAATTGAATTAAAATTGATTCTAGCATCACTGAAAAATAATTTAATGTATCTAATCTATGTATTACATACAAATAACAAAAAGAATTCTTGGAATCAAATATTTGGCTTATAAGTTGGATTAGCTTTTTATTCTTTTAGATTCCAAATAAAGAGTTATTTCAATCATTTCTTGACTAAAATTTATCTTAAAATTTAATTTAATATACTTTAATACTTCTACAAAACGAAAAAAAATAAAAAGATTAACGATTAATCTTAGATAGTAATCATTAGTAGCTAACGAACAGTGCGCCATCGAGAATACACTTTCGACCGGAAGTGTAGCAACAAACACGAACGCGCCAAGTGCCTGCCATGTAAACTGATGAGTCTGATGAGTAGCTTTGCAACATGTTAATTTGAATTACATAATAAATAGCAATTAGAAAGTAGGATAAGGAAGGTTATATTAAATTTCAATGATAATTTTCATATTGCAATTAAAACGAGTAATTATAATAAATTGTAATTAGAAAGAAAGCACAGTTTTCAAGGGTAAACGATTAATAAAAATGGAAAATCAATAATAATTTTGTTACATATTGATACGATGATTATTATTTAATCTTAATCGCGATGTATTTTAGAGACAAAATTAATTGATAATTAAAGATATCAACAAACGATTTCATAATCACAACTTCTAATTTATTTACTATAATAAAACAAATTGATATATATGCAATATCATTTCTTAATGATTAATTAAATTAATGATTAATATCATCAAATAATTATAATTGAAATTTATAATAGTAAGGAAAAGTAGATAGCCATTTTAAGTTAGTGTAATTGAATTCAAAATTATTTCTTCAAATTTGATTAATATTATTTAAATTATAATTTATCATTTGTATTATTATTAATTAAAAATACAAATATTAAAGAAGAAATTTAATATCAATTAAAACTGAAATAAAGATCTATATATTTTTTAAAAATAATAATATATATAATAATAATAATAATAATAAATATAAATAATAAATATAAATATAAAAAAATATAAATAATAAATATAAATTTAAAATATATAATAAAAAAAATGAAGTTTTTTAAAAGATATTTAATTCAATTTTATTTAGAGTATTTAATAATTTATTTTTTAAAAGTAAAAGCATAAAATGTATTAAAAAATCTATTAATTTGTTTTTGGAAAATTCATTAATTCGTTTTTATAATGTTACAATGAGATCAAATTTAAAGATATTATGCATCTTATAAGTTTAATTATTAAAAAAATATTATAAAAATTAACATAACCAATAATTAGCAAATTTTACGATTCTATTTTCGTATTCTTTCTCTCTATTTTTGAAATCTTTCTTTCCATAAATTTCACGTGGGTGAATCAAGATTTATGACATATAACGGCTCACCATACTCTTTCAAGGTTCAGCCCCTTCGATGCTGAAAACGTTTGAATCCTAAATTTGGCATGATCCAAGCATAATTCCTTGACTACAGAAAGTGAATAAAATTGTCAGAGTATAAAACTTTTTCTTAAATTGTTAAAATAATAGAAAAATAATGAATTTTTAGTGAAAATACTTAATTATTGAATATTTTTTAAGATATAGAAGAATGTTGATTTAACTTAGAATAAATTGAACTACGTTCTGAAGATATATTTTTGTCTTCTTGAGAAAAATTATTATATATATAATAAAAAAATTATTATATATGAATAATATATTATATAATCATGTTTATTCATATAGTCAATTTCATGTAATATATTATAATTATACATAATTTGTGATTCTTTAGCATGAAGTACTTTCTAAGATACAATAAAAAAATATTGATTTAAAGGACGAAGAAAATATTGAATTGTATAAAAATATAAAGATGTTTCTGTCTATTTGATTAGATTCACAATTGTAATAAACAAGATTCATAATTGTAATAAACAATTATATTGATAACTTTTATTATATAATTATGATAATTTCTCACAATTATTTATAAACAATAAAAAAAATATTAATTGTAATAAAGACAATTATAATTTACATATATAATTGGAATATTTAATCCTATTCATTATTATTCAGTAGATTAGTTTCATTAAATTTTCATTTATTTCAAATTTTGCAAAATTCTTTTGAAGAATTTAGATTAGTTGTAAAATTTTTTTTTATTTAAAAACAAGATTTTATGTACAATTGTGACATCATTGATGGCATAATAGAAGTTCATAACAGAGTAATCCTTTGTTATCAATAAATCACTTTAAAATATAATCCAACATATCTTTATGTTAGATTAGATCAATGTTTTTGCTCTATATTTTAAAAAATGATTCATATTTAATTTTCTATAATTAATTAAAAAAACCTTTAAAAAAATTAATTATATTACATATTACATATTATTAAATTAAATTAGCTTCACCATAATCTATTGAGAACAATCTTTTTAAAGAATTCTTTAGACTTAATTATAACATAAAAATAGAATTAAATTTAAAAATTTTTCTTTGAATAATCACAATGCAACACACAGTTAGAAACGAGTCACGTTAAGTGTCACGTCGATAAGCAAAATTAAATACGATACGTCAATATAAATCGCATCCTTGGAAGTGTGTCTCCACGTTGGCTAAATATAATTCGTCCTTGAGCATTCCTCTCAGCCTCGTGGATGGATGAACGATCTCGTGACGATCTCTTGACGACCAAGACGATGAAGACGAGAGACAACGAGAGACAACGAGGACGAGATCGGAAGGATCATCACGTCGAGTCAACCCCTTCGAATTGGAAATCAGGATTCATAGGTTCGTGGAAGGGGTCGAGGTGGAGGGCCACTCGAAAATCAAGATGTCAACTGGTGGCCGATGGTCGCGCGGAATTCGGAATCAGTCAGTACCGGATGCGCAGCCATTTTCGACTCATGGCGACCTGTCACTATGGCGCTGCTGCTTTCGCGAGACGATTTCGTGGGCAAAGTTGACACGTGATGCTTTTAATAATCGATCAGGTTTGCTAGGGAACGACAAGACATCAGTATCATCGATAGTTCTTCTTGTTTTGGTTCTTACAGTGATACCGAGGATTTATTTCTTATTCTATTATTATCTGTTATATTATTTATTATCATTCATGTTTTATTTAGATTTGATCAGATTATTGTAATTTGAAAGATTTATATATGTTAGTGGAAATTTTTCTTTATTATGTTAGTGAAATCTGGTGAAACTATTAAAGAAAACCGAGGATTGAAATATTGCACAAAATTACATTGACGACTAAATTAGTAAGTATTTATGTTAATGAAAAGTTATTTTTTATTATTCTAAATTTTGAATCTATTAGTAAATATATATATTGGGAATTGAATGAATATTTGATATATATGAATTTATGAATTATTATTTTTTTTTGTTTGAAGTTTAATTGAACTATTGATAATTTAAAAAAATATATAATTTAAAATTGAATTAAAATTCAATGTTAATAAAAATTTTTCTTTTATTTTTGATAATACCATTAGTAAATGTTAAAGTTTATTATTAGATTTTTAATATTTGTAATTAAACGAATATTAAATATTGAACCAAAATATATATATATTAAAATGAGTAATTTATATTAAACATTTTATGAAATTTTTTATTATCTATTTTATTTAAAATCTTTAATTATCTTCTTCATTAAAAAATGCAATAAAGTTAAAAAGAAAATACTACTTTTCTTCATAATAATCATTATCGTTCTTGAACATTACTCTTTTTAATTCATATCCAGTAAAACGATTAACTAAAGAATTAAAATTCATCATAAAGAAAAATATATATATAAATAAGTTAAAAAATTATAACGCAATTATGTCCGTAAGAAAATTACAGAAGATTAAGACGATGAACTCCACGTATACACGTGATATAGTTATGATGTTTTTTGTTTTAATGTTTCGTTACAGGAAGGTAGCAATTGAGATGCACGATACGTTCTTACCAGTCAACGGATACAAACGTCTATCTTTGTTTTCGATTGCCGAAACGACTGCCGCTAATTAATTATTCCTTGCGTACACGAGGACTCTCTTCTTTGCACGTGAGCGTTTAGGTTCGACTGAGGATTTCGAAACGTGTCCCAAACGCGAAAGTATCGATTGCCAAAAATGAAACATTTTCTTTTTAAATATTTTTTTAATAAATTTTTAAATTAATTACTTTTTCATTAAAATTTTGTTAATTAAAAATTGCTATTAATTAAAAATTATAAAGTGAATTAGTTACAATCGTAAAATCAAAAAAAAGAAATCTTTCGAATGAATCAGTATTAATATATAATTATATATTAATGTATTGTCCTCCTTTATAATAAATTCTTAATTATCAAATCATCGTAAACGATTATTTCTTTCAGGAATAATCAAAGAAGATATGAGATTTTGTGTATCTTTTCATAGGAGTAATCCTTGCGTGATTCGAGTTATTAGCAATTTATATTTATGTAAAAAATACTATTAAATATATATGTATATATATATATATATATATATATATATATATTATTCTCACTAATTTTACAGAAATATCGCTGTAATTTCCTGTTTCTATTAATTATATGGTCTGGTGATCAACGAATCATCTTGTAAATTGTATCGATTCAGTTGAAATTTTTTATTCTAGAATTATATTTATATTAATATGAAAATTCTCGATAAATTAAAATTAGATTAAATTAGATTAGATTATAGATCCAATTTTCATTTATAAAAATGATATTAATCTTATTAAAAAATATTAAATATCATAATAATCACCAAAAATTTATTAATTTCAAAAAATATTTAAATTTCATTATACTCATTACTTAATTACTTAGAGTTATTACATATTTATAAATTAAAATATTTACAAATTATTTAATAGTGACATAACTAAGTATTTGTTGTTACTATTTTTAACTAATTTATTAATTTACTAATTTACTAATTTATGAATTATATAAATAAGAGAATGAAGTTTTTTTAACTATTGTGCTATTCCAAAGAATTTCTCAGTAAGATATATTATTTACTATTTTATAACTTATTCATCAATTAAATACTTAATTCTATAAATATATAAATTCTTAATACTAACTCAAAGAAACTCTAACCTCACCGATGTTTCAAAATGAAATACTTAATCCTTCTTATTCTAAATAGTAATACCAATCATAACAATGATTATTAAATATTCTATCATCATACAATTTTCCATTATTATCATCCTCGAAAGAAACCTAACCTCACTGCTATCCCAAAATATCAATTTCCTCTCGCCTATGGTTGAACCGGGACCCCACGATCGACGTATCACGATCCACAGCACGTAGCCGAGATGCGAGCGCGTGGCTCGTGGCGAAAGTAAATCCTTTAATTAAGCCGCCTGATCGTTTCTCACGGGCAACAGTAACAGCATCGGTGGTAGTGGTGGCTGATCACAATGGAAGGGCAGACACATGTCCAGTCATACGAATAACGCCTGATTCCGGCCTGGATGAATCGCAGGAAGCCTTCCTACGACACGTTCGTCGTACACCTCTTCCTGCCGTCCTCGTTCGCCTTCGTTCGCGTCCTATATTTAGAAAACGTACGCCATTACGCGCGACAGTACGCGCGCGCGCGCGCGCGCCCGCGCCAGGCATCCACTTCCCTAATAAATTCGCCCATAATTGCAGCCGTCCGCGTGCTACGACGTACGCTTTTATGCAAATCCACTGACGATTTTTTTGCGACGCCCAGCTCCATGGCCATACAAACTGCTAGTTACATCGCGGACGCAGCGTAACTAATTAAAGTTATAATTAACAAGCCCGGCTTATTCGAGGTGTCCGCCAAGCATGCCGATATGTAAAATTATATTAATCTTGTATTCGACTTGTCCATTTGATTTTTTTTTAATGTTTCTTTTTTTCTTACTTCGTAGTAAAAATATAAGATGCTAGAAATTTTGATGATATATTTTGTAAAGATTGAAAAATTATTTATCATTTACTTGATTGTGCAAAAGAATGGTTGAAAAATTAGTTTAACAAATATTTTGTTTTTTTTGATAATATACGTGAAAATTATAAAATTTGAAGATTGTACTTTACAAAAGTTTACTAGTATATAATAAAGTATATTAAGTAATAAAATTTCAATCTTTTTAATTTGATATGAAAAGTTATACAAGATACAATTCTTGGTAATTATTCTTGGTAAATATGATGAAACTTGAATAAAAATCATTATTTATCTTTATATATTCTTATAGATATATACTATAATGCAAAAATGATAAAATTTATTTGACATTTCACAATTTCTTTTCACATCAGACACAATAACATATAGACAAACATAAATTATTGAATGGAACATATTTAGATAAATTATTATCAGATGAAAAAAAATTCCTCATCTTTCTTTGATTCATTACCTCCAAAGTATCATTAATTACAGAGTTATTTTAGTTGGATATATACAATATAGCAATTATAATTATAATATAGCAATTATAATTAATATATTAATCTTCATGTAACTAATAACAATATTTCAATGGAATAATATTGGCAAGTGAACGAAATGTTCGCAATTATGCAAATACAATACGGATATCTCGTATTATTTTAATATTTAATTTGTCCTTGCTTGTTGGTATCATTTGATTGAAATATCGTTTCGATCGATTATAATTGGAATCTAAACATGGTTGAAATTATATTAATGGAAATGAATGATTGTTTGTTTAATGAAATTGACAAGAGTTTGGAATGTGGTTAAGTAATTGCGAAAATTGATGATCATGACTGTGATTAAATCCTTTGATTTCTCAAGAGAACGAAGTTAGATTAGTATAGAAGTATTTTTTAGATAAACCTGTTTTCACTGATCATATGAAAACTGTTTTTTTTTAATAACTAGTTGTACAATTTGACAAATTATATATGTAGTTTTATCAATAAGATATATTAGAAAATGCAATATTATTAATGATTGTACTCCTTTTGATAATTATTTTAATATTGTATGAAAATAAAAGATACCTGGTAATTGATGATACTAGCAAGCAAGAAATAATGTTACATATAAATATAAGTAGAAAATCAAGATTGAAAACTTATCAAATGCAAGATGTTACTAATTTCTCTTAATTGGATATGAGAAAATTATTTTATATAAAAATATGTAATAAATATAATAAATAATGATAAATTATTTTATAAAAATAAATGATAAAGAATATTATTTTTTTACATTACATTTTTTTTCTATTTATATAGAATTATTTTTTATTTATACTACTAACTACTATATATTTTATACATAAAATCAATATATATAAAAATCAACAAAGCATTATTAATTTTTTCCAAAATCATTACAAAACATCAAATATTTCTCTTTTTCATTTTTATATTTAAAAGAAATATATAATAGATATATAATATATAATATATATGTAATAATAGATTAGAATATATAATAGATTAGAAAATATTACATAGTATACATTACTATTTAGAGAAAAGTATTGTTTATAATAGCAGACTATAATATCACGAATATTCTATGTTACACAATTATATTCTTATTAATCATATACATATTAAATTATATCAAATAAATAGAAAACAAATTACATTAATTTAAATTAAATCAAGTAAAAACAAATTATAAAATGTATATCAATCCAATAAAAATTATAAGTCAATAAAAATTAATAAAATAAATAAAACACAATATAACCTCAACTTTGAATCTCAAAATTCAGAAAAAGTTATCATGACAACAAATCTGCACATGAGGGCGTTACAATCAGTCGCTATAAATCACAAGAACGTTTAAGCTCCCTCTCGTGTGCATCGAGAAGTCGACTTTTTTGGTCGACTCTTCGATTGTATCTCTCTACAAAACGGAGATCTCGTAAAATAGTCGTAAAATTCGAGTGTGATCAATTCAAGTGATTCATTAATAGATGCGCGAAGATAAGCACTGTAGACTTTTCGAAGTTTAACAGAAATCGTTTTCATCACAGTTCAACTGTTTAATCGTCGACATGTTTCGTTCGCGCAAGTTTTAATGGCGTCGGTTCGATGCCACCGCACACGATGTGTTCGTAAACGTTTCGAATTCTGGACAGGCGCGCGAGAATGAAGTAATAATTGTTTATTGCAATCCGAAGAATCGAACAGGAAGCATATTCATCCTTTTGCGGCTTTGGCCAGCAAAAATGACTATTTGTTGTGACTACGTGACTTTGCGAATAAAACCTAAGGTATATATAAGGTTCTGTTTATTTATTTTCAAATTTATAAATTTCATTAATGGAAAAATTTTTTGTTTAATAATTTTATTTGAAAATATCTATAAATTTATTATAATATTCGATTGTTGAAAAGAAACTACAAAGAATTTTTATTATATTAATTGTTTTCAAATTCTATTTTGTTTGATATAATATTATTTGATTTAAAGTTCAATGATGACTTTAAAGAATTATATATGGGAACTTTTGAGATTTTTGAGATTTTTTAATCTATTGAATATTAAAATTAAGAAAAAAGATCTAAGTTAAAAAGATAAAAGTTTTCATATAAAATTTCTTTCCTTTAAATTCTGTATATTACTTTATATGTATAGTAAAATTTAACTTTGTGATATTCATTAATTTTTTCTATTTTTAAAACATTTTGCAAAGTTAAATTAAAATAGATATTATATAATTAGATTATAATGATCATTTCTTTTTATTACATTATAAAATATCTATCCTTAAAATAATTGTTTTTAGCTAGAATTTAAATTAATAAAATTCTTTACATAAGAATTATAAAATCCTTCCAATCGACAGATTATTTTATATTAAAAATAAATTTTATTAATTTTGATTAATTATATATAATGAGATTCAAATTAATAATGTTATGTATCTTTTATCTTGCAATGAAATCCATTCAAACAACTGTAGAGTGTTTTATATTAAATTCTTCTATAATACATCATCTTTTTTTATAAACTTATTAAATTTTTAAGATACATACAGTATTTAGTATATCTAGTATTTGTATTCAACGATCCGATAAGTATTGTTTGAACAAAATTATTATTGTTATTTGTAACGATATTGAGTATTCTCGAAGTGAATTTATAATTATTTCCACGGATCTCAAACGAGAGACTATTATACAGTTTCGTTGGAAGAGTTACACGGAAACGGATCTGCGGAGAGTAAATTATCGTCAGTGTATATTTTGCAGACACACTCGGTGGGCTGGGCCACGTCAGCTACTGCAGATTTACGATGACATTAGGTATCCACATTTTTTGCTACTCGTACGCTTGTGCAATCTTAATTCTCCTATAGGCACCTTCCAAGCGCTCAAACCTTTTGCGGTTTCATAGTTCCATTTGATTGTTGGAAATGATTAACTTGTTAAAAAGTTATCAACAAGTTAAAAAATTATCGTAGAATTTATGCACCATCAAAATTCAATTTATTGATGGAAGATATATTGTCAATATGATTATTATTATTATCGTTTGCTATTAAAATATTTATTGAATAATTTGAGTAGAGATTTTTCATGAACGAAGTTACAATGATTTAATAAAATTGAATGAATATGTACAATTTTAAAATATATGATAAAGCATGTCTTATATAAATTTTATAATTGTTATTTTATATATTTTAATATAAATTATGATATATAATATATTATTATTATTAATATATAATAATTATTATATTATATTATATTAATAATTATATTAATATTATTATTAATATATAATATATATATATGATATAATATATATGATGCTAGAATGAAAATTGCATATACTATCTTAATCCTTTAATTTTATCAAATTTAAATAAATATTATAAAATTAATAAAAAATTTTAATTTTCAATATATTTTATTTTATTAAATATCTTTATTAAATTATTAAATATTATATCTTTATTAAATACTTATCAAAGTATTAATGCAAATATTTGAATACAATATATTTAAGAAATTTAAAAATTTAAATTAAACACAGAAATGTGACAATGAAATACAATCTTCCGAAATTTCCATCCCTTATCATAAATATTAAAAATATTCCCTTCGTCTAATTATTATTTGATGCAACATCTGCGACAAAAATGCATCAAAATGTTCTCTTCAAGCATATTATTTTGGGAAACAACACTTTCCGCAGAATCCTTGTCCAGCATGGTCCACGATAAATTCTTGTCCCGTTCTATATTTTATCGTGGCTCGCCTCGAAAATTTATGAGCAACCACGCGCGAACCGAATTTTTGTCACGCCCTCGACGTTTACGCGTAAAACGCAAATCACCTTAACTTGAACGATCATTGTTTAAAACGATCCGCGAAATATATATCAAATATTCAAATACGTTAGATAATTTACCTTTGCTGGGTTTACGGCAGTGATTCCCAACCATTGTGCATCATGTCGAGAATTGCCATTGTTATTTTTAATTGATATTTATAATTATATTACTCAATATTTAAATACGAAACAAATTTATTTTTATATATTTACCAATGGTTTTTTCAATTTATAAATCGACTTTCTTGATGTTTGTCAAATGTTTTTTTTGGGAATCGTTGCTTTTATTTTTAGCTAACGATTATTACTAAATTACAATTATTATTAAATATTTGAATACGCAAAATAATTTAATTTTAATATATTTGTAACAATAATTTTAAACTTATGAATCGTGATTCTCAAAAATCATCACTGTTTCAATTAAAGAATTTTAATTGAAATTTGAATTTAAAATTAATTTTTTTGATTGAATATTTATTTATTTTATTATAGTCATATTATTATATTATAATAAAATCATCTTCTCATTGATTAGAAATACCGCAATTTTTAAACTTTCTATTATTTTATATGAAGAGAAGAAAAAAAATAATTTGAATATCATACAAATGGATCGCATCTTAAAGAAAGTTGAGAAACACTGATTTATAGAATAGTTAGGGAAGATGAGTACTTAGCCAAGATGAATGTACCAGCTTTTAGAAGATTCACGTATATAAGTAGATTAATGTATATTGCTAAGTGCATCGTAATTTGAAGAGAAAAATGATATTGGATTTGAAATTTGTGTGACGAGATATGAGAAATAATTTCGTTGTTTGACTTTATTAATGAATGTTGATAAATATAATACAAATGATTATAAACAAATGTTATTATATTTTGAATGAAGTGTTATATATTTTATAAATATATATAGGATATTTCATATTTTGTACTTTTTAATAATATTAAAAAATTTTAAAAAATCTCATTTTAAATAAATGATTAATCACACTTTTAAATATTGCATGTACAAAGTATAAAGTGGCTGTATTAATAATAATAATTGTAAAAATATCTTCTTTATACTTTTAATAATAGGAAGAAATTTTTGAAGAAAAAATTGTAGATTTTTAATAAATAATTAATTTTTTTAATAGATATATGTACAATTCATTGTAATTATTAAGATTATTTTTAATGATTCTTAATGAAAACATTATACATATATTGTTAATGAATGAGTCATTTTAAATAGGTATATTTTATTTTTAATACCAAGATATTTTATTTACCTCAACATATATAGAAACATATAGAAACATATAGAATATTTCATATATTTCCATTAGTAATAGAATTATAAAAAAATTTTGTAAAAAATTATACAAATTCTGAATATATTTTCTTTTTTATATTTTATCATGTGAATTTACATTATATAACAAATTTAGAATATTCACTAAATCTTATTCATTAAATCTATCAAAATATATCTATATAATTATTCTAAATTTTTATGAGCAAAAAAAAAAGTAACTATTATAAAATTTATAAATACTATAAAAACGTCCATGCTATCCAAGTCAACTACTAATTTACAAAATTACCTTCGCATCATAGATAAAAGCGCTAACTCAATTCACATGAAACATCTCTATCTCAAAATCCTTGTCCTAACCTATAAGTAGCATTGCATCTCGTGCATCAAATCACCATCCACTGTATGGAAACTCGAAGATTGCCATGTCCCAGAACCGGCAATTTCAAAGCGTGTGCACAAGCTTCTACATAGGAAGGTTGATCTTAAACTCCAATCATGGCTACTCACTTCGAAATGATTTCATCGTTCGACTCTTGGAATCTTGATCATCATTGCTACTAACCTGACTCCATTTGATCGATACTTGCTTTCGAGAAAGAATTCTGTTGGTTCGTATATTACGCGAAAATAGGCCATCAGCAGCGCCCCCACTACTGACTATCATCAATAACCATCACTTAAGTAATTTTCGATTAATCATCGGTTATTTGCCATCGATACTTTAACGTTTACTTAATTATCTCTTTATATTTTTGCGCGAGAAGTTCGATTATCCGACAACGTAATGAATTATTCATCAAAATTTTTTTGAAGTTAAGGAAAATCAACTAATTTTTTTATTTGTTGATTTTTCTCTTTCAGTCATTAATTTTGTAAGATATCATTTTTTAGGATTTGAAAAAAATTTTGAATGATTCCTTAGAATTGAAAACCTTATACTTAGATATTTTGTAAATTGACGATATATCTTAGCATTTTGTGTTAGTTTTTTGAATTGCTCATTTTTGAATAGTTTTTTGTAAAATCTTCATTTTATTTGCAATTCAATTAGAATTTCTACCTTAATAGACTTATTTTAGAAAGATTATGTTAACCAATAATTTGTCATTTTATATTTTCTCTACAATATTTAAAGAATCTTACAATCAATTTCATAGATCTATATAATTTCAATAAATCTATTACAATAAAATTATAAACTTTTAAAACGATTAATTATCTTAATTACTTAAAGTTTATATCAAATCATCAAATGTTTATAAGCTAATACAATTTTTATCTTCGAGAAATCTTTCAATCTATACACATTTCATACACATTTCTTTGACAAATCTATATTATTATCAATGAAACACAAGAATTCTATGTATTTTGGAAAATATAAATCTTTGGTAAAAGATTATTTCAAGTTATGTCTCATTCGAATGATAAATATACTACCAGTAGGAAAATGAGATTTCTAATCATTCGAACTACCATTTGTGCATCCAATTCGCTGATTGTACGAATAATTGATGCAATTATAGATTACTATTGCATCGTTTCACTGCAAATATAAATTTACTTCTACTTATAAGATTGTAAGAGTAATTAGTTTCGCAGATTGTTTCGATTATAATTGTAAGCGTAATTAACGGAAATCACGACAGTGATTAATATAGGCCCGCAGAACAGCTATCACAGATGGCGCTCATTTTGTTTTGCATGTATTGCCAGTATGTAATTAGCACAACTTGTAGCCACAACTTGTGGTTTTACTTATTATTGTGAAAATAAATAATTTAAGACTACAACCATGGATATAATCACGATTGGGATTAATGTAATTTGTGGATAAGATGAATCTATAATAAATACGAAATTCAATACAGTTTTTTAATGGAATTATAAATACAATACAGAATGAACTTATACAATTCTTTCTCATAGACTATATAAAAAATTATATAATCAGTAATATCACAATAAATACAACAAAATTGTAATTTAAATTTCACTTATTATGTAAAAAATTAAAGGTTTTGATTTTTTTTCTCAGTAATTTATCGAATCTTATGCTTCAATTTAAGCATTAAAATTGCGAAAGAATAACAGAAGTAAAAAAATTTTAAGCTCAATATCTATGACATAGAATTTTTAATTTTCAGACATATAATTCTCTACTATTGTCACATAAAATATTATCCATAGTGTAAAAAATAATAATTAAATTTAAAATTAAATTTCATATTTGTATAATAAATATGTTTCATATTTAATAATAGACCAATCATATTATGAAACTTTATCAATTATCAAAAAATTAGACATTTTAATTTACTTTCAACAATTTGAACGATTAATTTTTCGTAACATTTGTATAACCTTAAAAATCAATCTAACTTCAAAATATTATTGACAATATATCATCTTCTGTCTGCCAGATGGCCAAGACCATATTAAAAAGAGCGATAAAGTGAAGGACGAAATAAGATACAGAATAGCTACGGAATATTCTCTAAAAGGTATCCCCCCGGTATCGACCCACGCCCGAAGCAGATGGCGGCTTTAATATCAGCCGGCTCGCGCAACGCCGTAATGGGCCTTTACGGCTGCAACGAGCGCCGTTTCGCGGTGTAAATTGCACGTTGCATCGATTTACGAGGCGAACAGTAATTTCCATCGTTCTCTCCGCTTCGAACGCTATAGCTTGTTCGCTCGCTGGCGCTCGGGACTCGCATATGCGATACGCGTACGAATAACGCACGATGAATACCCGAGAACCGGCCGGTTCCGGTGTGTTCTAGCCAGCGTATTAGAGAGTCCCGCCTCGCGGAACCACGCTTGTACCTCGAGGATCGAAGCGCCTGCGGAGCAGGAATCACGCGTGAATCGTGTACGTTAATGGCACGCGCGGAATTCGTGGCCATTGCTCTAATCAAAGGATTTTGGAATATAGATATTGTTACTTATAAATTTATTTCGTTGATTTTTTTTTTAAATAATCAAAATGAACCGTGTAACATGTAAATATTTTCGTTACACTATTATGATGGTATAAAATATTTTAATAGATAAAAAATAGATCTATATATAGAGCTTAATAAAGAAGATGGAGAATAAGCTTTAACAGTTAAAGGATATTGCATTTATCTAATGAACAAGACAAGCAATATAAACTTGGATTTAGAAATTCTTTCGGTATGTAATTCTGAAGCAATAAAATGAATAATTTTTGATAATTTTTGAATTATTACGCGTAATATATTTAAAAAAATGTGAATCTAGATTTGACTTTTTTTTGCGAGTAACAAAAAATAACCATTTTTTAGTGCAATATTTTAATGTAAATAAGAGACAATTTCAAATTTGAAAAATTCATCAAAAAATGAAATAAAGATTAATTTAATAATTTAATTATTGTGCGAAAATATATATTTTTTCAATATTCTTTTTAATGTCAATCTATAATTTTTTTAATTTTCTTAAAATTATTGAAAATGATCTGCCTATTGTTGAAAGATTTTCAATTAATATTAATAATTAATAAAGGGCATAATAAAAACAGATTTTAAAGAGTTTTAGAGAAAAAGATATTTTATTTATCTGAAGAATAAAAATTGTATATAAAAATATATATATTTTTTTTAATATAACTATAATATAAAATCGATTGTTAATTAAATAAACTTTCAAAACTTACTTAAATGCATTAAATTTTTTAAAATAAATGCATAAAATATTTTTAAAATAAAAATAAGTTATAAGAATACATAATATATTTTAAACTTGAATACGCTTGTCATTTTTTATAATACTTAATAAATTTGAATAATATCATCCATAACTAAAAATTAATTATTAAATACAAAATTCTTTCCTATTTCTATTGATCAAAATTTTTAACTTCCGCCAAATTAATCCGAATTTTTGAAAGAATATAATAAATTTGAAGATAGATCAATACTATCATCATCACTTTATCACCATCAATAATGACAAATAAGTACCAACCACCAATAGTATTATCCACGTGATCATATAAAAAAATTAACTTATGCTCATAATCCCTCATAATCCTCATTGAACGTTTCACAGCAAATTTCACGGATAAAGCTCGCAGCGACGATTTATCCTAGCGTCACCACGAGGTCTTTCAAGGAACACGCTTTCTCATCGGTTAATGATCTTCCCTGCGTGGAATTACCCGTTTCACGGATTATCTTCGATCTCCACGCAGTAATCACGGAGCTGATTGCCGCGACCTGGACACCCTTGGAAACGGCCACCGTTCGTTAGTCTCCTTCTTTATCCTTTCCGTGTCGTCTCGAAAGTGATCACGCTTCATTGTAACGCTTCGTGTTCTCTATTCGTGTCGCGTAAATCGTTCACGAGGATTATACGGATAGTATAATAGAGATAGTATAATAGAGCGTGAAGAAGCTTGCTTTGATCTATGATCTTGGAAACAATTAGATTATCAATTATCTGAATAAATCTTTCGAGTAGTAATTGGATTAAATGAAAGGGATAGTGAAAATGAATTGACAGAATCGTAACGAAAGATTCAATGGATCGGAAAAATATTTCTTTTTTTTAGGTTATCTTCAAGTGCTGGATGGGTCGTTCATTGATTAAAGCATGTAGCATTATTGTGTTAAGAAATAAATTAATCAAAAGGAATTAAAAATAAAAATTTTTATATTTTTATATTTCTAAGTTTCTAAAAAATTTCGAAATTTAGTAGAGTTTTTAAATTAAGTTCTATTTCTTGTGTTGTCTATAAAATATATCTATAAAATCTATAAAATAAACTTAAATTAGATTAATGTTCGCTTACTAACCTAATCTAAAAATTACAAACCGTAAATAAATCTTAAATATATAAATTTATATCTCAAAATTAGAATCGTGAGAAGCAAAAATTACTTATTAATTTAATCTAAAAATCACAAACCATTTGTAAACTTCTGTGCCTAAATAAAATTCTTGCGGTATACCGCAAAATGAAACTCATCATACAATGACCACAAAAGTACATAAAGTTACTTCAATATATGTTTACATCGAGCTACTTTCTTCCTACGTGATATAATCTCTATCTCTGCCATACATTTTTATCTCAAAACGAAACCGTAATATCTTCACCTTCACATTATAATCTTGGAATGAAATAACTTAGAACATTGAGTTAGATTAGAATTCACTAGATCGAAATCGTTTTCATATGAAAATAAAATAATCCTTTCGGTTGCTACCAGCCACGAATCATTAACTTAGAATGATCCTAGAGTATCCTTTCGTTGATATTACTTAACCGCAAACGAATTCTTCGTTTTTTTCAAGGTCTCCATTTGGCTGTTCGAGCATTGATTCTAGTTTGCGGGCAATATAATTTACCCGTGGCGCTAGTGTGCTATCATTGTATATTCCTATTAGAGAAAATGGGAGATTGTGGTAATATTGTAAGATTTGAAGTAAATTTATGAGAAGGAATTTGAAATTTTTAAAAATTGAACATCCTGTAGATAAACGAATTTTTATTTTAAATGTACGATGATGTTACATTATCCTAGTTGAATATTTTTCAAAGAAAATAGTATATTATGGAAGCATTCTAAGATATGAAAATTATTTGTAATTTTTGAAAATTGAACATATTCCTGTGAATAAATTTATTTCGACTTAAAAATGTTATTAAAATAAATATTTTCGTATAGTGGAGAATAGTTCTAATATATTGAATTTTGACATTACATTATATATAAAAAAAAATATATGGATATTTTATTTAAAATTATAAATTTCTTGTTTAAAAAGAATTTTTTTTATATAATTTATCTGTGCATATAAAATTCTGTTAATGCATCTTTTCATTGATAAAATGGAGTATTACAATTCTAGAAATTAATTCATAAGAATTTTAAAATTATAAAATTTCATAATTTTGTTCTTTATTTCTTATGCAACTATTATATGACGTTATTATGTTGTCATAATCATTATAGATCACAATAGTAATCTGGCATTAATATTCAAGGCAATTTTTTATGTATATAAGAATTTGTCATAAGGAATACAAAAATATCTGTAAAATTATTGCAAAATTGTCGTATTAGTGAAAACATCCCTATAAAAGAACTTGTAATCCCAATATAAATATTCTTTATTCAACTTACTCATCGCATTACCATATCGTCATTGCACACTCGTCATCAAGAAAATGAAGGGTTATAAAAGGTTATAAAAGGTTACGGTTCGAAACAATTTTGAATTACAAAATTACATCTTATGAGATTATGCAAAATTGTTGTTGCAAAATTGTTGGAGAATTGAATTTCCTTAGGGTAGAAAATTTTTATTTTGTTACTATCTTCATTTCGTATGTAAATCGAAGTATCTCACGTAATTTGCCTATGGCGATGTTTTACGAACTTATAAATTTTTTTATAAAAAATGAATTTATTGCACGAATAGTAAAATTTGATGCGTTAGGATTTTTGATCCAGATAGGATAATTGTAGTGTTACATTGAAATCTCTATTATATTGCTCTAGTATATTGCTTTAACTTGAATTCAAGTTTCAGAACAACTAACAAAATTGGTTGGGAATATGGAATTATTTATGAAGTAAAAATATAATAATTTTCATTCATTTTATTTTGGTTTATTTATCTATTGATTTTGATATGTATGGAATATTTATATATTTTTATATTTATTAAATGACTATAATTAAATTTTACAAACACATTCAAAGTATCTTATTTTTATCGCTTCAAAAAATTTTATTATAATTTTTTCAATAATAAAATTTTGCAAAAATTGAAATGTAAATCAAAAATGCGAAATTCTTTCTTTTTTAAAAAACCATCAATATATTTAAACAATCTCAAATCTTATTTTTGTCCAATCTATTTTAAAAGAATTTTATTAAAAATTTTAAAAACTTTAACAACTTTTTGATAAAACTTATCAAAATCTTTTTCTTCTTATAGAATGGTTCTCAAAATTTATTTCTATCATTCCATCAATTCGTTTTCCGTTTAAATTTTTCCAAAAATAAATTAAAAATCGTAAAAATTCTTCAAAATTCTTTTCTTCTTAAATAATTCTTACTATAAACAATTTTAAATCTCATTTCTATAATTTTATCAATCCTTTTTCTATTCATTCAGTTTTATTAAAAACAATAAAAAAAAATTTTATCAAAAATCTGAAAAAAATCTTTTAAAATTCTCTTGAATTGCTCGATATATTCTCTCGACATTCTCTGTCTTAATTCTTATCATCTCATTTACCTCTCGCTACCATCAACTCATCTCCATTTCAATCGTAACGATTCAACGAAAACGCTTTTATATGTCTTCCCTCAAGGGTTACTTGGTCGCGGAAACGATCGAGGGATGACGTTTCGATCCTTCCACAACCTGGTTATATCCGCTAGCAGAAAAGAGAGAAGAGAGCGTAGCAAACCCGCGGCCCTATTACTTATGCAGTCTACGTTAGTCCCGGCTTGCATTGCTGCACGACTGCTTGCTTACCCTTCGTAACGTGTACTTTATTCTTTCCAGATGCGCTCGAGCCGATAGCTACTGGCGATTCGCTCGTTTAACAGCGTAACGGCAAGCTGGTAGGAGTCAGGGCCGGTGACTGGCATCGCGTGAAGAGAGATGGATAGAGAGTACTGGGGCACGAAGGGAGCAAGGGGAACAGAGGTAAAAACGTGACTGGACCCTAGAAGGGTGCTACGAAGGTGGGTACAGTCGCTAGGAAGAGTATAGAAAACGAGAACTTCCTTCGTTGCTCTTTTCTCTCTTCTTTTTTTCTTTTCTTTATATATCTTACCATTTCTTTCTTCATTTATCCTTCGTTGCCTTGGATGAAGGATTGGTCTGGTTCTCTGTTGAGGAAGATCGTGGTTGTCTGGTGGTTTAATGATGGACTTGATAATCTTGATCTTGTTAAGGATTTGGATGTTTGATGAGTGAATTTTATTGAGAATTTCTTTAATTGATCAGTTTTTTGATGATTTAATGTTTTTTTGTATTGATATTTCTCATTTCTTAATTTTTATATATTTGGATTGATAGCTTTCATCCATTATTTGATTTCTTGATGAAATTAATATCTTGCTTCATTTGTTGAAATGGATTTTAAAAATATCAAAACTCATTTTCATTATCTTTATTATTGAAAGAAACTTTAATACCTTAATGTAAAGTAAAATTGTTATATAATTATAATTATCAGATAAGTAAAAATAACTACTTCATATTCTCAATAATTGCAATTGCAATTATAATACGTAATTTTTACATAGTAGCACTATGTAATCTTCATTCCAATGAAGAAGCTTGATACTTTAGTATATTTTAATTGTAAACTAATTTAGATTAGATTAAAAATCTTATTAGTGTTGAAATAGTCCCAGATGAAAAATTCTTTAATGCATTTATATTAACATTTATATTTTATATTACTTATAGAAAAGATTATATGCAATAGATTTAACAATTGTAATTATTATTTTAATATCTTATTTTTATGTATAGAAGTTGCCTATGAAATCACTGATAATTTAATAAACCAGTAGTGCTTTATATATTTTTTTCTTTTGTAATTGATTTAAAATTTAATACTCTTTTTCAATATTCAAATGCAAAACATATATATTTAATTTTGATACATTTATGTTTCTTATAATCATTATACAAAATTCATTATAATCTCATCAATATTCATTATAATCAAAATTTATATCATTTTAAGATTTTATTAATATACATATTAAAAAATAATCTTAGCGTTTTATTTAATATATATTTAATACAGTGTTTTATATATAATATATAATATATGTATAAATAATTTTTAATTAAATATAACAGAAAAAGATATAAATCATTACATAAAATAATAAATGATATTGACCCATAGATAAAATATATTTTAGATTTACATGGAAAAAAACAAATTACTTGAAAAGAATTTTAAATAATATGGAGATTTTAAATAATGATTAAAAAAGTATTGTAAAAACATATTACTTCCAAAGAAACACTACAATATAATTGATGAAGTTTAAATAATTTAATTAATGTTGTTAATAAGCAGATATTTATAAAAAATTTATAAGAAATATTTTTAAAAAATATTTTTATTTTAATTGAAAAATTTTTTCTCTTTTTTCTTTTTTTGTGATAAAAATCTTAATTATTTTATTTGAAATATTACTTGAAATATTTTAATTAAAATTAAAAAAAATTATTGTTATTTTTAATATTCTACTATTTCTTCTTCAAGATTTTAAATTTTTTGCAATATTTATTAAGAAATTTATATATCAAAAATTATTAAGTATATAATAATAGAATATTTAAAGATATTTATATAATAATATATTTATATTATTAATTTTCATTTAATAATATATGATAATAAGCAGTTTAAAATATTTGCATAATATCAATATATTATAATAAATTTCTACTTAAGGCTAATGATGAAAAAATTAACCTTCAGAAACACCAGCTAACGTTTGTTAGCATTTTTCCAAATATCCAGAATACTGTTGTACAAATAAAACGAAAAAAATACGATTACAAGATATATACTTATTTCTTCGTATCTGATTGAATTGACCGCAAGAACTCAATTCTCTAATCGTTCTCAGCATCGTAATGCGGCTCTAATTGGAAGCGTAATGGCAATGCCAGATCAAGTGAAAAGAAACCATTTTTTCATTTCGTATGAATGTGAAACGAAACCAGTTAATGGAAAGTGAACTAGTTGGCTATTAGAGGAATATATTATTATAAAATATTCCATTTGGAAAAAATTTATATCGTGTGAAAATCTGGAACTTGGTGAGTATAATTAAGAAAGAATCAATTGATAGTGAAATGAAAATAACTTTGCAGTTCTCTTGTTACAAAGTAACAATTCGTAATTATGTTACAGAGAAAATTCATTTTATTAATTAACAAAATTTTAGTCATTCAAATTTTATCAAAATTAAGAGAAAAAAATAGAATTTTTTCAAAAATAAAAAAATTAAATTAAGAGAAATAAATTTATGTAATAATTGTATAAATTTATAAATCAAGAGAAAATTTTTTAAATTTCCCGCGTATTTCAGTTTCGAATTTTAAATTGAACATTCAAAAAACTGAAAATAATTCAGTTAATTAAATAATAAGTCGACGCTTACGTATATTTTAATAATATTAATCTACTTTAGGCTATGTTTTTTTTTTTTTTTAGTTATATTCAATATTTTATTTATTTTAAAATAAATAAATATTATTCTATATTAAATACTAGTATTTAGTGAAGCTCAGTTGTAATAGATTCAATTATAATATATTTGAATCCAAAAATATATAAATATTAACTAATGAAAATTATCATAGTTTCATTATTCGAAGAACTTAAATAAAATGAATTAAAACATTAAATTTTGCCTTATTCACTTATATCTCACTCATCTAATACTCCATACAATAATTAGGAACGCTATAATTATATTACAAAGTATACGTATGTGTCTGTACAAAGTGTATAAGTATGAATTCGAATAATATAGTAGATCTAATATCGAAGTAACCGAGGTTTTTTTTTCATTTTAATTAGAGATCAAAGGAAAGAAGCGCGGCTTGATTACTGATATGATGATACATATATAAATGAAACATTAAATGCATTATATGATTTAAATGCAAGTATTAAATCATTTGTATTTAGTTAGGCGTATCATGTGCAAATATTAGATTATGTTATTATGTTATTATAGCTATTATGAAAAATATAATTTCCGGTTTCTATAAGTCGAATTAAATTATCCAGATAATTTACGTCTGAAACAAAGAAATAGAACGAATTCATTTATGAGTAATTTATATATACATTATATATTTTATTTATATATGAATATAAAGTTATATAAAATAACATTATATTTAATTTATCATAAATTTATAGAAGTGAAATAGAGAGATATAATATATAATGATTCAATTTCTAATATATTTAATTATAGTAATTACTCGATTTATGAATTTTATATGATCATAATCAAATTGAATAAGTATCACCAATTATAATTATCAAATTATATGCAATTATAAGTAATAAGTAAAAAGCTATGTTTTTATGATTTTCAAGAAAGACTATAATTTTTATTGTATACTAAAGGCAATTGATTATAACATATTAAACATATATATCATACTAAACACATAAAGACAATTGACTATCATAATAAATAAAGTCAATTGTTTATATATAAATCTTCTTTTGTAATTACAATTATAATTATAATTTAGTATATTCTTATTGCATTATTTATTTTTAAATAAAATTACAATCATTATAAGTAAATTAAAGTTTATATATGAATGTGCAATTAATTATGAATAAAAATAATAATAAACAAATGTTCTTATAAAGATTTAATATAATTATATTTTGGAATTCATATAATCATAATTTCATTTTCTTAACAAAATTATAATCATAATAAATTATATATTAAATCCAATTAATTATCGATAAACAAAGTAGAACTTATGAAAATCTTTTTTTATAATTAAAAATATAATTAAAATTTTGAAATTAATAACTTTTTTATTTTTTAATAAAATTATAATTATAATAAAAATAAATTAAATGGATACCAAAAATAATTAATCATTAAGACATAAAATAAAGTCAAATTCTTCTAATTTAATGTTCATGTATTTTTTGTTCATTCATGTATTAATGTTCATATTTTTTTTAATTTAATTATATATTGATATTATAAATGATGTCATTTTCTTTTACTTGCTAAATAAATTTTCTATCATCTCTTCGTATTTTATTCCTACGAATTAAAAGAAATCTATTATCTAGTATCAAATATTTATTATTATAACAAAAAACCTATTATCTAATATTAAATATTTGTTTAGTTATAAATATTTGTTAACAAAAAATCAATCAATTAATTACAATCAACTAATTACTAACTTACAATAGTTTTTGGACTACTTAATCTTTGTAACTATTTACTTCCATTTTGATTGCGCTATAAAAACTATGTTTACAGTCGACTTGCCACGAGAAGTTAAACTCGATCGTGAACGTGTGAAAATGAACACGCGAAATGTTTCCTTCCGGTATGAAGAAAGAACACCTTCTGACACCTCAAAGCTTTGATTTGATTTAAAGATCTCGTAAAACGCCGGACGAGTCAAGCTCGCAATATATCTTCAATGTTTTCAATGGAAGTTTTTTTACATAGATTCGAACACGATTCTTGAATTAAAATGTTTGCTATGTAAATACTTGAAGATTTTTATAATTTATAACATGATCAATAATAGATATTACAATAAATTAAATTAATTGTGTGAAAAAATACAATTATTTTTTTTTTTTTACGAAATCAAGATTAATACATTAAATTATTTGATTTTTAATTTCTACTCAAAAATCTTATTTTAAAAGTAATACAAATTTAATCAAGTTTGAAAATTTATCTTAAAAAAAAAACTTCACATTCAACGAAAATATAAAAAAAATATATAAATTTTTGAACATTAACTCCATTTAAAAAATTGATTAAAATTAATTTTCATATTCATTACATATTTTTATTTAAAATTTATCAAATAAAAATGATTTTAGAAAGATTTAAAAAATCTTTAAAAAATATTCTTAATAAAAAATTGAAAATTTATTTTTTATAAAATAATAATTAATTTATAATCTTAACGAAAATTTATTGATAGATAATCTAAAAAACAATTAATAGAAATATTGATTAATAATATTTATTAATAATAAGAAAAAAAAGAAATAAAAAGTAGATTACATTAGTATTCAAATTTATTCACAATTAATTCATCAAAATTTGGTTTTCCTAACCAAAAAATACAATTATTAATACAAAAAATATAAGATACTATGGAAAACTATAGAAAAAGAAAAATTAAAATTAATTAACAGTTAGAGCAATTAACAGATTACTTTTATGAAATGCCGCGAGATGGATTACAATCAAAAGGGCAGTAGTTCATGGAAAAATGAATGGATTACGTGTGTCAGCGAGAACGCAATGAATATGTAAAGGGACTATTGGGAGAATTTAAAATGCGGTTCATTATTCCTCATCTGAGCTTATCTGATTGAGGTCATTACTGCTGATCCAGGGAGTTCCACTAAATGCTGGTTCCGATTACATTTATTGAAATAATCGATCGGCTCGCGTATTATGCTAATGCACACCAACCGTTTCACTGTTTGGCTCGACATAAATCGATGCACCGCCGTGAGCACCGCCATGTAATTTGTCCGCTCTATGTGGCCGCTTCCTCTCTCGATCCCTTTACGATCGATTTGGATCGTTGCGACGTGAATCTTTCAAAAATTGATTTCTTTTTTATTCCTTTCGATTTCATTTTTTTTCCACCTTTCTTTTTCGTAGTTTGAGGCTATGTCTCGAATTTGTGGCAGATTGAATTTTGAGTAATGGTGTTATAAAGAGAATTATTTTTAATGGAAATTTTTTCAATATTTTTTTGATAATAATATGGTATTTTAAGTGATTGAAATTTCATTAAGTAAGTATGATATATAAGACGAAGGAAATAATTATAGAAAAATTTGATGTAAATTGAAATTTCTTTTAGATTTTTCTTTTATAGAATATATATATAATATATATATAATATATATTATATATAATATTATAATATTTAGACTTTATATATAATATTAGACTAGAGAATATATAATATTTAGACTTCTTGAGTTTTTGCTCAAATTAAATTTAAACATTGTTATTTTTTTTTTTTTTTTAGATTTTAAATAATAAACATATTTTTAAATCAATTAAATTCATTACTCCAATCTTTTTATATATTTCAAAATCAATCAATTATAATATTGTGGTTCAAACGTAATTATAAATTCAAATCAATTCAATAATAAATTGTTTAGAATATTAAAGTTACAACTAGAAAATTGATGAGTTATTATAATAATTTTTTTTTCAACGCAATCTAAATACTTTAAACCTCTCAAATTTCTTCTCTATTATACAATTTTTTTTTAAAATTACGTATTTACACTCACTGTCGTTTAAATTTACATAATCAGCTTCGCGATCTTTCCATCTCTTGTCCTTTCTCTATGTGCTCATATTAACGCACAATAGACATAATGGTGAAAATAAACGAAAGTATTCGCGATCTTCCGGCAAATCTCGAGGGGACGCGAGCTCGAAGAGAGGAAGAAAAGAAGGAAAGAGGAGAAAAAGAAAAGCTCGTGAATGACGCGTCGTGGGGGCCAAGATGAGAAAATAAATAGCGTGTATCGCGAGAGGGCGGATGTCGATGGGGACGAAAGTGGGCGGATATAACCATAGAGCACGTGGCGCGTGCACATTGGATCACCATAAAGATCGAGATTTATCGCGATCGGCACTACCTCGATCCCAATGTCCCATAAATTAACCATATATCCGCATTCGGCTCTTTTGAAAATTGAATTTTTTTGTATTCCATTGTTATAACCGGTATATATTTCCTATACAAAGACTTTCATTTTTTATTACTATTTTCAATTTTATGAAAAAGCAGCAATAATTTTATCCAATTGCATTTTATTTATAGTTTTATATTAATTCCATAAATATATTTATACGTTTTATATTTTTTATATTGACCTAAAAGATTAAAAAAAATAAAAGAAGAGGTTATATGATAGGTATAGAGAAAACGATAAAATTAGCAATAAATAGCTGATGATGAATGATTTCATATCAAAAGTAAATAGATTTTTTTATTACAGTTTATATATTGTTTTCTCAAATTAAGAATTTTGTTATTTTTGTTATAAAAGAAGAGAATCCTCTTTATTCAATTTTAATAATATGAAACTGAAGCTATAATTATTATCTATTTTAAGCTACTTAAAACAAGATAATAATAATATTTAAATGCATATATTCATTGGATTCTATCAAATTAAATTAAATTTTAAAATATTTAATTGTAAGTCAGTTATCGATTTCGCTGGAATATGTTATTAATGTTATCGTTTTGAATAAATTTTTCTACATTTTTTTTTACATATATATATTCTTTGAGTATAAAGATTAAAATTGAATTAATCCAAATTTGCTTTAATCCAATCATCTAAATTTAAGCTAATTTTTTAACTTGAATCGAAAACAATTCAAATTCTGTCTAACCCTAAATTTATTTCAAAACTTAACTCAAACACAATTCAAATCTAACCTAACCTAATTTAATCTAAATCTATTCCTAAGTCTAATCCAAATTTATTTTCAAAACTTAATCAACTTAAGATTCTTTTTATAACATATTTTTATTACACATTTTTCAAGGTCTCCAAAGATTTATTCTCTAATTAAATTTCCTCCAATTAAATTCAAAATAGAATCGAATTATTTTTCACAATATACATATAATCTTCAATAGTTCCCCAAAATACCATTCTTATTTTGCGTGTCGCCCCGATCACCGAGAAAACTACCATCAATTCAGCATAGCCGGCTCGTGTCGCATCGAGAATGATTACCCTGTTATCGTAATTTTCGTCGGTCCGGACCGATCCTCGAAAAATAAAAAGCCTTGAAAACGGTGAACGAGATCGGGGTTGGGAGACACATTAGAATGATTAAGGCGGGGCTTTGACTATCGTTGACACGCGTGTAAAACCGGTTATCTGCGCCCACAACGCATTATTTCGCTCTCAACGCCGGTGTTTTCGCGATAACGAACCGACCTCATCGTCGACCATTGCGACGAAGAGAATTGAATCGATAAAAGGGAGAGAGAGAGAAAGAGAGAGAGAGAGAGAGAGAGAGAGAGAGAGAGAGAGAATGAGTAAGAAGGAAAGATAGACTCTTTAGCTAGTGAGTAGAAGGGGTCGTAAAGCGTTCAATCAAATGACTCGGGATGAATCGTAAAGCGTCCCGCTCGCGGTAGCGGTCTACTGATTAAATATAAGTTTTTACGAGCGGTAAAGAAGGCAGAGGTATAGTCGATTGAGTGTAGTCGTTTAGAGGTTGGACAGAGAGAATTATTTCCGAGGATATTTCTTTTTAGTTTTTTAGTCGTTCGAAGATTTTAATCGGTTTGGAGAAAATTAGACTAATGATTCATTCAATAAAGTGTAATACATATTCAATTTTATAGACGGTTTAAGGATAATGGGTGTTATTAAGTATTTTTATAAATATTATCAATAATATTTTTATTAATTTGAAACAAATGTTTTTACACTTCTAATTAGCACTGTAAAAATATATGATCGAGAATAATTGTTTATGAATTGGATGGAATTATTCTCGTTTCCTTTTATTTTCTTGGAGATCATTAGAAGGTTTTAATCGATTTCAGGAAAATGAGGATATTATATATTAATTATCATATTAAATCATACTCATTTTGTAGACTATTTAGAAATATGAGTGAATATTATTTAATATTTTTAAATATTATGAATGTAATTAATAATTTAAATTTTTATTAATTTGAAGAGAATATTTTTATATTTGTAATTAATATGATAGAGGTATATAATTAAACATAATCATTTAGAAATTGATTAGAAGATAATATTTTTGTAGAAAATTGATTATTATTTTTATCAAATATGTCTATATTTTCTTTTTTTTAGTCTTGAAATTTTTAATTAGAAAAAATATTTATGCTAACATAATAGAAATATTTATATAATTAAGATTAGTCATTAAAAAATTGATATTTTTATTTGAAGATGTATTGCAAAGAATTATTTGTTATTTTACAACAAAAAATTATAATAAATTTTGTTTCATGTGAAGAATTATTATGTATATTTGAAATAATTTTAAGTTTTTAATTTATTTTAAAAAAATTTTATTTTTACGTTTTTAATTAATATAATATAAATATTGTTAATATGATTGTGTTTGTGATATGGAAAAAATTATTTCTGAAGGAAGTATTGAATTATTAAATATTATATCTAAGTTCTCATAAGAAATAATATTTAAATAGTTATTAGTATAATTAATTTATGAAAAATCTAAAATAAATCTTAAAATTTTGCATGAAAGATTTTAATAATTATTAAATGAAAAAGATTAATTAAAAAAATCTTTAAATTTACTTTTATTATTGTAATATAGAAAATGTTAATTTTAAAAATATAAACTGTTGAGGTAGGATATTTTTTAGTACCATGATAATGACACTAATAGTTTAGTCTGATGATTAACATAAATTTGAGGTTAGAGACGTTTCGTGACTAAAAAATTCGTTTAATTGCGAAGAATTCTTTGTTTTAATGTTCTTGAATAACATAGTTTAAGAAAAAAAAAAAATTCCTAACTGATTCGGATCATTTATTCAAAAAAGAAATACTATCAAAAATCTAGGATTCTTTAACGTGATTCGAGATTTTAGATAAAATAAAGATCGAAATAAACTAAAACTTTGTCGTAATAAAAAAACGAAACAAAAATAACAAATATTAAAAATCATTATTTAAAAACTTTTAACTTCTGTCCTCTTTATTTATTTCAATCGTTTTTTAAATATTTATTTCAATTCAATAATTATCTCAAAGTATAACAATAATATAAAATAATTATAATTCAATACAGTCTCAATTATTTATTTTTGAAAATTTATTTTTGATTCAAAAAATTTAACAAAAAATACTCTCAATTTTTTTTTTAATATATTCATTTTTTATCGTTTGTTTGATTATAATCAGAAATCATTATTTTTAATCAATTCCTTTTAATTCGTTTTATTGTTCAAAATATTGATTATATCTAATTTTAAATTTCATAAAAATCAATATCTTTTATATAAAAAATCTTTTATATACAACTATTTTCTGTAATCATTTTTCTATTTCAATTATTCAATTTTTTATTAACATTAATCCTTCGGTTCAAAAAAATGACGATCCAATGACTAGATATCATTTGACTTTTTCGCGTATTCCAACCACCTACTGTTTTATTAACATTTATTCCCAGCTTGGTACTTAATGTCAAACACGATACAGCCAACGTCAGCATTGTAATAAATACTAGTTCTAGCTCGGCAGATAAACCTGCATTACGCTCGGGGGTAGAAACGTTTTTCAAAGATAGCCATATTAAGCCCTGTTTACATTTGACCAATTGAAATACTATAATGAATATTTGTTATAATCTCTTTGAAATTTTTATTAATTTATGAAAAATTTAATAATAAATTTTAAAATTTTGATTTATTCTATTTTTTAAAAATTATCTTTTAAATATATAGCAATCTAATGTTAAAGTTTATAGTTTTAACATTATACCCTTTACTTAATGTTTATATACAAATATTATTTTTAATATTATTTTTAATTTCATTTTTTTTTTTCATTTTATAAATATATTATTAAATTATCATATAATACAATAATACAATAATACAATAATCATCTCAATTATTTTAACATAATTTCTTTTCTATCCTTCAAACAACTAGCTAAATCCTACTAATTTTTAAATATAGTATTAAATCTCAAAAAATTCTAATGTTACAAATGAATAGAAAAAAAAAAAAAGATTACTTTAAATAAATATTTTATTATCATTATTTCAATTTATTTTTATCTTTCAAATAATCTCATATCAGTCTCATATATTTATAAATTATATTATATATAAAAACATAAAATTTATGATATATAATCTTATATTCTTTAATAACTTAAAATATAATTCTTAAATAATCTTATATTCATATATATAAACAAATATATTGTATATAATAATATATTTAATATTATATCCTCTAATAACTTTCTCCATAAGATATTAAAGACATTACATTACAATATTTTCAAAACAGTAATTGTCAAATAAAATATAAGTAAAATGTTAAAATATTAGCTTCAAGTTTTTTGTTTTTATTATTAAAACATCTTTTAATGAAGTTCTTCAACAGATTTTAATTTTTTTTTTTGTTTACTTAAAATAATCTTAATTTAAAAAAAAACTAAGCACGTTCTGAAGAAATTAAAAAAAAATTATTTGATCTAATTAAATGATCTAATAATTCGATCAACTCATTGTACAAAAGACACAATATTTTTCTCAAGTGTAAATCGGTCTTAAGTCGTTCCATCGCTTGTAATTCAACGTTCATTTCCCGACGCGTCGGCGAGTATAGTTAAATCATCGCGGGACGCTCACATCGATCACCAGCCGGCTTGTTACCGACTCACCGTGAAACTGTTTGTATCTGTCTATCTCCGACCATAAAGAATCTTATCCGTTCGTTGATCTGGCATCGCCTATTCTCCACCCTCCTGGCTACTGTGGCCAGCGTTTCGTCGTCGCTTAAATACCCTTATTCCCTTCTAAAACACCTGATCCATCCGCGAGTTCCCGCTGTGCCTTTGTGCATTCAATCGGATTCCGTAAAGGGAGAACCGCAATTGAACATGGTTTTCTTATTGTTACGAGTTTATACTCGTGCCGAGTTTATTGTGGTAGAGAGATAAGACGGGACGCTGATTAATCTCTTCCTAGAGTTGGGGGAAAGATAAAGGAAATGGGAAGAAGTTGATTTGATTAAGTTTGGTATTTAAAAAGTAAGTCTTGATAGTTATGGTTCAGAGGTTAAATATGTATGATATTGTTGTTTTGAGGATTGGAAAAAAGTTATGTTAGAGAAATGTAAATAATTGAGATAATTAATTGTGTTTTTTGGAAATTTAATGATGATAAAAAATTGAAAAAATATAATATTAAAAGTTTAATAAAAATAATATATAAATTATACATATATATATATATATATATATATATACGATTGATTATACGTCAGAGATTAATTAATGCGCAATTATGTATTATGATGTATTATATTTGCTTTTTATTGTTAAATGTTTTATTATTTAAAGAAGTTACGTTAAAAGAAATGTAATAAAAATAACTATTTTTTATTTTGTAATAGAAATTATTTTTATATTCATTGTTTGATTGTAGTGTGAGATTAAAAAAAATTTAAATTAAAAAAATATATAATTGAAATGTTTTATTTCCATTGTTTGGAAGAATGATTATGAGATATTTGGTGGATGATGATTTGATGATGGTACACAATAAGAGCGTGAGAGATTAGAAAGAAAAGGAATTAAATAAAAATGGCACTATGATCATTGATTTAGAAGAATGATTATTCATATGTTATAATTTAGAAAATTGGAAAATTAAATTGAAAAAAATATAATTGATATGGTTGATTATTGTTTTTAAAATAAAAGGACGATTAGTTTAATCGTGATGATAATGTATAATTACCTGAGAACTTAAGACAAAGTGTGAAATTATCTTAAAATGATACTATTGTGATTAATGTTTTCAAAATCATTTATATAAGAAATTAGAAAAGAATGAGATTAAGTAAAAATGGTGTCACGGTAGTTAATTTCAGTTAAAATAGAGAAATAGATATTGTAATAATTTGATGATATACAATGCTTTATGAAATTACTGTGAACAATTTTATCAAATTTAACATATAACTCACTTCAATGTTCGAAACTATGATGTATCTAATACACTTTAACAACGCAATAACTTACATTACATAAGTACATTACAAGAATTTCTTAAAAACTCGAATTCATTGATAAGTAATAATGTTGCATTTTAAATAATGTTTTACTTAATACATGAAATTTAAATACAATACCATGAAATAGATTATCGAATTGTATTCCATGAAGCAATTTATCAAATTACTTATGATTTGTAGAAATTTTTCTTCGTTTTCACGCTGCTTAAATATGCCGCTATATATGGTAGCGTATTTTCAACGGTGATTAATTATGCAAAAAGGGATGTTAGGTGAACAAGAAGAGAGGATGTATGTTGTTTTGATAAGGAATGTGCATATTTTTGAAGCAAGCTTTCACTATTGATTGATATATGATTTTAAGCAACGAGTAAGTTTTGAATTCCATGGCATTTGTTTGCACAACTATATAGTAATGTATTTCACTTTTTGCACTTGAGAATATAAGAAACATCTTGAAAATGTATAAAAATTAATTATTATTTGAATTTTAACATCTTAAGAAGTAATCAATCTATAAAAAGTGAAACAAATTATAGAAATTAAAGTTTCAAGAGAATCTAATTTATACTATAAATTTAATAATAATAATAATTAGTAATAAATAATTTGTAAAAAAAAACTTGTTATTAATAATAATTAATATATATTAATTAATAATTTTTGTTACTAATAATAAGATATTTGTTTATAAATTTTTAATTATAGTATAAATTTTATTCTTTGATCTTTCATTTGTATAATTTATTTTTTAAAAACTAATATTAAAACTTAAAAATAAGTTCCAAACATCGACAATCTTCAAACAATCTTATTCTTAACTCTTCTTCATACATACATTCTAATTTTTTCTTTTTACATAAAATTGAACAAATTAAATACAAATCTGAATAATTTTTCTTTTTTTTTTTTTTATAAATTTAATCGAAGATATTTTTATTTATTTTATTTTATTTTATTAGGTTTCTAATATTTTAAAAATTAAAATCATTCTATTCACAATTTCAAAAACATAATATTTATAAATCATTATTCTCTATACATCTTCTATATTTTCAAAAATTCATTGTTTAATTTTCAAAAAAACTTTCAAAAATACTTCTATTATCTTCTATCATTTTGCAATACAATGTAATACAATGTAATACAAGCATTAGAAGTTATGAAAGATTGAACAAATTAATCGCATGGTTCGCCGTCAATTAACTAATTCTATTAGCGTCCGTCAAATCGATATTTACGAAGATTAATCGTACACAGAATAGCCGATGGTATAATATACCGTTAATCGTACACATCGGTATAAGTTAGGCCGGTATAGGTTAAGGCCTCGTTCACAATCGTCCGTATAGCCGTGAAAGGAGAAGACATGTTACGGCTTCGTATTATACATAATACGCGACGCAGCTGCTTCCGGATGCGATCGGTCTCGGTGCCGGAAGTGCCACCGCGTACATTTTTACGAGCGCGATTTATGCACGTGCGCGCCGATTTATGCACGACTCGTATGCGCATGCGCGTACGTCGATTTGTTTTTTATACGAGGTAATTTTCCGAGAAAATGGCGCGATGGAAATAATAAGAATGGAAAAAAAAGTTTTCATGTAAGAAGTATAGAATAATAATAGAAAAAAAAAAATGAAGAAATAATAAAATAGAAAATATAGAAAAATAATAATGATAAGAAAGTATAAAAAAATATTATTAAATTGAAAAGAATTAAATATTGTTTGGACATATTTTAGGTTTGTATTTTAAATTTTTAAAAAGGATTGATTGCAAGTTTTAAATTTAATCGAATCTTTCAAAATTTTAGGAATATTTTAAATATTTATATATATAATAGAATTTTCAGAAGATTTTTTTTCTGAATAATATTTTATAAATAGTTTTCATTATGAAACCTCTTAATACATTTGTTAAAAATATTCAAAGTTTGATTTTTTTCTTTTACAAAAATTTTAAGAAAATTTTACTGAATAAAAAAAAAATATAATTTTAATTTTTATCTCATATTAAAAAAACGTAAAGATTTTATATTATATTGTGTAATATAAAAATAAACGATGATCGATCACGAATGTAATTTTTTGCAATCAATTCATAATTCTTAAATTGGTTTTTTTAAAACGATAAAATTTTTATTTCTATTTATTGATATTTATAACATATGTTTTTATGACAATTTTAATTTGCTTAATTAAAAGATTTTAGATTGAAATTCTTATTTTTGGACATAGAAGCGAAACAAGAATGTTACACATAATGAACAACAATTTTTGTTCTTTTTATTTTAAATTGAATTTACATATTCTATCAGGAGTTTGTTACTTGGATTCATTAACCAGGCTTACATAGCAGAACTTGGGTTAGTTATAAGAGCCATAATAATATTTTATATTCATAAAATGTTCTGTTAGTAGGAAGTTATTAGTATAGCATAGAAGATAGTTATAAACTTCATTTTGTACGTTTTTGTACATCAAACGTTATAAACGAAAATATCGTTATAAAATTCCATAATTATATTTTTAATAAAATTTACTTCAAATTATGGAATATTTCACTGAAATTTTAATCGCAATAATGACATGAATATGACATGTATATATTATATCATCGATAATAAAAGTTTTTAAGATATTTATCATCATCCTTCAAAATTCATAAAATTCCTAATTTTTCCAATTTCTAAATATAGGTATTACTATTCTAAATTAAATTACTAAATTACATTACTAAATTTCTAGTATATTGTTAAAAATCCTTAAACAAATCGTGATTTATCTTCTATTCTCTACAAAAATAACTCGATATAATCTCGATAAAAATGAAAAAAAAAAAAGAAAATTTATATTCTCATTAATCAATATTTCTAAATCATTTAACATTTCTAACATTCAAATTTTCAAATGTAAATATTATAAGATATACATTAATTTATTATATATATTAATTATTACTAAATTTCTAGTATTCTATTGGCAAAGAAAACTACTAGACAAATCGTTCTAGTTCAATCTAGTTTCTATCCTATATATGTATAATTCGAAATATATAAAAATATGTCGACTACATAAAAATACAAAATGTAAAGAAAATGATTAAAGAACAAATCGAATTCCAACTATAGTGAATCGATTTTCAATCTATCGACCGTATAAATTACTGCAACTTCTTGTAGCGTTCACCCAAGAGGGTTAATCGCAGCGGTTAATTGTCGTCCATGGTCACGAATGCCAATCAATCTTCCATGCGATGCACACGATGGAATCGATCATTGAATGATGAGCGAGTAACAGTAGTTTTCATGTGCGCGAAATATTCAGGGGATACAGTTATGCGCCGTTCCTATGGCCAACTAGTCATAGACTCATCGACAACGATAATTGCAACCTAGAAGCCAGATACGTGATACGAATTTGAGTCGCGAATTTTGTGTTAAACTAGCGTTAACCATTATCAAATCCAATTAAGAAATTGTAATTAGAAGTTAGAAGTCTCATATGTAACTGCTTTTTAAAATATTCAAAAGATTTAAAAGAAAGATATGATATTTGCATAAAAATATAAAATATATTCTAATAACTAATTATGAATTTATAGATTTATATCTAAGTTACGTCGAATGGAATATGAAATGAAATATGATGATTAGAAGTAAATCGATAATAATGATGGAATTTTCTTAAATGAAATGATTCGAAATAGAGTTACAAGATAAATTAAATGTATTTATTAAATTGGATGATTTTATAAAATATTTTCTGAGGTTAAATTAATATAATATCTAAGACCTTGAAAACTTACTTAAAAGAAGATATTGAAAAAAAATCAAATTATAAAATTATGAAAAACAACAATAAAAAATTTAATTTACGATTATTTATTATTATATTATAAATATTTAAATAAATTCATATTTCCTTAAATTCATTTAAAAAAGTGAAAATTATTATCCTTAAATAAAATTTAAAAAATCCTTTAAAAATTTATTTTTTTAATATAATGAATATTTTATTTCGAATATATAAATATATATTTTGAACATATTTAAACTGTGATTTAAATATATTGATTATAAATCATGATTTATCTGTTATATTATATTATTAAAAAAATTGAAGGACACGTCAAATAATACGTGTTATAAAAAATCGAACAATATGATTTTGGCAATCCTCTCCAACCCGGTAGTGGTCAATGAAAAGTCGTACAACCGTTGGCCAAATTACGCGGGAGTGTACGCAATGGCTGTATTATAGTTATTGCCTAGTACGAACACTGATGACAGCATTATCCTGATTGCCATTTAACATAATGACTATCACTCTATCGTCCACCGACGCTTATGCACTTTCTGGAGGTTGACGACCCTTGACCCCATAGATCGACATCCATGCACGAGTGTTTCCTGAAAAGAAGAAACAATTGTACCCGTCTGATTGTCACTTATATCGGAAGTAGTGAACTTTCCTACGAGTTGAGAGAATGACGTTTATCGTCCAGAGTTGTTGGATATGGGGATGTTTAAACGATTTCATTTTCTTTCCTCGTTATTCTTTTGAAAATTATAAAGTATATCAAAGCCTTTTATCATTTTAGCAGGATATTCATCATTATACATAATAAATTTATATAATGTATTGAAATGAATAAATATATATAATCTAATAGGAAATCTAATTTAATAGGAAATATTTGAAACTTTCATATTAATTTTTTTTATATTTTTTAGAAATTAATGCTACAATGATGTTGGCTAGAATTATACTTATTATTGTTACAGTTGTAAATTTAAGACTTATTTAATTATTTATTCAAATAAATAATTATGTTAATTCAATAGAAAATATTTCAGAGTATATTTCAATAATTTTTTATAATTACTTGAAAAACTTCAGTACCATTAATGAAGACAATCTATAATTGTAGGATTAAATTATTCATACATATATATATATATGTAAATAATATCTTTAACAAAAGAAATTATTCAAAAATTAAATTAATTTATTATTTTTAAAAGAACCTAAAAAGTTTTTAAATTTAGTTAATTAATAATAATTAGTTAATTAATAATTATGGAATTTGAATCATTTGAAAAACTAAACTACATTGATCAATATATGAAATATCTCTTTAAAATATATTATACACAAAATATATAATTTACAAAATTTTATAATTCTTTTTATTTTTTAGATTTTTAGAATAATTTTTTAAGTTTAAAATAGGAATATTTCGTGATCCAGTTAGGAAATTCTACAATTCAATTCAATGAATTCTCATTTCATCAGTATTATTGTATTAGTACTTATCCCAAATTCAATTTTCAACAACACTTGACATCGTTTTTAATCCTCTATGACAATATGTAACACTCATATTTCATTAATTCATCTACTATAAGTAATGTCATTTGGTTAATCTACTTCTCAATCAATCACTCACTCTCGACCTAATTCACTCTAAATCCTATTGTTTGACTTTCTACTTATATAAAGATTCATATCTAAACCATATTTAAACAATAATATAACTTAAATATAAATTTTATTCCAATCATAAAATATTTTAAAGATACACAAGAAAATTTTTTTAAACTTTATATATAATTATTGTGATAAATTTCTAATCATAAAGCCTAAATTATCTCATTTTTTATTTTTCTTTAACATATTATTTTAATAACATACTATTTACGGAAAAATTCAATATTTAAAAAATTTATCATTATTCAAAAAAATTAAAAGAAAATTAAAAGAAATTCTTTTAAAAACTTTTTATACACAATATATTATTAATTTTATAATCATCAATTTCTAAATTCTTCTATTATTAATTTAATTTAAAAAAATTTTTATACATATATTATATTATATTCACAATGAATTTTAAAAACTATTTATTCTGTCATTCAGGAAAAAAATAAGTTCCATTACTTATTTCTTTATCATTAACCTCCAAATCATTCCATTTCTTATTTCTCCAAAGTAATATTAATTTAAAATAATATTAATTAATTATTTTGGAATTATCAATCCCTAATTCCTTCCATCTATTAATTCTTCTAAAATAATTTTTTTTAAATTTCATATTTATTTTTCCATTATTCTTCCAAAAAATAAATTTCTTTACATAATTTCTGCTAATTTCTTTATCATTAATTTTCAAAACGTTTACAAATATATAAATATATAAATATATTCCAAGAATTATACAAGATAATAACATTCCTTTCACATTTATTTTTTCATAATTCTTCCAAAAAATAAATTCTTTCATCCTATTTATACCATAATTTCTGCTAATTTCTTTATCATCAACCCCCTCCCAAATCATACCATATTACATTCCACTCTAAACAATCATCTCCATCTAAAAAATTCTAACAAATCAACCACCAAGAAAATACCAAGAATTGTCCACACGAGGAGGGTTCAACCGACGAAAGATTAGTATATGGCGTGATATAGTGGCGGTAACGAGCGAAAACGCTCAGTGCTCGCGTGTGCTCGCGAGCGCAAATTGGACGATAGGTCTGGTGCACTCGAGATAAATAAACGCCATAGGGGGTTAGGAGGCCGCATGCGGGTACGATGGAAGTTAGTCGTAGCTGGCAATCGAATAAATTTGCAGAAGTCTCGATCTTTCTTTGCACGGTTCCCTCAGGGTTCCCGCCTGTTCTCCATTTGGACTAGAAAAGAGGTATTCGTTAAAATAGCGTACCAAATAGTTATACTATAAGTACTTTCGGACCTATGATTGGTGCTTAACCCTTTTTTATGGTTAATTTTCGCTTTCAAGAAATATACGCATTCGTTTATTTTATTTTTGTTTTTGTTTTATTATTTTGTTATATTATTTAAATACAAGCAACAGTTTTCAAATATGGAGCTCCAAATACTACAAAACTATACATTATTCTATTTGCTTATTTTTTATTATATTTTGTTTTGATTTATCGAATAATGAATTTTTATTTATTTATATATACACATCTATGTATATTTAATGTAATAATTTAATATAATAATTGATTGAATAGGATTTTTTAATTTTTTATATTTAGAATTTTTTTCCTGATTTTTTCAAAAAAAAAAATAAAGTTTTATAAAAAAATTGATTTGATTTTAATCTCTTCTAATATCTCAAACTTTTCTTCTTTGTTATTTTATGTTATACAAAGGTTTTGATCTGATTTTATCTTTATCTTTCATTTCGTTTGAAGTTTTTTTCCCTGATTATTTTAAGAGAAGCCCTTTTCGAATGCGAAAGTTTGGTTTCTTTCTGGCTTGTTTGATGTTTGTAGAGATCCTGTTGCTAAGTTCAATACTTTCATAATCTGAATTCCCAATTCGAGCCAATATTTCTACATTATCCTTATTTTTCATAACAATATACAGTAAACAAAATAATGAATTCTTTCTTTTATATTAAAATAATAATAATCCTAAAATTTCTTTCAAAAAAAATAATTTATTTCCAAACTTGAATCAATTCAAAAATAAATTAATTCAACAAATCCATTTTTTCATCTTAAGAAACTTTGCCATCAATTATTCGAAAAATCATTTATTCGAAACGATTTATCTTCGAATTAATCCGAATAATCAACGTTTTACTGTGAATATCTCGACATACCACTTTTTCATCTTACGAAAAATCAACCGTAAAACTTCATTTCCAGACACAGTACATCGATTCTTCGCAATTGACGATAATCGAACTTAGGATTTTTTCAATCGGTAATCTCGATTCCTGTTCAATCTCGAAGAGAGGTGGTTGAAAACACGGTTCACGTGCCTGTGTTTGTGTGTCGTCGATTGGCTGGAGGCGTCGTATCGAAAAAGATGAGAGGTTTAATAAAGGTTTAGAAATAGATGGTCACCCTTGGGCTATGATGGCGATTTACGATGCCTCGTGCATCATTATCATATTCCACGATACGCGTCGCGTAATAGAAGATATTCGTGAGATTCGTCGATAATTCATCTCGATCGTGATGTTCTTGTAACAAAAATTTCGATTAATTATTTATTCAACCGTATCGTGTCAATATCGCTAATAAATTAAGCGCGAATTCATATGCAAACAAATGAATGGTTGTTGTTCGTGAAAAAATCTTCCCTGTCGTCGAACTAAATTTTTTAATTAATGGAGAATGAGTTTCCGTAATACGGGTATCATAAAGTAATCATACTATATGGTTATTATCATGCCATAAAGACACGTTGTAAAAAGTAAAAATATTTACAGTGAAGAACGATAAATTTTTTTGTTTTTTACTTGAGAAGTTGAAAAGATCAACGCAGTGTTTCTCAACTTGTTTTGAATCTATTCTTATTTTATAAAATATTTTCTGTAAGTATTTTCCTTTAAACAATTTTTTAATTTGCGTAAAAATTATCGTACTTTAGAAAAATGAAAGAAAGACTCAGTAAAAAGGAAAGGAATTACAATAAAAATGATTCTTGATAATTTTTGTTTTTTATTTAGGAAAGTAAAAAAGTTATTTTAAATTAGTTTGCCTTAAATTTAGTATTGTAAAAATAATTTCATTTTAATATAATTTAACTTTTCTAAATATTGAAGAAAAGATATATTCAATTAAATTATAGAAATTGAAAATATATATAATAAAATATTTTTGGAATAAAATATTTTTAGAACAGATTTATACTTTATAATAGATAATGTATTTACAATATAAAATACGTACAAACTAAAAATATTCCATTCATAGAAAAAAAAATAAAAATCTGCTGGATACCATGCTCTTGTGGCTGGTTACTTCTGGTTTCGTATTCCGACGCGTGGATATTTTCGGAAGCTGCACTCCTTGTCGTCGATGCCAAAAAAAGGGGTTGTGAAAGGGGAAGAGTCTAATTTGTACATTCTAACGTAGAAAAGGTTCCGACGCTTCTTCCCTTTCTTATGTAAAAAAAAAAAAATCTCATCTTGAAATTAAAATTTTCTATTTTTAATATTAAGTATATCATACAATTCATGAATTTATATCTTATAATATTCTTTTTTTTCGTTTTCTTAAAAATTTAATATGATCTATTTTATATTTTTTTTTAAATTTTTATATATTATTGTATTATATATATTTTTATATATTATTGTATTTACTTGTTAATTTAATAATTAATCAATACAATTTTTTGTTTGTGTATCCTTCAAATTAAAAAAAAAATTGTTAATTTTATTTTTTATTATATGAGATTATGAATATGCAAAATATGGAAAAATATATAAAATATCCGAAATAAATTTATTTCTCTCTTAAATTGATCAAAAATATATGTATAAGAAATTTAAAATTGTGAATAATAAATGTAATAATCCAAAGAAAATTTTTAAATAAATATTTTATGCACTTATTTAATGAAATAAATTAACAAATAATAAAAATATGAATTTGCATAAATATCATTCATCCAAAATTCCAGAATAGATCCTTTTTACAATAATTTATAACATCTCTCGATAGAACAGGATAGTTTATCATATTCTCTCTTTCTCTCTCTCTCTCTTTCTCGTTCTCTTTCTCTCTCTTTCTTTCTACAAATGATTTAATAGTAAAAATTCGCGAGTAATAAATTCATCAGGATCTTTCATTTACAGTTGTACATTTTTAAAGATCTTATCCGCAACAACCAACATTCTCGATAACATCGAATTATATATTTTTCAACCTGTATACATCCGATTTATTATCCCCATACATTTGTGTAAACAGTTCCATCTACTCATAAATATCTCCAAACCGCGAGATATCAGCAAAGATATCACCATTTCAACCATAACGATTAATTTAATCGACCGTCGTATCTCTGACCGAGATCTAGCAAGATCTTGGCGCGATATTAATCGAACCATCGATCAAGTCACTTCTTCGTGAGACTAACCTATCTGCGTATCACCGATCACTAAGAAATCGTTAAATAGTATTTATGGGTTTTCTTTACAAATCATATTTAATAGGAATAATAGGAAAGAAAAGAAAATTTGAAACAAGATAAAACAAGTATTAGAAAATTAAAATATTTACATAAGCAAATACTATTAGTCTAAATCAATGATTCTCAACTTCTCATAAATATGTAATTTCTTCGAAATCAATATTCAAGATTTCTTCTTTTCAGTATTATTAAGGTACGTTTAAAAATTAATAAATATTTCTTCTCTTCTTTATTGTTCCATTTTTATTTGTATTTTGGACAAAACAGCTTGTAACTTTATTTGAAATAACTCTATTTAATCATCAAGAATTGAATATAATTACTAACAATTGCATATGTTAACATTGAAAAAAAATTTTTAAATAAAATTTTAAATAAAATTTTTATTATAGTGATATGTTGAGTACCAGTACCAGTTGAGAATCACTGGTCTAAATCATGAACAAATAGTGCTATTTATACTTGGATTCGATGTAAATCCAATATTTGCTTAATTGAATCGCAATAAACGTGGAAAATGAACGTATCTTTTATTTTTTATTTCTTATTTCTTACACATCAAAAAGAGATTATGTTTCTTATATCAATGTAATATTAATATATTAAGTTAAAATTAATATTAATATATTAATATAATTATCATAATATTAACTTAATATATTGTAATTGAAGCTAAAAACTCTTAATTTGAAATACTATTATTTTCTTATATTTCAATAATTATATAAATTGATATTAATATATATATACGGTGTGGTAATATATTTATGAAATATTATTTGAGGATCAATTCTAAAGATCAGAATAAATATAAAAGTTAATATTTATTATTAATATATTTATTGATATTTATTAACTTACAAGCAATAGAAGTAAAACTGTGTAAAATTAGAAGAGGAGTAAGATAATTCTATATTCATTATAATGCTCTCTTTTTCTTTCTTTTCATCTCATTTCATCTAATGCAAATTAAATTCCTTATAACTTAATAAATAAGTCTTAACTGGTATTTTTATACCAACTTTTCTATTTATTTTAGTCTCTAAAATCGATCTTCTGAATTATAAATTTTATTAATTTATAATATCCTGTATTTTTTCAATTGATATTTCTTTTCTTATTATAATATAAAACAAATTATTATATTAAAACAATGATTTTATGAACAGTTTCTTTAATTTGTTGTTTTCAATTTCATTTACAATGCATTGATGGTAACAATCATATTTCAATTATTCTTTTCATTTAGCAAATATAAAATTTCTGTCTACGTGTTTTTGAACAGATTTCAGCCTTTAATATTTGGTATCTCAATTTTTTAAACTTTATCGCCGCTATATTTTATTACCTTTAATACCAAGCGAATCGAAACACATCCCGCTGTTATTGGTATCCTGGTTTCAAATTTCAAGTTGATATACTTGACAGAAACGTAATAAAATTATAAATTGTAGCATTTCGGTTTCAATATCTATGTATAAGTTTCACATCGTTGCAATAAATTCAATGTTTAATTGGGCGTACGTATGACAACATAGATGAGTTCTGTAAGTTTCAATATCATTAATATCGAGTGTCCTTGGTTGCCTGGATAAACTAGCGATATAAATTGAATACATCTGATATCTGTATCTGGTTTTTTCATCATAAAACACAATGTAATATATTTTTAATTGATATTGTTTAGTGATATTTTGTTTATATGCACAATATATACTATAATAATCTTTCATAAGTATCAGATAAGCAAGAGAATTTTGTAGTTTCTTCAAAAAGATGTAAGATATAAAAAAAAAACTTTAATTTATTAAAATAATTATTATTCTGCTTAATAAAAAGGAAAATTATATATATATATTAAAAATTTATATATTTATATTTAAAAATTTTGGTCTTTAGAATCAATTCTGCAAAAATATATATAAATATATTAATATTTTGTATATATAATAATGAAGAAGAATGAAAATTGAATAAGAAATTTTTATTCATGAAATTTATTGTAACTGAGTGCAACAACAATGTTACACAATTTTTATAAATGATTATTTATGTTAATTTATATCTATTTTTTTATTATAAAAACATTTCTTCATTATTTAATATTACAAATCGTTTGAAAAATTTTGAATAATAATAATGAAGAATAATAAAATTTTTCTAAATCTAATCTAATTTCTTTTTGATAAATCTTCGTATAGTATTCAATTATATACTTTATAAGATATATTTATAGTGCTATATCAATGACTTGACATTTTGGACTCTAGTACCTTGTTTTCATATCAGCATCATTAATATTATATCTTTTACTGAAATGAATATACCGTACTTTTCGGTTATCTGATACCTCGAAAACACACAAATACTCGATAGATCAATATTTCGAAGTCCATGAGATCGAATGTTCGATTGAGTCTAACATTATTATGATGCAATGAGTGTCATTGGTATCACTAGACGAGTAATAAATGCAGAATTTAAATTCGATAATGTTATCAAATCGAATTCTCATAGATATATGCTAAATTTGTATTAGGATTGTATTTATAAACAATGATAAGTTTATATTCCTATATTTAAGATTGTAATAGTTGAATGAGATAGGATATCTCAGATAATATGCTCGCATTAGAAATTATGGTTTTAGACATGTATTAAAATACATATTTATAAATCATTAATTAAATATATTAATTTTTTTATTTGGAAAAGATGAGTTAATTTATCATTTAAATACCAGATTTCATATAGTCTTTGTTAAAAAATAAATTATTCTATTTTTATATTTATAAATATAATTAAAATAAATTTTAATTGGATGAATTTTTAATTTCATAAATTTTAAGAAATCAACAACATGTTAATAAAATTAAAAATTTGTGTCTTTAATATACATATACAAATATAAATATGTATTATATATATAGAAATTCAACATATAAAAATGAAAGAAATAGAAAAAATAACAATATATAGAAATGCAAAAATATTATTATTATATATTAATATATTAATATATTATTATATACAAATATATTAATGAGTATAAGATATAGATATAAGATGTTAATATATGCAATATATATGCAATATATATTTATGAAATATGTATTTATAATCTCAAATTTTAATCAATATTACATTTTTAAATAATTTTAAATAATTTATTAATATGTTCAATTAGAAAAAGAAAGAAGAAGAAGAAAAATTGATTAAAAACATTAACTAAGAAATATAAAATAATAATATAAAATAATAATAATATAAAAATTAGAGAAACAATTTTAGAAACGACGATCTGATTTTTGAGATGTATTTGAGATAGACGAGATTACCGTATGTTAGATTAAGTAGGATTCGCTGGCTACACGCGTTTCCGGGGTGTTTCCGTGGGATCAGATTTTCCGTTACATTGCTTTTTATCTTTTCCGTCCACGTGGCAAGGAAACGTGACAGGGTTTCCGCATCGCGTTTTCGACAGGAAGACACGAACGACACTAGCGGAAGGGTTTATATCTTTTACCAATTAACAGGTTAAACCAAGTGTTCGTGTGTGGTTGTGATTAGTTTCTGTATTAATATTCGGTAGTTATTTATATACATAAATTATAAGCGCTATTGACAGGTGGAATAGAACAATAAAATCCTCATAGTTGATTTATGAAAAAATGAAAGATTAATAATTTAGAAATTTGAAAAAAGAAAATTAAAAATTTTAGAAATGAATTATTAATTTAAAAATTTTACAAAAGAAAAATATTGGAATTTTGTAAAAGTCGAAGATTAAAAATTTTGTAAAGAAAAAATATTGAATTTTTTTAAAAAAAGAAAGATAAGGAGATTTTAAAATTGAATATTTTAATTGAATTATATTATTATATTTATATTAAATTATATTTATATTAAATTGAAGATTTTAAAATTGAATATTTGAAAAAATTTTACAGAAAAAAAAGATATTAAAATTTTTGAAGTTGAAATAATTTTATTAAAAAAAAAATACTTGGAAATTTTATAAAAGAAAAAAAATTTTATAAAAAAAAATTTAGAAATTTAATAAAACAAATTTGATAGGAATAAATATAAAAATAATAATTATCACAATATAATTTAATTTATTAATTTATTTTAATATTGAGATTTAAAAATTTTGATACTCTAATATCATTTTAATTATCTAATATCATTATAATTATAATAACACTGTATCAATGTATCAATGTTATTAAACTTGTAATAACAATTTGATGTTTTCTTAATGATTATATTTTCATAAGATTCTATTCTAATTATTTTTTTATTAATTAATTCATTATGATTCCTCTGACAGCAAGAAGTTTATTAGTGAGAAGAAACTAGTTCCATTTGAACCGAATGTTTGCTTACACAATATTTACCATCATCTATTTTAAACGAACAATCCGAGCACATAATGTGAAAAATATGTAGTATTAAGCTAATATTTGAACAGATGAGCACCACTCGTGTTATCTAACAACGATTAACGCTTCTCGATGGTATTTCGTAAAGTCCATTCAGATAAAGAATTATGAAGTATATATTACACAAATTTTATTACTATACTACAACATGCACTCTATAACTCTCTTAAATAAATGAATTATAAATATAAATCGTTAAATAAAGAATACAAAAAAATCTTTAAATTTTCTATAATGATTATTATAACTAATAAATTCTAAAACTATAAGATTTTACAAAACATTTTCTTAATTCTAAAATTAACATTGTATTCATATTATACCATAATATGAATATACTAGTTTTCATAAATAAATTAATAATAAAATTATTGATAGAATAAATATTATATAATATATATTATAATTTATTTAAAATTATTATTCTGATAATTTTATTATATTATAAAATTAATATACATATAATATGGTTTGGAATAAAAATATTTTGAATTTCAAAAATATAAATCAATCAGAATCAATCATATTGAAATAGAAAAATTAATCATTGAATTGAATCATTGATCGATTAAATTAATTATTGCTTTCCTATATCATTGACGCTTTTGACATTCCATTCAGATCCTCCAATAGCCGTGATCGTCTAGTGGTTAGGACCCTACGTTGTGGCCGTAGTAACCCAGGTTCGAATCCTGGTCACGGCAATGTTGTCAATTTGACACATTGTCACGGATGGAGGTTAATTTTTTTTCTTTTAATTTTTCATAAATTATTATGCATTATATATAAAACTCATTGTATAAATTATAAAATTGCAAAAATCTAACAAAATATGTTTCTATTATATCCTCCTATTCTAAATTGAACTAAATTCATATTATAATTCATAATTCATATTAAAAAAATAAATAAAATTATTTTAAACATAAATTTCAAATAAATAATAATAATCAATTAAAGTTATTTTCTTTATTTTTTTTTATATAAATCAATTAAATTCTATTATGTGCTTTAAATTATTTCAAATTCTATATATTATGACTAAAATTATTATAAATTAATAACAAAAAAAAAAAATAATTTTAAACTTTAAATAGTGAAAGAATAAAACTTATACTGTAGTTTACTATTTTGTATTTTTTACATTTAATAATCATTAAATATGTTAAATTCCAAATTATAATTATAACTATAATAATATAAAAAAATCATAATATTAATTTTTCAAGTATAAAAAAAAATATTTTATTTTACATCTTTAAATTATAATCCAAAATTCCTTTACATTAAATTAACAAAATAAAAAAAAATTATTTATTAAATAATCCATTAAAATTCCATTCTTTACTCTCATTAAATTCTCTAGACTGAATCAAGTTCTCATCAAAAAAGCAAACAAGTACGAAATTACTTCAAACTTTAAATAGTATCATCGATTAAAATTCCATAAATACCACGTCTCACTAAACCGAAGAAAACGTCACGTTTGCACGAGTCTGGTTCAAGGAACTTCCTAGCGGATCAACAGGAAGTTCCTAGACCGATCTTTACTCGATGCTGCCATGCTAAACTACTACGTGACAGGTCTGGTGGAACGTATAGCGCATTGCGGTAGGTCCTCATCGCGAGAACGATAAATCTCATGGCTCTAATATTCGCAACGAGAAATATTCTGCTCACGTTTCCTGAAATCTTAGCTAAAATTCCTTAGAATCTTATTTGAATCTTATTTCCAATATTCTTGTTCTTTCATGAGAAACAAATTGATTATAATCTTTAGAGATAATTTCAAACAATAAATTTATTTAAATATTTTTAAACGATTATTTAAATATTTTTTCATCAGTTGATACTTTAGAGTATCTAATATTATTAAATTTTTTAACATATATATTTTATGATGTACATATATTGATACATGTGTATCAAATATATATGTATATAATATTATATATTTATGGGATAAGAAGATAGAAAAAAAACAATTGAATGAATATATATTATGAAAATAATTCTTTTTAGATATTTTATGTATATAAATATAATAAATAGAGATTTTTGATTGATGAAGATTTTAGAAATAATAAAGAAAGAAAGTTTTTCGAAATTTATAAATTTTTTTTAAAAGAAATAAGTTGCAAATATAAGATATTAAATTTTATTATTATTATTTGATTTATTTATAATTGAATTATCGATTATTATAATACAATGTAGAAAAGTTATTTTTTGAAAAAAACGAAAGTTGAAAATTAAAAATTAATTGATTTTAATAGCAATTCTTAAATTAGTATAAAAATTTATATTAAAAAATTTTTAAATAAAAATTAAAATCTTTAAAAATTCTAAATATACTATCGATCGATCTCATCATTCAACGTATACAATATGAACATTAAAGCACCGGGTTAGCTGGCATAGTTCCATCGTGTTCGTTCTCGTGGCCAACATACGTTATTATCCTCGTGGAGCTCGATTTTCAATCTTGTCGCACGTACACCGCATTATGCCGCGATATTTCTGGTATCCTTAACACCTTCGTGCCCTAAAACTGTTGGGATAAAGAGGCATAAATCACTTATACTTTGTTTTAGTATTTGTTTTCTATTCTTAGGAAAGTCGGAACACAAATATGTTCGATTTTAACTAATATTAAAACAATCTTATGAAAAATTCATAAACGTTTTAGTAAATCTTTATAAAAAAAAAGAGTTAATCTTTAATAGCTATATTTTTTTCTACTAAAAAGAAGATATATCTTGTAATAGATTACAGTAATAGAAACGCATAAAATATAAATATATATGTATATATATATATTTATATACTATACATATATATTTGGTATAAATAAATATAAATTTGATATATATAAATAAATATATTTGATATATATATATATATAAATAAATATAAATTTGATACATATAAAAAATATAATGATATTTACAGAAAAATGCAAAAATGTATTTAATAAATAATATTTTATTTAATATTAATTAATACTTACTAGATAAAGATTTTTTTGAATATTTTCAATTGCATTGTGATCATAACCTCAACCAATATGTTCACAAATTAATCTTACCCATGCTAATTTTATCAGTATTGTATGTGGTTTCCCATCAATATTACAAAAATATCACGTTTAAAAAATTTAAAAGAGAACAAAAACAAAAAGATGAAAAATTCCTGGTATAATTCGAACAGTGTCGTAAAAAAACAGAGAATAAAAGAGTGGGAGTGCACGGAGAGAAGTTCGAAAATTGATGGCAGTGTAGCTCAGAAATTATCGTGAGCATTAATTACAATATTTACGAGATGAGACGTTCGCTTGGTATCGTTTGTTTATTAATAACTGCGATAAATAAGTATCATGAAGCAATTATAAAAGACCGCCAGAAGCGACACACATATACGTATACAGGATACAAACACATTGTGGTCACTGGACGATTTAGAATAGGGGTGTGCACGTCGCGGAAAAAGGGGGCGAAGAAAGTGATTCGACGGAGAAGAGGAATCCAAGCTCAATTTATTGGCTCGCGTGTTAGAGAGCGTGGTGGTGCTTGTTAAGCCGCCTTTACATCGGCACGACCGCGGCCAGATACCTTTATCATCGACTATAAATTTCGGCAGCGCCCGATAGAAAGGGTCCGCGCGTTTGTAATTGGCAATAATTCACGGGTCGGAACAGTTTGCGAGAAACGAGTCTGTCGATTCACGATGCGCCAATCGAGATCATTGAGTATTATACATACGTATGTACTTACGTACGTACAAGCGTACAGTTGCGATACCAGTTTAAAGGGAACTTTTTTTATTTTTCTTTTCCTCTCTTTATCTTCTTATTCTTTTTCACGTTCTGTACAAATTGAGACGTTTGTATCGTGCACTGTTGTGCGTGCGCGAAATGTACAACAGGATAGTAGGTTAGGAGAAGATAAAGGAGAAAAAACATTGTTAGAGAATGATAGGTTTAAGACTATATGTGATTGGAGAAGATTGAACATGGAGTGTTGTAATAATATTCCTTTTTGATACGTAATGTGAAAAGAATTGGAAGATTGGATCGCAGTGTTGATATCTCGAGAAATTTTTGTCTGTGATTAATATTGTTTCGTGCGTATTATAATGGTTAAATTTATTGAAAATGATATTATGATATGTAATTATATATGTTAATATAATATAGATATTTTTTAAAAATGTTAAATTACTATTTTTTTTATACGAAAATATATAATTTATATAATATATCATATTTAATTTATATATATAAGTTATATAAGTTAAATTATGAATTACAGGTGTTATAAATTTATTTTTTTAATTATATTAACTTTATTAATATAACTAATTTTTTTAATTATATTATTTTGAAAAAATAATATCCAGTAATTCAAATATTCAATAATTATTGATAGTAAGATATATGCAAAATAAATAAAAATTGATAGCAATTATACGAAAGTTTCGTCTATTTTTTAGATCGATTATTCACAAAAAAAAAAATAACGTATAATTATAAATAACGTGGAAAATTTTTTAGAAAATGTTACAATTTATTGATCAACTAAGAATAAATAAAACATGTAAAAATCGTTTATGGCTTAATCTGCGTTTACAAATCGTTCATAAATCAATATTTCTTATAAGAAAAAAAAAACTGTATTTTTCCATCATCGACATGATGAATTATTGCATGCATATGCTAGGAAAAATTTAAACATTCGCTCGAAGGCGTTCGAGTCGATTAATATGAGATACGAATGACAGAATTATTAGAGGTAGAAACGTTAACTTGGAAAGAGGTATGGTGGAGAAGGATAATTGAAGGGTTTGATAGTGAGATTGATCGACGTGTGACTTAAATTGACATTTATTTAATGATTCGATCGAGCAAAATTCTAGGTGGCCATGGCAAGTTTTCACTAGTCAATAACAAGAAGAAGAAATTTTATACAGTAAATATATTTCTATTATAAGTAACCTATTCCTATTATTTGAACAATTCGAGTTAAACATCGATTATAATACTAGATATCTTTAAAATTAATCTCTTTGAGAGATAAATTAAGTTTCTTTTAAACATTTGAATTATTGTAGACATTTATTAAAAATATTAATAATTTTGAATGGAATTTTGAATTAATTTATATTATTTAGATTCAGATAACTTTAAATTTAGTAAATTTATCAATTATTTAAGATCTTTTACAGTTTTTATTCTTTAAATTATTATTACAAAAAAATATTAAAATTATTAATGACAACAAAAAATATTTATCATTAATTGGATATTATATTATTTGGTATTTATTATAGTATTTAATTATATAAATATCAATTAAATTTAAGTATATTATACCTCATAGAATTTAAAAATACTTTTATATAATTATAAAAATTAGATAGTTAAAAAATTAAAAAATTAATACAAAAATGAAATTTAAAAATATGATAAAAAGCAAAAGCTTTATTTAGAAATAAGGATATATATTTTTTGTAGCTATTTTTTGTTAGAAATTTTTTAGAGAGATTTTTTGTTTTAATTTAAACTTAAATATATTATACCAGTATCATTCCATATGCGAATCTGTTTCTTCCATCGTTTTCAATATATCATTCAGACCATATCGTTCCGCTTGCACGAATAAAAATCGCCTGAATGGACCGATTATCATCGGACCGGCCTTCTTATCTCGTTCGACAAGCCTCCTAACGAGGGTTAAAAAATACGAGTCCGACAGGGCGAAAGCCATAGGATTAGAAAGCCGCATTATTTATGCAGAAATTTCACGCGTTTCTGCCCCCGATTTGCGGTTAATCTTCCAAGGATGCGTATCCCATCGTAAAGTCAGATCGAGACCTCGTCCTTCACGCCAACGCAACCACTGTCTTATTCTATTTTCTTTTTTATCCTTCTATGCAACAAATATAGCGAATGTTGCATTATTTCGAAATTATGAAATATTTTAGCGATATATTAGAAATATTATTTCTTATTATATTGTAATAACAATAATAGCAATTTTTTGAAAAATTTAAAAAATTAAAAAAATTATAAAAAAATTTCAAATTTTCAAATTTCTAAATCATTATATTTTAAAGTTTAAAATTATTAATTAATTTTTCAAAAATGAAAACTTTTAAATTTTAGATATTTTTAATGAAAGAGAATTCTTTTTTAATTTAAAATATTTCAAATTTTTAATATTTTTAAGCTTAAGCTATCAAATTATTAAATTTATTAAAATATTGTCAAGTTATCAAATTTTTAAATTCAAAAAATATGAAAAGATTTAAAGATTAATGACTTAAATTAAAATATATTTTATTATTTCTTCAAAAAATATATATATAAAATATATATTAAAATATATTTTATTATTTCTACAAAAAATATTGCATTGTTTTTCAAAAAATTGCATTTTTCAGTATTTAGCTCAAGAATGTATAGACGTCATGTCTAAAATTTCTTTTATTTTTGTTTTATTGCTATTTTTGTTAAGACGAAGGGCCTTGATGCGTCACAAGCCAATAATTCGTCTCCTCCTCGGTGTCATCCTCTTTTTACCCCTTTCAAATTTTACCCCTGTGACGGTTCATCCACTAAGCTATATCGTTTCTTCCGAAGTTTTTTTTTCCATCGTCTAGGAGACTATCGTCTAAGCGTCACGTGCCGGTGGAGAATCTGGAAGAACCGGATGCATCCACAGTGATGGCGCGTAAAAGATTCATTTCTTCCTCGCTACAAATCCACGTGGAAAGGATTGAGGCGGGTCTCTGAAATCTTCTATTTTCATCTGTATCCTTGATTGTCGAGTTGCCATCAAATTGTTACGTTTCCTCCTTTCTTCTTCCTCTCGCTATATTGTTTTTCATTCCTAAAAGTATTTTATCACTATTTTTTTCGTGGCTCGTAAAGAAACATCAATTTGTAAAAATGTTAATCACTGAGTTATCTTTTATTTTTTTTTCTTTTATGTTATTCCTTTTACTGTTTTTGTTTTCTTTTCCATTTTTCCTTTTTTTATTTTTTTTTTATTTTTATTTTTTTATTTTTATTTTTTTTTTTAATTTTTAGGAGTTTTTTCAAATATATATGATGAGCGTAGGATCTTTTTTTTCATATTTTATTTAGGTTGATGGATTTATTTTCTTTGTTTAATTTGTAATTGATAAATAAAATTAAAGTAGGAAAAATGATTATTTAAATAGTTTATATTTTATTTTATAAAATTATCTTGATAAGAATTCATAATTAACATATAGAATAATAAAGAACATATGGAATAATTTTTAATTACTAAATAAATAAAAATATATAATAAAAATAATTATGATAATATTAACAAAGAAATGTTAGCATTAAATTATATGTAAAAGTAAAAATCAAAATCCTAATATCAATATTAATATCATTAATCAATATTATCATTTCATATTATAAATTAAATAATAATTAATAAATAATAAAATCTAATAAAACTAAAATATTTTTCATAAAAATAACATCAATATCTATCTAATTCCTTACCTTGCTTTCAAATTTACAGCATTTATGTAATATATATTTTTATAACCATATCTTATTTTCTATATTTCTTAGCTGCACATTTTATTCTAGAAATGCAAGCATGCAAGCATTTTAACAACAAAAATTAGAAATGAATCGAAATGAAACCACGAACATATCTCATAAAAATGTTTTATGATTTTACTAATTATCATATTAATAGAAGACTATTGTCGTTTCAATACATTTTTTCACGATAAAACGAAACATATAATTAACATAAGAAAACCAGAAGCAAAAAGCTTTCACGATTCACGTCGTTTATATAAACTAATCTAAGATTATAAGAGATTCAAAAGTCATTTAAAAAAACTCTAGAAATCTAAAGATATTTGCCAACAATTATGATAAGATTATTTAATGCAACTATATATATATATTTGCTGAATATAAATCGTCACATTATGCAAATTTTCTTCACAAGCATCTGAATTAAAAAGAAATATAAGAGTTGTTACGTTGTGGATGTATATATTTAAAATTAAAAAATAAATACTATTAAAGAATACAAGTTGCTTCATATTCATGCATATAAATGACAATTGCAAGTATGAAATAAAAAAATTTCAGTTATTTATTCTGAATTAAATTATAAGATTTTCAAATAACAATGATTATTAATATTAAATTAAATAGAAAAAAAACATAGTTATTTTTAGATTCTAACTTACATCATAAAATTACAAGAAATTATACAAATTCAATTTTTCAAAAGAAAATATATCTTTGTTATCTTATTTTTTATATATTTTTTAAATAGTATAGAATTTTAATATTTTTCAACATATAAATTAAATTACATATATAGATATATTATACAATATAAAATATAAAAAATATAAAATATTATGCAAAATTTATTATATTTGCTTTTTTAAATCTATTATACTTATTAGTTTTTAATCAAAAACTAAATATTTTGAAGTTAAACTTCGTTTAAAATATTATTGATCTATACTAAAAATAGTTAAATATAAATTTATTAAAAATTCATGTTACTTTAAAATAAAGTATGATTCCTTAGAATAAACTTAACACTTTTCACTAATTATAATTGAAAATGCATATTATATTTTGAAACATCCTATATAACCTCAGATAAGTCATCTTCACATTATCAAAGGATTCATATTAACCGATCCATTATTTCATAAATCACTTTTTTTCAATCAACTCTCTTCAACACCTTAAGATATATTTATTGTTTAAAAATCCTTCCTTAGTACACATTAATGCTCCAAGCAAGAAGTAGTTTTGTTCGAAAAATCGGTTCGACTGGCGGATAAGAGAGATTCGAGGTCGATCAGTATTATCTAGCGAGATAAACGTCTGGCCAGTAAATAGAAAGACGAGATGCGGCAGATCTGTCGAGAGAGAAGCGTGCAATTATGCGAATACTTATTAAAACGCTGCCGCTTTATCGCCGCTAATTTCACGTGAAACAGGCAGAAAATTAAGTTTCTTCCTCTGGTCGAGACATAAGGTGGAGAAAAGAACAGCGGAGAATGTTGGTTCCGAAAAATAAACAAGAAGATCAAGATGGAGGACACGGCAGTAGGTGGCGCAAAGAGAGCAACATGAGAAACTCGGAGCTGGTCGAGGTTTAATAACCTCTATCTTTTATTCTTTTTTTTCTTAGATAATTTATTCCGCACGTGTTTACAAAAAGCTTATTGCTTATTTTTGAAACATTAAATATTGGTTATTACAGTTATTGGAAAAGAGAATAAGTTAATTTTTAATAAGATTAATTTTAAATTTCGAGAATAATTAATTTAAAATGAATTTTTATATTTTAGTAAATAAAAATAATTAAAATATAAAGTATTATTTAAATTCGAAAATGTTTTTATTTAAAATATTAATTAAAACTTAAAATATTTTAAGAAATTGAAATAGAAAAAAATATTTAAAATAAAATAAAATAAAATAATTTAAATAAATTTAAATTAAATTAAAAAACTTAATATTAAAAATTTTGAAAATTTTAGTTTTTTTAAAATATTTCTCAATCAAAAATATAGAGATTGTTTTTCTTTGCCAAGATGATTGATGTGATGATAAATGATATCACGTTATTCTTGTAATAACTTTCGATTTATCGAAAGTGAATCAGAATCTTTTACCTTGGACAACTTCTGGAACCTGGTTTATCAGGTTAACTTTTTTTTTCTTTTATCTCCATTACTTTCTTCCATTTTATACTGATATCTTTGTGAATCTTCATACATATACATATACATATAATTCTTGATTAATATACATAAAGAAACAAAAAATTACATTTATAATATTATAAATATTACATTTTTTCTTCAATAAAAATCATTTTAATACAAACAAAAGTCAAGAGAATCAAATTAATATTTTACAATTGAGTTTTATTTTTTATTAATAATAGTGCAGCTATTTGAAATTTAAGCACAATCTTAAGTAAACTGCTATTAATCGTTATCATTAAATGAATCAAAAGTATAAATAACGCTATTGCCACAATAATGGTGAACATTATCATAGAATCGAACGTACAATATTGATTTGTTTAGATTAGATATACATTTCGATTTATCGCATGGAATAAGTCAACCGGAAGTAATGTGAAAACTTGTGCTTTCTAATACAGTTAATTGTTCTCAATGGCCGGTAATCAATTTCAATTAAAGCCGCTTTTTAATGAAATGAAATTATTACAGCAATTAAATCTTATGGGAATCATTCGGTGCCATTAATTGTCGTGGTGTCGCGAATTTCCATCGTTTCGGCACTCATATCGTTTCTTCCGAAATAAAACTGGTTCTCAATGGTATCTTCTTGCCTCGGATTTATTTCTGCGACGATCGAGTGATCGGGGACCAAACGTACAACGAAATTATTCCTCCAATAACGGCGCCATCTACTTCCATGTAGTCTGTTAATTTACATAGTAGCTTAACAAGATTATTAAATTATCAATAAATTATGAAGCACATAGATATAGAATAAAATTGGCAAATAAGATAAGAACCAGATTTTAAATATGATTTAGTGAAAGAGATAAAACTTGATATGGTAAATTTGAATTGAATTGGATTATTTTTGTTTGATTATAATATGATATTAATAGTTAGATATAGATAACAAATAAATGGTAATAATATAATTGCAGAGAATAAATGGTCAAATGAAATAAGAATAATACAACCGAAATAGTGATTTATATTTGATGAGAGTTTGATGGAAGTGAAATTAATTCTGCTTTTATATATAAATATAATATTATATTATAATTCTCATATGATATGTAATTTTTTTTATAAATATAATATCGAATAAAATATGAAGCAGAAAGAAGATGAATAACTAATATACCTGGCTAAAGTTATTATCCAACCCCAATAAGCAATCAGAGTAAGAGAACATGTAGGAAGCATGGCAACGATCATCCAGGGCATTTCTTGTAAGCCATTTTTTATCAACATTCTTAGAGCTAGAATACAAATGTAACAGGAGAATAGGGCTAGTGGTGTAGTGACTACCAGATATAATATATCTAGAAGCATCTGAAAATATAATATTTTTTATTACATTAAAAACTTTTAATTTTCTTAAAATAAAAGTAAACAATAAATTTTATGAAAGAAACTCTTTTTAATAAAATTATTAAAATTATTTATGAAAGAAATAAAAAAAATTTTTATGAAAGAAACTCTTTTCAATAAAATTATTAAAATTATTAAAATTATTAAAAGTTAGGAAATTTTTAATTTGATATTAAAAAGAATTCATTGTCAATAAACGATTAAAATCTTACTTGTCGAGTCACTATTACCGAATTAAACCATATCGCAATGCTACGGAAGATGTTATAACGCGGTACTCTTTTAGTTGCGTATTTGTATCCACAAAGTTCGCATCTTGTGTGACCTGATTCTGTCAACCATCTTTCAAGACATTCTGCGTGCACTAGCGCTACTGTCCCGCGACACCTATCATATTTTGAAATAAGATTTAATATGTACAGATTCAAAAATAGCATAAAATATGAAATGACTTATTAATTAATTTATTATTAATATGTGTAATATAAAATGATTTATTATAATTTATTATAATAAATAAAACAGAAAATTTCTATTTTTAATTTTAAAAATTACTAATTATTAAAATTTTTTAAAAAAATTATAAAATATTTTCATAAATAACTTTTTTTACAGATCAAAGATATTTATAATTATATACTTACAAGAAAATCTCAAACGTTTAAAAGGTTGAAAAGGAATTGAATAGTATACAAATTGAATACGACAATAATTCAAGATGTAAGCCAGATACAATTTATTCCGACTACTACATGATGTATACTAATCTGATCAGCGAAATGGATAAATCGCGGTAGATGCAGATAAACTCACTTGCAGGCTGAGATCAAAGGGCCGAGATACGCGTAGGATGATAAGGTCGATGTTTGACTCTCGACTCTTCGAATAGGTTGATTCTGTCTTTCACGAGATGTTCGATTCTCATCAATAGTTGAAAAACTGCCCATGTGACATATTCGACAAATGTCACCAGATGTGCGTGATTCTATAACAAATTTTTCGAAAAATACTAATTATGATTAGCATTAAAAAAAATGCTAAAAATATTTTGAAAAATCATAAATTATTTTTTCAAATTTATTTTTTTTTTTTATTTTAGATAATCCCATATAATAAAATTTATAAAATAAGAAATTTTAAAAAGCCATGGTTAAATACCTTTAACAAAAATTAAAATTAATTTTATTAAAAATATTTATAATAATTATAACTTTACTTAAAGTATATTTATATTAATTTTTAATATGTTAAAAAAAATTATTTGATTATAATTTTTGGATTATTACTAATTAAATTATCAACCAACCATCATCACTTCCTTTTGAATCGAAACTTTCCAAAATTTTCTTTGTACTTTCCCCGTCCCACGTTCTTTGCTCGATCGTCGCAGCTTTATAGCCGGACGTCACAGCCTGGACGTACGACCGTTTACTAGAGAGATTTCCCAACAGGCTGTTCTTATCCGTAGGCAAATCTGAAACGAGATAAGGCCTTGAAGCGCCACAGGCTAAAAACGGCAGTTCATGAAATCGACGCCTGGAGATCGAATCGCTTTTCTAACCTGTACCGTTCGCGGTGTCGTCATCAGGCTGATCGTTTGACATCAAAAAGGCAGCGGCGTCATTGTGCCGGGCCGTAGAGCCGTGAATTTTTCGCTAATGATTATCTGTCGCGATCGCGAGGTCCCGTTGCTTTATTTCGAATGTTGCATCGGGCCTGAACGATTTGTATCTTGATTTGTACCTATCGCGACAATGGGCCGAGTGAATCCATCTTTTTACCGTCTTGAATCTCGCCGCATTAAGATCCAACAATTGAAGGCGATCGGCAGAAAAGAGAGTGAAGCGAAAATTTAATTCATATTTGAGAAAATGAAGTTGATGAAATTTTATTTAAATCAAAATTTACTTTAGAATAATGTTAAAGTTATTTTGTATTTCGAAAGAATTTAAATTTTGAATAAAACTTCATTCGCTTAAAAGAAACAATAATACGAATTTCAAAATTTATGTGACTTATGTGATTTAGTTTAATGGAATAAAATTGTATATTATTTTAGCTAAATGTAATTTAATGAAATTTAAATTTAAATGAAATTCTATTCATATTTGAAGAAAATAAGTTACAAATTTATGTAGATATTTTATTATTTGATAAGAATAATATAAATACTATACATATGTTAAATTTAATAAGCTAACTTAAACTACGTTCAGATTTGAAAAAAATTATGATATGTAAAACTGAATTAAATATTTATAAAATTCTATGTTTGATAAAAAGTTTTGTGATTTCAATATGTAAATTTAACTTTTATATATAAATATTTGACTTTTGATAATGTACAATTTCACGATGTCGATTTTAATATTACTTCATTGTACTTTAAATATTATGTAAAATTGCATTTGCATATAAAAAATAGTTTTCCAGTGATTTATATAGAAATCTATATTTATATCTTCTATATCTATATCTATCTATATCTATATTTATATTTTCAATTCGTTTTCTGATAATAAATATGACTATTGTATATACATTTTGATTCATTGTAAATTAGATCCTATTATAATATTATTAAGTACAAATATTATACAAATATATAGAAGAGAACCATCAAGAATCTTCTAATTTTTGTGATCAAATACATTGTAGCATCACCATAATAAGGTGATATTATTATTGTGTAAAATCACGTACGTAAATGAGAAAACTTTGATGCCACCTCATTTAATTGCTTCAGCGTAACTTGTTTTTGTTTTTGTTTCTATGAATATTACGATGGAGTTACAAGATGTGTAACCAAGCATACCACTTATAGTTGGCAAAATATTATTATCTAAACCTCATTAATGCTAGAATAAATTCTAACCTCAACATTATGCGAGTATTTGTACAAAAATTTTTAGTCTTATCTTATTCATAGCTATATATTTAAAAACAGTAACGAAATTACCATCGTTTTACCGAGATACATTTTCATATAAAACCCTATTTACATATAATCAAGAGCGAGTGAAATCTAGTCATGCAACTTACAAGTTTTGCACAGAAACTGGTAACCTCCTTAACGTATGTAACGTTGATATTACGCGTATCGATTTATCATGATTCAACGATAATCATCGCAATACTTGTGGAAAGATATGTATGAACATGATTTCGTTTTGCAACATGGACGTAGTTTATTCATTGGAAAACATTGCAACTTTATAGCCTTTTTGATAGTATGTACTGTAAGTGTGCAATGTTACAAGTATAGAGATGTCCTATCTCGTGTAAATTGCAATAAACTCTTGTAATTATGCCAGCTGATTACATTCATAAGAAAATGTTGTCGCGTGATGTAAATATTATTGGCTATTGGTAACGGACAAGGTTAATTAAGATAAAGTGGAGATAAAATTATTATGTATAGCAATTCATAACTTTTCTTTGATCAATAATCATACGGAGGATTAATTGATGGTTTTACACCATCTCGTATTTTTGTTTTTTTTTTACAATTTTATCATTTTTGATATATTTTATTAAAAAGTTTATTTTTAAAAATTTTTACATTTTCATAAAGTTAATTTTTCAAAATTATATTTTTCAAAATTTATTTTATATTATATAATTATTTCCAAAATAAAATTTTTATAATTCTTTTTTATAAATTATAATTTTCTAAATTTTCTGTATGTTCTATTAATTTTTGAAAAAGGATTTCTTTCGTTATGCAAGAAAGTTCAGCTCAATAATTCTTGAAATTCTGAATTTTTTTATAGATTTTTTTAGGAATTTTCTATGTTTTTTTTTTAATTTTTAAACGTTTCAAAGATTTGCAATTTTTCTGTAATATTCGTAATTTAATATTAATTAATATTTCGTAAGTTTTTAACGATAAAAATTTATCTATTCAAAGCTTTTCTCGAAATTAGATTTTCGACTTTTCTATATTTTTCAAAATTTTAATTTTTTTTTTCAATTTTCCGATTTCAAAATATTCAAAACGAAAATAATCTTGTATTCATAGAATACCTCAAGATTGCTATAAAACATAATATATAATTAGGAAAAAGAAATTTTCCATCTCAATATCTAATAAGACTAATTAAGTGGATCGTGGCGGGACAAATTTTCAACAGGAAGTGGCGGCGCGTGGCCACTATAAATCAATGTGGTTGGGATGATTACCACAATTTCTAGAAATTTCATGCGTATACCTGATGAACGAATCGCGTCACAAAATTCAGGCATGCCAGTCCAGCTTTTAACACTTCCGCAATCTATCGTCCATTTATTTCGAAATAGGTTTCCGGTGAATTAAATTTGTGCGCGATTATTATTAGAATAGTTTGACCAGCGGTTTCCGGAAAATTAATTTTCCATTTTCCGTTTTCGTTAATTAGTTCAATGATTGAATATAATTTGATATCTTGCAAATTTTGACTTAAAAATAATATTTTTCATTTAATTTTTCCGATAATTTTTAAATAGAAAAAATAGAATATATTTATTATATTGATAATAAATTGATGAATTTTCATAATAAAAATAAATTTAATTTTTTTTTTAGATTTTTAATAAAAATATTTTGATATTCAAACTAATTATTCTATCTATCTAAAATTTGGATATCTAACTTAAATTTTTCTGGGTCTTATCACGGTTATTTTTACAATATTTCAATATAACATCATCAATATAATATCTTCATAATATCAATAATAAAATATTAACTAGATATTCTATAAATGTTCTATCGATTTTTGAGAAATGAAAGAAAATCATTTAAAATAAATCTAAATATCATTTTCTAACTACAAAATAGGATCGTGATATAAGAAATGTTAGTTCAAAAAGCATTCCATTTAGCAATATTTCTCAATCACAAAATTTACAATAAAATACACAAAAGTAAATAAATACAATAAATACACAAAAAATAAATAAATTATCTCATATTTTTTATCATCTATTATAAATTTCTTCAATTTTTTTTCCATTTCATCGATAATCTTTTTTAAAAGATCTTAAACAATCATTAATTATCAAAATCAAAAAGAAATAAAAAGAAATAAAAATTTAAAGAAAAGGATAAAGCAACATAGATAAACCTTAACGAATTTTCTCATGTAATTGAAGTTAAACACGAATGGAACTTAAAGGAGATTTAATCTAGAACGCAGGTGCGCCAAGCGAGCGTTTATTTTTCGCTTGTTTCCCCCTTTCCATCTTTCATACCCTCTTGTCCCTCTAACCGTTGATGTCCAAGGGGGTAACGTCAAGTGCCATTTTCACAGTCTTGCTATTTCTGCCAGGTGGCGGGCCAACCGACCAGCCGCCATTTTCAACTGGACGTTTTTGGTTCAAGATTAATTAAATTCATCTGGAAATAGTTTACGACCGTTGGCCATCAAACTGTTGGGTTAGAGATTCTTGGATAGACACAACGATTCGGTGGTGCAACACGCGATCTTAATCTAACTGTGTTCTTTTTGCTTGAACTAACTCGATTTCAAAACTTAGATCGTTGTTACGACTCGATTAGAAGAAAAGTTATGCTTTTTCGGGCATAACTTTTTTTTAAGTCCTTTTCTGAACTCGATGAATAGAAATATAACGGTTTTTAAAAATATTGATCAAAAATTATTTAAGCCAACTTAACAATCTAATTTATATATTTCGTTTTCATTCATTGATTAATGTAAAAAAAGAATTGATATCTTAAACTGAAGTTTAGTCCTTATTTTTTATTTATATCAGCATCTTGTTACATAATTCTTCAATTTGCTTGGTTTAGTTTTCTTCATTTTCTTTTATTTTTAGAATAATTTGTTTCATAAATGAAAATATTGTAGCTTTTTTTTTTACTAAATGAATTTTTTTAACTTCTTTCATTCAATTTTCTTTTTTTGCTTTTTTTGTATAATTTATTTGATATATGAATTCTCTTTTTAATAAAAAAAAATTTTAATCTAATTGATTTTATTGTTATTATTTTATTTTTATAATTTAATTTCTATCCTTTGTTTTATACAATATTTTTAATAAGTAGTGATCATTTAATCCATTTATTTTTTAATTTGTCTTGTAACTCATATAAAACAAAAAAATTGGATAATATAATACAAAAATAAAATTGAAATTATAATAAATCAGAATAATTTTGATGATACTATTATATATGAAAGAAATGTAGTTCTAACAGACGCTTAAGCTATCAAGTATCGTAGAATGAAAGTGACCAGATTCCTAAACGAGGATGGACCAAGGCTGGGTCATGTTCAAGCTGAATGGACCTGGAGGCCCATTCATAATCGATATACTTATCTACGTGATTCCATTTGGTTAACAGTGCCAACACGAGCCCATTGAGTACTGATCTTCCAATGTAAGTGACCTTTTACGTGAACTAAACGGCTGGATATTTCACAAATCAACTTTCCTAATGCAATATGTTGTTTTGCTATTTTATTTTAATAATAAAATATAATCAGAAAAGAAAATTATTTTTCAAACTTTTCATTCTTTACATTTTTATATAACGTATGATATTTTTTTTTTATACAATTTTCTTGCAAAAATGATTTTTATGAATATTTTTCTATTTAAATGATTTACTTAATTAGATAGAGTTAACAAAATATTATAAAATAAAATATTATAAAATATTATAAAATAATATAAAGATTATTAATGATTTTTATATAATGAAGTATAAATTAATATTAGAGAATATAATTTATCCTAAAAAATTTTGTTGAAATTTGTAATCCAATAATATCAATTAAAAATTAACAGATTATATAATAAAAATTGTAGTTTTATATATTATTAGGACAAATATATTAAAATGGTATTATGATATAGAAATATAAAAAATAAAGTAATTAGGAAATAAATTATAAGAATCGTTAAAAAAAATTCTAGATAAAAATCCCTAATTAATAATAACTTCTCTACAATAACAATAACTCATGTCATAATTCAAAAAACTGTTAAAATTATAAGATAAACGAAAAAAATAAAAAGTAAACTTAATATCACAAGTGAAAAATATCCATATTAAAAAAAAGATTTTAGAATTTTATATATATTTTAATAAATATTTAAATATTAAAATATTTTTGAAAACATAAATAAATCTTCATTACAGTTCTATATCCTTTCTCAAAATTGCTTTCAACTGGAAAAACCACCGGAAGAGGGCGTCTAAACGTCAATGTTCATCGAACAAAACTATAAAGAAACAGCTAGTCAGGTTATTGGTGCATTAAGATCGCAAACGACACATTCGACTCCGCTATACTTAGCCGGAATGGAATTTGCATGAACGATTCGCGTGTTCGAACGTCGTTTCTAAAATCGAACCAACATTTGACATATACGCTCGCTACATGAAATTCCATCGAAATACCATAACCAAATGAAACGAACAGGAATTCGAATTTAAACCGAAAACAGACGGTGCAAATAGTAGTAACTCAATATATCGACATTCTTATGTGTGTGTATATACCTACAAGAAAACAGAAAATGAAGCGAAGTGTTGAACGTAACATGGGATGGGTGCTGCCCTCTAAAGATAGCATGGACCTCGCTTTGCATGCCGGTTTCCCTTTCTCGTTTTATTCTTCTTTCGAGATCGCAATTTATAGAAGCACTCCGCACCTGTCACCTTCCCTGCTACCGGGCACATTTCTGTGGGCAAAACCAGGAATAACCAAGAAAGCGAAAGGAAAACGGAATATAATGGAAGAGAGATTGGTGGTTTAGATTATAATATACATTTTCAATTTTTGAAATTAATATTATGATAATCATATAAGTTTTGTTTGAATTATTGAAAATTGTGATTATGAAAGAAAATTGTGATTGAAAAGTGTGAATTATTGAAAATTGTAATTATGAAAGATTTGTGTTATATTAAAAATAATTTTATTTTGAATTTTTATATTCAAAAGTTAAATTATATTCAGTAATTGAAATTCTAAATTATAAATGAGAAGAAATTGAATTATAATAAATAATATAATGTACATTAAGCTAGATTACCGATATCTAAATTTCAAATAATGAAAAATATATAATAAATAAAAAATATATAATAATTTAGTCTATAAAATATATGATGTTATAAAGAATGTACTTGTAGAAATTTCAATGAGTTTTTTTTTGTGATGTTACGATTTCAAAAAAATGTATACGGATATCACAGATGATCTTTTAATGTTGAATCTCCCATTGATAGTACACTTCGTAACAACAATCTCGATTTTAATGGGTTTTAAATTGCTTCCAGTTTCTTAATATATACTCTTTTAAAACTGGATGTCTAATTATGAGTATCTTGACTATCATATACGATCTTTATAAAAAAAATAAAAAGTGTTCCAAGCTTTGAAAAGAAGTTCTATGAAGCTACTTAACTTTATTAACTTATTTCCCATTTTAAAATTATCTAAATATGCTTATATCTAGTCTTTTAATTTTGTTATTAATTTTAGAATATTTAATTTTAATTATAATATTTAATTAAATAATTTAATTGAATCCTAGTTCATTAAATTTAACTCTACACATTAAACAACATTAAAAAATCAAATATCAAATAATTAAAAAACATTTGTAAATTTAAAACTTTCACTTTTCAAAATTACTAAAATCAATTATTTCAAATTCTTAATATTATTTAATTTTTTATATTATGATTTAAAATAAAAATAGTATAGAAAAATAAAATAGAAAAACTAAATAAAAATAGAACAGAAGAGCAATCGCTATTAATTGTTTCATTATTTTCTAAGTACAAGCTTTAATTGGATGTCAGCAGAACGACTGGTGTCCGGAAAAGGAAAAGACAAACGGTTATAAGGAAGGTGGAGATCGCAAAAAGAAAGAAGAAAAAGAATTACAGAGAAACAGAAACATCAACAGAACGGTGGACGAGAATCTTTTGCGGAAAATGATGATTGGTTCGCAATTAGAATGGACGTTGTGGACTGATCCTCTTTGCTTTTATCTTGCACTCAGGAAAAAACTAACGATTGCCACGTAATTAGAATGAACGCTACCAGTTGGAAACAATCTGCGGGCTGTTTGTTCTCCAATTCCATTTCTTAGTGGAAGAAACATTGAATTCTGGTATAGATCTCGTTAGATGATCATTATCTCTTATTTACTTAAGCCTTATTTAGTTTGAATTGTTGTTCTAGGTATACTCGTTAACAAATGCCAAGTATTTTATTATTAATTATTATTAGTATATTATTATTAAATTTTATTTGATTTAGCTTGATTTTAAAGCTTTTTGAACAATTGAGATATTTGATACTTACAAATTCTTCAATTTGAGATACTTGAAATTTAGATTAAATTAATTTAGATAGATTTCAAAAGATTATTTTACACTTATTTTCATATAAAAACATGTGAAAATTTTTTTAAAATATACAATTAATTTTTTTAAAATATACAAATGAATGATATCTTGATAATGAATTATTATAATCTTTTCTCCAAAATTTAGTTGAAAGAATATATTTTATTGTTTTTTTTTTTATTGTTTAGTATATTAGAGAATATATTATAAAATATTAATCGTTCGATCAACAAGTAAATCGATTCATTTTTCCGTCTTTAATTAATGCACGTCTCTAATACCCATATTAAATGATCACTATCCAAAGAAAAATGAATTCTAAAGAAAATTAAAGTTTATTTATATTTGATATAAAAATTAAATGAATTAGATTTAAATTAACTTGTTACAATTAATTATATTATAATTAGAACAATTATTAATATCTTAACCTATGTAAAACGTGAAAATTTTTTTAAAAATTGCTATTGTAATTTTTAATTAATAATTTTTAACATTTATTTATTTTTATTACATATTATATAATTTTATTACATATTCATATATTTTTATATATATTCAACATCAAAATGATTCTTTGTTCATAATAGTCATTTTAATTTAAAAAATTTTTTTTATTATTATAAAGAATCAGAAATTATTTAAATATTAAAAAAAAATCATAACTCAAAAAAATAATAGAAAATATGAAATCCCCATGAAGATTCAATATTAAATAATATAGAATTACTGTTTATATAAAATATGCAATTATTGCTATTTGAAAATGTATTTAATATTTATTTTATTATATAAAAAATAATTTTTGTTACAAAAAATTATGATTTAGTAATTTAAAAATTTTTTTTGTTAATATATGTTTCTAAAAATTTATTGTATCTTCAATTGTTTAATGTATAAAATTAAATTAATGATTTATTCATTACAAAATATTATACATTTTTTTATTGCTTAAAAATTATAACATAAGAATTAAATAAAATTTTTCTTAAATGTTCTTATAATATCCAAAAATTTTGTAAAAACAATTATATTTTTAAAACAATTATCATTTATTCTAATATTTATAAAATTTTTCATATAATCCAATAATATCTGTATAAAATAGTGTATATAGTGTATATAATGTATATAGATAACAAATTCAATCATTTCTGATATTTGTATCATATGTTTAATTAATAATTGCATAATTTAAAATCAATATAAAATAATGTATATTGATTTTATATATATAAATCGATTAATAAAAAAAATAAACTAGTCTACTTGATAAAATCATAAAAATTATATGTGTTAAATAAATTGAGTTATTATTATCATTAATCAATCGTTAATTACAATTAATCAAAATATATGATTCTTGAACTCGATAATATCGATTCGTCAATTTCTTCCTCGAGTGACAGAATGGATATTATCTGCGATTGGTACGAGTTATTAATTTTTAAAAAATGGTCCTGACGGGAACTGCAATCAATCGATGTCGACTTCAAGGTCGATCGATTATAAACCAACACATGTTTTGCGTGTTAACAAAGCACAACCAATTAAAAAAAAAAAAGAATGCGACAAGAGATTTCTTGATATCTCGTACATGGTCGTGTTCTCGATCATTTGAAGAATCCTTGAGACTGAATCCTGATCGTAGATTACTGAACATAAGGATCATTTAAAAGACGTAAACGAATGATTTTGTGATTTGTGAGATTGATATGTAAGCTAATTATTTGATTGAGATAATTAATTCAAATGTATATGTTAATCTTCTGTTGTAAAACATTTGAGTATTATATATTTGAGTAATTGTTCCTTTCTTCATAATATGCAAGTTAATAATAAGAAAAAAAATTTTGAATAATTGTTTTGGTCTTTGATATGTATGTTGATTGAGTTAATTATAGGCTATTTTAAAGTATAAATTCATGTTGGAAAGAAATTATCATGTCTCTTTTATATATGAGTTAATTCTATGATTATTAAAATAAAGGAAATAAAATAAAGATAATAAAAAGTTAATTGAGTAATTAAGAAAATAAATTGAATTAAATTAAAATTTTCAAAATGATTATTTTTCTTATTATTCAATTAAGTGTATGTATATATATATTAAAAAAAAATTAAATTAACTTTTTTTATATATATATTATTATTTTCTTACGATATATAGATGAAATTATAACTTATAGATTAAATTGACAGTTCAATAATTCATTCACCAATTCAATAATCTATAATTCAAATAGAAATTCTTTTAATAGATTAATTTTTAGTCTCAATAAATTTTTTTCTATAAATTCAAATATAAATGAAATTATTATTGATATCTTAATGACATTAATTTTTTAATTAATAACAAAACTAGCAAAAAATGTATTCACATGTAATTAAAAAAATGATTCTGAATTTTTAAATGTTAATATATATTGTTTAACTTAAAATTTTGTGTTATAAAAAAAAATAAATTGTTGATGTATTAAAGTTTCTAAAATCTATAAAATATTTGAAATTAATAAAATTAAAATTATTAAAATTCTATCAAAAATATAAAATAATTTAAAATTTATGATTGAGAGTATAAATACGTACGCGAATACACTAAGCGATCCATCGATCTATCGGTAGCGGGTCAATCAATGCACACCTATTATCATGATCAATATTCTGTGAAAGCACGAGCAGCTAGTAAGCAATTGAATCACGTAACGCAAGCGCCGTCGCTAATGCTTAAACGGGACCGGGACGAAAGCGCACGTCGACTCACGTGGCCAAGCACTTCCTGTTAATGTTCCGTCTGCTGTACTAACAACAACTTCTATGTCGTCCCTTTGTCGCCAGTCATTGTACATTACAACATAACGCGACCATCGTGATATATTATGTCTTTGATTGAATCTCGAACTTGTATTCTTAGCAAACTAAAATTTGTTTGAAATCAATCGATTAATCGATGGGCTGACACTGTTATTTTTATTAAGATTTGTTTAATGCTTTAAATATTTAATATTTTCTTTAAAATTCAGAATTTATTTTTGAATAAATTTTTATCACGGAAATTTAGAATTTTCTTTTATACATTCTTATTATAATCTTAATTTTTTTTTAAAAATTGGAATTTCTATTTAAAGGTTCCTAATTTAAACTTTCCTATATTTATTTCCATGATTACCTAATAACGTAGAGTTATATAAATTTGAAATTTTAATCTTTTCCTAAACTTAAATTTATTAAAAATTATAATTTTCCTAAACTTATTAAAAATTAGAATTCTTATTTAAAAATTTATCTAGATTTAATTTAGAAAACTAAAAAATATATTTATAACAGAATTCAGAAATTTTTCGTTTAGAAATTTAGCATAAATATAATTCAAATTATAACTTAAAATAATAGATACAAAATTTATTTTTAAATTATTAAATTTAAGAGAATGCTAAATTCATTATTACTTATATCTTTTGTTTTTCTCCATAGTACAGTGTTGGATGATTTCAAGGCGACCAACCGTGATGCCCGTTTAGGATCACCGGCTTGGATTATTCGCGGAGCTTAACAGCTCGGTTCGAGCGATAAATGCCACCCGTGTGTCGTTGGACACGGCTCTTGTGTCGTTTACACGACAAACGCAAACATAGACGGCAAAAAAGTGGTCGCTCGTAAAGTGACATGCATCTGTGCTCGCGCAGCCGGCCTCGGCTTAACCTCGAGAAGGACAAAAAGGGTTGGGCTTCGATCTTTCGTTTTCACCTGAGTTTATGAATTGTTTAAAAGAAATTGAATGATTGGATATATATTGATTCTTAGAAAAAGTAAAGCCTCATAGAGTTATTGATTAATTCGATGTTTTAATTCTATTTTTTTTAATATTCTAAAATGATTAACATAATCATTGAAATTTTTATTATTAGATTAGAATAATAAAGAAAAATAAATGGAGAATAATTAATATGAAGGATAGTGTATAATTTTATATTAATAGTTATATATAAAATTATAAAATAAAGTATTTTATTTAATATCAAATTTTTATAATCAAAATATATTGTATAATATTTATATATATTAATATAAAAATTATTAGAATGAACTGTATTATAATACTGTATATAACTGTATATAATGAACAGCACTTCGTTTAAAATTATTTAAAGAATTTTCTTATTGACTGGAAAAACAAAACATTATTAATAAAACAAGTTCCTTTACATAAATTTAAAGTATCAAAAAGTACATAAAACTATTCAGTTGATAATACATACACTAGATTGAAAAGAAATATTATTTCCTACACACCAATTTTATCTTATAGATTGAAAATTTCGAAAAAAATCCGTAAAATTCATTCAAAGGAAAATAAAAAATTAAAAAAGTAATTTTCCAAAACCATCGAAGCCAAAATATCAATGTGTGATCGATGGATAAAATGAACGATCATTTATTTTATATTGATCTTCGATTCCGCATCGAATATTTTTATCAATACCTGTGATTTATATAATTGTTTGCTGTGTAGCTCATCTGCTGCCACAATTTGAAGTATCATAGCAATGAAAATAATAGATATACGAGATAAAATTTTTTTTTTGTTATCATTTCTTTTCGACCAATGAAGTCAAGCAAATTTTAAGTTTTCTCTCATTTGATAGAAATTTGTTTTATAGATTAGCAATTTTTGAAAAATTTCCTTGGTTGAAAAAATTCGATTTTTAGTTATATTTAATTAGTTATATAATATACATTATGAAAAATTTAAATGTATGTTCTGTATTATGTAAAAGAGTTTTTAATTGAATTCCGTGTAAGTAATTTATTTATCAACTAACTAATCAATAAAATTGACTATAAATATTATAATTTTCATGTATATGATGAATTATAATTCATTTCTCATTTATATAAAATTTAATGGTGAAGTTAATTATTACTTTCACTTTTACTTATAAAAATAAATTCCTAATCTAAATAGAAGGTTTATGATTTTTTTTTTTTATTTTTATAAGTGTCATAAACATATGTATGTTGTAAATCAACTTTCACATTTCACTTTTATCCGTCATATATTATTCTTCATATATCATATAAATGGTTGAAATTATTATCAGATTCAAATTATCCAATATATAATAAATACTTTAGTAATCATAAATTTTTCTTGTCAATTATACAAAACACATTCTTTCAAAATATTATTTCATTAAAATTGAAATTAAAATAATAAAAATATTTATTAATTATTTATAAGATTAAAATAAAAAATTTTAAGTATTGAAACAAAATAGAAATCTAATTTTTCCAAAATTATAAATTATTTGAAACTTAAGAAACAGAATTTATTTTTTAAATTCTACAAAGAACAAAAACATTAAATCTTAAATTCTAGCATGTAAACTGTTTCACTATGTTTTATAAATAACTTGCAAAATTTATTTTATAACTAACAAATTATTAATAAATTTCATGATTTAAATTTAGCGAAAATCAGAATCCATAATGTATCAAAAACAGAATAGCAAAAACATTCAGTAGTCTCGATTTTCGAGGTTTTGCTATGTAATTGTGACGATACTCACGACACAATCCTATTTTTGCGGATGCACCAGACAGTTGGACGTCTCCTCCGGCGGTTTCTATTTATGTATCATCGTGGGACTAGCGATACCAACAAGACATTTCGACACGGCCTCTTATTGTTCGCGAGTGATATGTCTGCGGTTGATCCAGTCAAATTCATCTGATGAATTAACTTTACAATCTAATTATAAAGCAATTTAAATTTCATCTTGATTTGAAATAATATAATATAGATTTATATAGCTGTTCTTCAAATACATATTCTATGTATTTTGTTTAGAAATATACATTTGTAATTTTAGTTTCAATATAAGTTAATAAATATAATCAATTTTGCAATAAATGTAAAAAAGGAAAAAAGTTATATATATATATATATATATATATATATTCAAGAAGATATAAAATTTACTCTGAAAAGATTAGTAAATAAGATATCTTAGATAATAAAATACAATACTTATTTATAAATAGATAGAAGTTATAATATTATTGATTTCATTACTTTAGATAGATTTCAATTCTTTTTATTTCCAATCAAAGAATCTATATTCAAATTTTTACTTCATTACAACTGTTTCCTTAGTAGCATCTAATTTCCTATTTTCAATTTAGAAATATTATCTTCTTCCTTTATGAATTTTTTATTCATTATATCTTCTACAATTGGTTATAATTTGATTTTTATAATATCTAGCTAAATAATATTAAAATTTTATATAATTTATATTTAATATTTTATTAAATATAATTTATGAATTATGTGAATTAATTAATATGTAATTAATATGTGAATTAAAATTAAACTTATTATTACAATTATATTTCAATTTTCTCCCTATATGGATATTAAAGATCAGATTATAACTTATAAATGTGCTTCCAAAGTATAAGAAGCAAATTATACACATCTAATGAAATCTCATACATATTAATATATATTTGAAATAAAAAAATATATATACTTTATTTATTATATATACAATATATATACAATCCAGTATATATACAATCCATTATTTGTTTTCTATAATACATAATAAAAAATCAAATATTTTAAATATATATCTCTTAGTATATAAAATGTTATATCATAATGATATACGTCAAAATATTCAGAGTATTCAATACTAAAACTCTTACAATCATACTAACCACACTAAAGCTTCTGTGATCAATCAGACAGCCATATGCCAAATATCAAACAATGACCAGCTGCTTCCCTAATCAATTACAAAGCATACAGAGGGCAGAGGCAATTACAGATTTGATTCAAAACGGCAGGAAAAATGGTAGTTTGATTGCGAATCAAGCATTTGGTTTGTTTGCTACTCCATTTTCCCATTATATATGTATATACGTTCTTGAACAAATGTTGTATAGCAGTATTCACAACGTTTGCACAGAGAAAGCGTAACAGCGTAATCAGACGATGACACATATGCCAGGCTGCATCGGTCTCAGACATATTTAGAATCGCTCCATATCGTCTATTTTAGATGCTGAAATGTTACAAGGAAACTCGGACGCATCTAGGCAATGGCACCATCTCGAACGGCTATAAATTCCGTAGTCCACTGGTCATTGCCCCATTCCGCCATGCTTAGATTCCGTGAAATCCATTGCAATCTTAATAATATTATTGTTTTATTATCATGTTTTGATTATCATTATTGATTATCATTATCATATTATTATTGAATTTTGTGAACTAAAACAGATTTAAGAAGTTTTTCATATATGCTATTTTCTAATCTTAATTAGTCAATTTAAATTTAATAATTATATATTTTTATTTTCATTTTCATTTTCATTTTCTATCTTTTAAAATTTTTTTATTTAGTTTCTATTATTTAGTATTAGATGAATAATTGAATGAGAAATGGAATGTCATTTTAATTATTTCTTTTTTAATTTTTGGATTTTTTCTTCTAATTCATAAACAAATTTTCATAAACAAAAAATATATTTCATATATTTTCTAATTTTTAAATTTACTATCACATTTTTTTTTCTTTTTTTCTACTTACATTTAATTTTAATTAATAATTAATTTTTTCTAGTTACACTTAACTTTAATCAACAATTAAACTAAATAATATCAATCAATAACTATCATAAAATAATCTAAACTAAAATAATATTTATCTAATTTAAAATAAAATCAACTTCGACATAATTCATGCATGTTATAATTAGATTCTCTGCTGTGGAACTATTACTACGTTTTATTAAATAAAAAATGAAAAAAATAAATAAAGAATTATCAAGATAAATTAGTTAATTCCAAAATATTCTGAATCAACAACGATCGGATAATTGTCTTAACAAGCACAGAGCTTTGTGTTCAAACATCATTGATGTATAGATCATATACGGTCATTACTTTTAATGTGAATGACAAGGATCATTCCAAGAGCCAATCGATGTGTCTCTTCAAGAAAAAAATCCTATAAGTTAGGTCCTTCGACTTCTAAGAAGTTGATCCCTTTCATTCCATTTCTTTTTGTCAAATGGACATCGAAATAGATAGAATAACATCATAACGTTGTATGATATCTTTATTGAGTCAACACAGCTGGAGCTCAATGTCAAATGAAACCGGATTTCAGATCGATTCAAGATCGATTTGCTGATGCAGCTTTTGGGCGTGACCACCATATTGATTTCTATGATGATTTCTATGATTCGTTACATGTACTATTGTAAGATTTTTTAAATTGACTTTTATACTTTAAACTTACTTTAAACTTATAACTCACTTTAAACTTATATCATGATGAATTTTTTTTATTATTAGAATACTTATTAGAATAATTTAGAAATAATTAATTTTTAAAATCTTTATATTTATAGTTTTCAATATTACAAATTTTAAAATATGAAAATAATATCATTATATAAAATTATATGAAAAATTATATCCTTATATAAAATGCGTAAAAATTTTGATAATTAAAAATATAATATACTTAATAACAGATATATAATTTTGATAATTTTAAAGCTAGAAAAAATTGTACATACTTTGTACGTGTAAAAGTTATACATACATATAAAAATTTACATTATATTTTTTATACAAATCTTTAACTATAAGAAAATAATTTGTATAATAATAATAAATCTTCAGCATCCTATTTTGTACTTATTATCTCACTGAAGCATCGAAGCATTAAATCACTTTGTTGTATTATGGATCACCAGTGACTCACACAACGGATAGGTGTCGCATGAAACCAAAATAGGATCATTTTTAATGTTGTACGTAGCCACGACGTAACCGCGAATACTGATATTCGAGTGGCCGATACTCGCGTGGCAGCTGATCCTAAAAGCCTCGTGGCATTTTATTTAAAGAACACCACGCCGATTCGCAGCGAACGAACGTTGCCACCGGTCTAAATCCGCTGTCCCGTAAATCATTGTGCCGGTTTATGGCGTGCACACGCTTTTGCCCGAATGTGCGTGTCGAATGTTTTGCGAGTAAACTGGCAAAATCGATTAATTCTTACAAATTCGATAGCCATCGGGTGTTCTTAAACTCACTGATTAGATTCATTTTTAAGAATAATTTTAGGAATTTTTAGAAAAATATTTAAAGTATTTGAAATATTTTAAGTATTTGACAAATTCAATTTTATAAAAAATGATAAATATTTTATTTTTAATATATTATAATATATTATCTTTTTATTTTTATTTTTTATAATAAATATAAATTTGATAATTTTGATAATTTATTAATTTATTGTTTATGATCAGTCAAAATATTGTAATTAATATTTATAGAAATTTTTTATTAAATTATTTAAAATTAAGTTTATTTAAAATTATGTAATAACTGGAAAATAAAATCAATTCATTTGTTCTAAAATGTATTGAGCATAGATTGCATTAATTATGACAAGAAAGTATGAGCTATTTTAAAATTATATTATTATAATATTATTTTAGATTTTAAATTATTTTATTATAATAATATAATTCTAAAATTATATTATATTATTATAGCTATATTATTATAATAATATTAATAATTATATATAATAATATTAATAATATTAATCATCTGATATGTAGAAAAGAATTATAATTGTAATATAATTTTTGTATCCCTCATAAAGTCATATAATAAAAATAATTAATCTGTAAAACATATCTGCTTGGAGTTAAGATTTTGGTATCTCTGTATCTCTAAAATATTGGGTAGGCATTAGATACAATTTAATAACACTTCTAAATTCACTGCTACCAGAACCCTAATAAATCTGCACAGCAGGAGCAACTAGATTCTAAACTATAAACTGAATCAGCTACTACTGGACATTTCCTTTCTCCATGGTATATCTACATATCTGGTGTATATATATGGTATATCTATATATGATATATAGAATAACAACACTGAATTCTAATTACTGGCACTTTAATAAATTCATAGAATAAAACTCAATAAGTTATAGAATTTAGAGACAAATTATAGGCTCTAGTACTAATTTTATATTTTGTAATATAACTAAATAATAGCTTCAGTTTTGTGTCACTAACTATGTAATTATGCTTATGGAGTTATTAAATTCTAAAAAAACTAGTTTAATAAATTTTAGATTTTATGGTATTATAATATATTCTAAATTATAAGTTTCTTTTAGTGGCTTTCCTTGATTAATGTTTTATGATCAGTTTCAATCTATAAATTATAATATAAGCTATATGAGTTTTTTAATATAGTGCCACAATATTATCAATTTGGTATTAATAATTAATATATTTATATTATTTATAATTCCATATTACACATTTCATTGCAATATTATTTAATTTCAATATATTTAAGAGATTTAACAAATCCTATAATAAAAATATTTATATCTTTAGACATTGAAAAAAAAGTTTACTAGTTTGAAATTATCACAAATTCACTAAATATATAATAATATTAATAACATTAAAATTGCATAAATTCTAGAAGATCTGTTATATTTCACAATATATGTATTTATCAAATTAAAATTGATTTATAATATTCTTTTTTTTCTAAATTTTCTCTTCATATCAATGTCTTTGTTTGCTCTTCAACTATTTGATCATCTCAAGATAAAACTAAATTGAATATAAAAACGCATGTTTCAACTTACATTAATTATATTTGTCACATCAATTATATAGGAAAGATAGATAAAATATCAATTTTAATGATTACGCACTAATAATTTCTATATTCTAACCTTCAAATTTTTCTCTGCGAAAAAGAATAAAAAGAATTACTCGAAACACACAAGTAATTGTCAGCATATCACTTTCTTTCCTGAACTCTTACAGCAATACGACGTGCACAACAGCCGTTGCTAAATCAGCGTCCACGTAAATCAACGTGCAGCACGTGCTGGTGAAGGAACACGTGCTTGGTCAAAGGTACGTAATACGCGTTCACAGCCCATTTGAAGCTTCTTGCGCCTCTTTCTCATTATTTTTTTTTATCTTGGTTGGTACACCTGGTTCTACTAAAGTGATAAAAAAAATATACATGTGAAATAGTTTTATTATTTAGCTATTTGCATTTCACTTAATGACATGCACTTTTTGAATGCTTGGTTCATTCAGCTTGAAAATTTGTATGAAGGAAAGTATTAAAATATTAGCCAATTATTGTATACATAACTTTTAGAATTTTATAATTTTTTTTATTAAAATTCAAATTTTTTTAAATAAAATATTAAAACTTTGAAATATAAGTTATGATAATACAACATTAATCACATACCATTAATTATATACCAACAAAGTTATTAATGTTCATCAAAATTAATTGCTATTAATTGTATAACAAAAAAATAAAACAAGAGAATTATATTTATAATTATCACTATAAAAATTAACAAATTAATAATAAAAAAAGAAATCTATTTTTATAGAACTGACGAAAAAAAATTGAACGATAATGAAAAAAATAGAAAACATATGTGTATCAAAGTATCGTCTGAACCAGGCTAGAAGATCGGCAAGATGTGTATTCTCTCCGATTTCTTCCTGCTAGATGAAAAAAGGGAAACGGCATTTAATGTCGCGCTGCCTGCTAGACGGTTTGTCTGTTCAAGTCCTTGTCCTGTCTGCCCTTCAGGTTTGAATTTAGACGGACCACAAATTCCCAGAAAAGAGCCTGTTCCTTGTCCGACTCCATGAAATCGATGTTTCCTCTTCGCCCACTGTCGACCCTCGTCGAGGACTCTTTTTTATGCGACCGAAATAACTGACACTTATTAATCGAATAATCGTTTCAATCCGTCAGACCATTGATATAATTTAACGTTCGACGGTTATTGGATCGTCGAATTGAGTCATCTTCTATTTGGTAATTGTTGGCTCTTTTGATGGCTCTAGAAAGTCTTCAAGATAGTGATTGATAATGAAGTAAATAATCTTTTGTGAAAAACTTGAGAATTGAGACTTTTAAAAAGGAAGTTATAAAATTTGAAAAATTATTGAATTATTGAATTGAATTATATGGAAAATTTTTAAATAGATTTTTTTTTAATTTTTATACAATTTTTATCAATAAAAAAATTGAATAATAACAAAAATAATTATATTATAAAAATATAAAAATATAAAAATGATTATATTATTTTAAAATTCTTTATATAAAATGTTTATAATGTTTTGTAATTCTCATATAATATTTATGTTATTAAAAGAAATATGAAAGAAAAATTTTCATCCTTGATCTCTCAGAATTTAAATATAATCTAGTAATTCGAAATAATTTTTTTTTTAATTTTTTTATGAGATTCAGATTAATATGAATCGATACTTAACGACAATTAACTTAATTTCCTTTCTTTTTAAAGAATAAAAATATCTTGAGTTAATAGTTTGATTTCCTATTTCCATATATTGAAATAAAATCTTATATATCTAATAAAAGAAAATTTTCATAAAAATAAAATTAATTTGCAATTAATAAATCACAAATTGAAAAAAGATTCAAATCCTATTCATAATCCTGTTCTTTAAAAATAAATTATTATAAGTAAATTAATATATTTAATAAATTAAATAATTCATATTTTCAATAATAAATTTGTTTAATTTTTAAAAAATAAAAGAAAAAATTTTTATTATGATATAATTTTATATAATTAATTGATTATTTTTAGTACAATCTAATTAATAAGTTAATTAATATTTTTTATTTCATTATACTTTGATATTAAAAAGATATCTATGAAATAAAATTCTTTTTCTATTCAATAAACAAAAAAATACCGAAAATATATTTTAATAAATATAATATAAAAAGTTAGTTATATATTAATATCTTTTATATTATATTTTATTTTTTATATTTTTTTATTATTTTAAGAAAAAGATCTATTCATTACTTCATCACAATTTTCCCCTAACCTCAATTTGAGGTAACATTAAAACCACCTCAGTTCTTCTGTTTCACTGTCTCTAACACTTCTAAATTTCAAGAAAGTTTTCCCTTCTAATTATCTCTCTCGACTTTCCTCGTTTCTACGTCTCTAATTTCTTTTGTTTTCTTTTGTTATACTGCAATACCGGCAGCCTCGAGAACGAACAAACATTTCGTGGCCACAGGGTCGATGTTCTGACTATTCTAACGTGAACTTTTCGTCTCCTTTTAGCTCGTCGAAAATATAATGAAGATATGAAAATACTCTTTCAATTAAGGAGAAAAGAGAAAAGAAAGGGAGAAAGGAAAAAAAAGAGGACTGACAAACGTCTCTAATGAGAGTAGATGATGGAAATTCAACTAACAAATCCACGATTTCCGTGCAGATGTGAGTAACGAGCTAGAATGCGGAACTGAGATTTGCTTGGTGAGAATTTTCGTCGTTTAATTGATGTAATACTGCCATCATTGTTGATAAATTAATGAACAGGAGCTCAGTATTTGAGAGACAAAATATAGGATAATCGCTGTTTGTTTTGGTATTTGAGATATTTTAACACTAATGAATGTGAATAGCTTAGAAATAGTGGTTCATTTAATGGTATTTCTGTAGATATTTTAAGAATTGAAAGTTGAAGAATTATCTGATCTATTCTGAAGAAATATAAGAATTTTTAATGATTTTTAGATAGAATTGTGCATGATGAAAGATTATAATATATATATAATATATATAAATAAAAAAAAATTAAAAATAATTATAATTAAGAAATAATTATAATTAATTAAAATTCGATAAGAAGATATATATATATATATATATATATATATATAATCAATAATTCATAATAATAATAACAATAATTATATTTATTATAAATACTTTTTTTTACAAAAATATATATATAATTTCTTTTTTTGTGAATTATTGTGATATAAAAATGTTATTTCATAAAAATATTTTTATAACAATTATTTCTATCATTCGTAAAATAAACACTAAAACTTCAACATATGTATGTACTTACATATGCATAGCAACGTCTTAACATATGTAGTACTCACAATGAATAACAACATCCTAAAAACATAACTCAGAACATAACAAGAAAATCGCACGTGTGATTAAGAATTTTCTATTTATCCATAATGAATCTAGGAAGGAAGTCGTAAATAGAAATGCTATGAAGGAAGCGCATCAAGCAAGCTGCTGTCCAGATTATGCTGGACTCAAGTTATGACTGTTAGCATGTTTCTTTTCGCATTTTCTTATTTCATCTCTATCTATTCCTCTCTTTCTCTCTCTTGCTCTCTACCTAACATCAATTAGGGACTTCTCGTGCATTTTGATTCATGATTTTCTCCTGACTTTCACACGAGTTTTCCCTCGTCACGTTTCACCAGATTCTTTGAAACTGTATCTACTTATAAAAAGATCTAGTGTGAGAATCGATGAAATGAATCGAATCGATCGTTTCGAAAGTGGTGCTAGTTTGTTTTTCAACTCTGTTCAGAATTCCCGCGAAATTCCCACGCGCTATTTTTATATTGATTTTAAGTAATAGAAAATATTTTTATGTCATTATAAAAAATTGTTTAATAAAATTTCTGCAGTTTGTTGGAGGCAAAATTTTAGATTAAGTATTGACTTTTTAGTATTCGATTCAATTATTTAGCAAATAAAATAAATTTTATTTATAATTAATAAAATATATCGAAAACAAGTAAAAAAATACATATATTTTGATGTAAAAATTAATATAATGATTTACAAGTTTCAATATAATATTAATTGAAACTGATTAGAAATATTGATGATATATGTATATAATTTATATATATATAATTATGTATATATAATATAATATATATAATGTATATATATAATGTATATTATGTAATATATAATGTATATATGTATATAATTTGTATATATATGTAATATGTATGTAATTTTATGAATTTTTTGTTTCAAGTTGTTTCTGATTTTTATCAAATATATTTTATTCGAAATTTTAAATTATTCATTATTTATAATTCATAATTAAAATTCCATAAAATTTTCTTCTAAAAATAACTTGATAACATAAAAACATGATGACAATCTAACTTTGTTATTCTCAAATGTGGAAATCAAAGTATTCTACTTACTTTATCTTCATGAATCTGTTTGTAGAATTTTCTATTCCTTTGAAAGTTTCTTCATGTACTGCAATAGAAAAAAATATTTCGATTCCCAGTAATAACATTCGTTCGATTCCATTGACAATACTTGGAGCATTTATTATGTTCCAAGTAGCAGTCAAGTATATATATACTTAGCAGGAAGCTAAGTTGTATGTTCTCGCGTCCCTTGATACTTTCTTTTTTTCTCTCTTTGTGCAGATGGCAATCGTTTTGCGCTTATACGGCGCCGCTCATAGATTTGTGATCGCGTTTATCTACGAAGAATAGATAATCAGTGATCGACAAAACTATCGTTTTGTCACGCTGGTAAGTTACAAGAAAAAGCATGGGAATGTTGACGAAGATAAAAGAAGATAAAACACAAGCCGTTTTTGCATTAAATTTTTAAATCTTCATCGGTAATTACTTAATGTTTTCTTTTTAAGAGAAATTATCGATATAAATTTTTAGGAAATTTTTGTATCTAACGAAGTAATTATTAACGTTCTACGCAGAATTTTTTTTCGAAAAGATTTCTAAAGAATATTTGAAGGAATTTTTACTAAAATTTCAAAAAATTTTTTAATCTATGTATTAATTATTTTAGCTAGAAAAATTATATTTATAGATATTTATAAATATTTTTAAAAAAATTTTTAATTCTTTTCATAAGAAATTGATCTTTATTTCATGCATTATCCACATTCCTGCGATTGCACTGAAATCACGTGAAATAAATTGCCGATGGTCATAAAACAGTTTCGTCTCGCTCGCGACTCAAACGAAGAAATCGAGGAATGATGGGAAGGAAAAAAAAGACGATATATGTGCGAGTTTTACTTCGGGTAATTCAGAAAACAGAAATTCCTGAAGTCCTCGCGGAAAACTGGTTAATAAAGCCGCGGAACAACGCATTCAGGTTAAATGAACTCGTTAATTGTTCTTCCGCAATAGTGCATTACAGTGTGCAGCGAAGTGCATCGGTTCAAATCCAGTTGCTACCAGGTAACTAATTATAATTTCGTTATGAATTTTGAATCAAAGAAATGTTAGTCTAAGTTTATTCTTATCATCTGATGAACACTAGAAGTTATTAGAAAGTTCGTGTCGATCATTAAATTGAGCTATTTTTTTTTTATACCGATATTTTCGGGTTTTAAATATATATGTAGTTTTAAATATATAAATAATATTATATATAATATATAATATATAAATAAAACTTATAAATAAATAGAGAAATTTCTTTAAGAAGAGAATCAACGAATGTTGTTATTTTTCATAATGAAGAGTTTCACAAAGAAGGGATAGAGTCGACGTTAAGTGCAACGGTTCATCATTCCGAGAATAATAAGCTTCTTTTTCTTTGTCGGTACGACAGAAATGCCGATGGGCACACAAAACTCGCTCGTTTGATCTCGCTTGAAATAGTAAAGCTGCATGTCACGTCGCTCTTTATTTCTCTCTTTCTTTCTAATATTCTTCGTTGCTTCTTCTTTTCATAATTAGTTGCTGTCTTTTCCAACGGAATTTTAATTTCACAATGAGCAATTGTTAATTATATATAGTTTTTAAAACAAATATTATTCCAATATATTGAAGAATGAAATAATTTTTAATATTGGTATAAACTATATATTGTTGAAAAGAATTTAGTAAATTAAAATTAAATTAAGATTTTATTTTTAGCAGAAAAATTAATTTAAAAAAAATTGATTTGAAAAAGTATAATTAATACAAATCTTGAATTTTTCAAATATATATTTAATATATTAATTCGATATTAATTATTAAATAAATTTTACCTAAAAAGGAAAATAATAAAAAGTAATCTCATTAATTAATGTAAAATATAGTTAGTTACAAATTTGATTTGTTACAAGTAATAAACATCGAAATACTATTTTGCAATGAATGATCATTAAATGGCAACCTTATGACAAATTAAGTTTCAATTAAGTTTCAAATTAAATTTAATGAATAATTTATAAACTGTAATGAATAATTTATATTTAATTTATTGAAATATTTTTTGTCATTTAATAATTACAAATAACTTCTGAAGATAGAATAATTTATAGACATTGAAATACCATCTAGTGGCCAACAAGTAGAACTAATCATCAGATGACAAAATTGAAAAATCTTAACTTTTCAAGATTTTTGGATTCAATTTTTTAATTTTTAAGATATTATATTAAGATTCTGATGAATAATTTATAATTAATTTTAAATATTTCTTATTTTAATTAAGTTTAAATATTTTTAAATAATGAAATATTTTTCAAAATATTTGAACAATATTATCCATAAATCTATATTTTAATTAAATCTCTAAAGGTCAGTGACTTAATGTACCTTTTGACTCTTGTAAATTCATACTCATGTGTAACGCGCGTAGGTGCAAATTGCATATACGAATATAACGCTAAAATGCATGCCAATGTCTAATATTCCTTGCATCGTTGATCTTTTTTCCGGCGCTTAGTTATTATTAAGTACAGTTTCCGTTAAAGAATCTTGTTTCTTCAAATTATTTATAAAATTTGATGATTTGAATTTGAATTTTGTCGAATTTTAATTTTAAATTAATTCCTTAATTATAATTAAATTAATCAATTTTTGGTATTATTTTATAATTATTTTTAAAAAATGATGTTATTCATTTTTCAATAATTAAATTCGATAATTAAATTCAAATTATTATTACTCACTATTTATTACTTACTATAGAGATAATTGAATTTAGTTACGAGTAATGTTTTTACGAAATTGTGTTTTAAATGTCAAAAGATTTACGAAATAATGAATTCAAGATGATTTCAAAATACGATACAATAATATTACGAGAGCAGCGACCTCATTCGTAATTACGCAATACTACTACGAGAGTTGCATTTTCCGCAAAACCGGAAGTTCGATACACAGTGTCGCCTCGACTGGTTTCGCTTCGATTCGATTCATCGAATGGGAATGATGTCTGTTCTCGTGGAATAATTCATGCACTTGAGATTAACTGCAACAGTGTTCGCATGAGAAATCGCAGCGCCGATCTGGCGCCTGGTCATCGAGAATATGTCAGATAGATTTGTTTCGCAGTGCATACAAATTATACGTATGATCGTGACAACTCGAGATCTGTATACAGATCTGTTGTTAATTTGCATCTTTTATTACATATATTCATTTTTTGATTTTCTTTGCTTCTTACATGTTGTTACACCGGTAATTAAATAAATATTTAAAATGATTCTTATTTAAAAGAAAAGATTTATAATTGGTTATATGTTTGAATGTTTTTTTATAATTTATAAATATTTTTTGCACTGATTTATTTTATTTTTTCTATTAAAATTGATAGTTTTTTAAAGTAAAAAAAAAAAAATTCAATTCTTATCAGAAATAATATTTTGAAATATTATAAATTATTGAAAGTTATCAAGTAGATTTAAGGTCATTTATCATGGCTGGTAAAAAAAAAAGAAAAAATAGAAAAAGATGCCGTTTCTGAAAATATATTGAAACCAATTTTCTACACAGTATGCAATATAACAAATTATCTAATAAACCATTTTTCAATTTTTCAACCTGATATCTTCGATTTTTATTAAAATTCTTTTAACTCACCTATCGCTAGTGAGATTATCTTAAAGTCCATACAAAAATACGACTTTTACTACAAAGTGCGAAAAACATGTATCATCGTCAAATTGCACCACAGGAAATAAATCCATAATAAGGAAGAAGATACAAACGCAAGATCTTTGGTAAAAATGCATATCTGCTTTTATTGAAAAAAAAAAAGAAAAAAAAAAAGAAAAAATGAAGAAAAAAGATGTCTCCATGTGTACTGTGGTGTCGTGTCTTAGTAAGATAATCGATCGAGAAGTGTGCTTCTAAGCCGGCGATCACGATCGTGGCGACGCGATGCGATCGTCGGTATTACGACGAAAAATATTTCGCATCGTTATCGATCCTTCTTTGCTCGTATGGCGAGAACGATTTTATTAATCGAACCATGATTCGGGCAGGTATCGCGTCCAGACACTATATGTCAGTGCCACCATGATCGTTTTCGCAATTACGGTCGAGGGCAGATATTTCCACAATATCGACCTCGACGGGAAAATTCGTTCCTACTATATTTATAGATATACATATACATACATACATTTTATATTTATATAACATATTATATCTACGGCTCTCGCTGTGTCTCGAGGAAAATGCCACGCATCACTCATCTCTTTCGCGTACATTTTATCTAATAGTATCAATTTTTCGCTGTTTATCTCTTCCTTGTATCGAAGAGAAAAATCACGAACATAACACGCTCTATTAATATATTAAAAATATGAAGTCGACTAGGTGCCGACACGACGACGACACGACGACAATATTATTACTCCTCTTTTACAACATCGTCAGTATCGTACTGCGGTGGCTGCTCTTGTACATTTATATTATTTATCCCATTGCATTTTTTCATCATTTTTGATGATCGTTCATAACAATTAGGCGCAACTCCGTCGCCGAGATCCGAAAAATCGACGAGCGTTTTCGGTCGGTCGTGTGTTTACGCGTATCGGCCGTGGCAGTATTACAATACATATTCGGTCAGTAATTGGCTCGATGCAAAAGTAGCAGAATTCTCTTAATGATTAAATTCATATGCATAACGAAAGAGCACATTTTTTTCTAACTCGTGCATAATTAAAATGCACGCAGACTACATATCTATTTTGCAATATTCTTCATGATAAAAATCACAATTTCAAAATCAACTCTAGAATAGTGTTGCGCGCGCATATTATGCGCACGCAGTGCGGTCTGCAAGCTAGAATTAACCTTGCGTGCTACGGATTTGCCTACGGAGTAATGTGAACATCAAAGGAGAATGATGTTGGAAGTGGTACGCTTTCGCATAAAATAATCACCAGACAATTTGACAATACAGTATAATATATTATTGTCTGATCTATGATAAATAGATTGATTTTTTCGTAAAGAAATAATTTTTTGATCAACATGTGCTCGTATTTAGAAATTATTAATTCTATTAATTCTGCGTCAAGCCAATACACATATACGCGCTTGCGCGAATATAGTAGCAGCAGTAGTGATAATAATAGTGGTGATGGTAATAGTAATGGTAGGGAGCGTCTAATGTTAGTCAAAAGAAAAATCAATTCGCGGCAATCACAGCAGCAGCTGCTGAAGATGACGATGATGAGGATGACTTCTTCTTTAGCACGATGTCCTTGATGTTGAGATTGACCTTTTCCTTGCGTGGCGGCGGTACCGACTGCAGACAAAACCTCTTGAATGCCTCTAATTCGCGCTCCGCATCGTCCATCTCCCCGTCCTCGAGGTCTATATCTTTAGGCGTGAATACGCTCTCTGTAAAAGACACGCTCTGAATACTAGAAATTGATAGGTTTAACGGTGGGGTGGGAAAAAAATCTGCGTTTGATTTAACTGCTTCTTTGTATTATTTTTATCTTTTTTCTCACGTTTTTTTGATTTCATTCTTATCTTTTTTAACTTAAAATATAAAATATATATTATGTAAAGAGAAATAAGAGTGATTTATAGAATAAAAAAAAAAAAAAAAAACGAAAAAAAAAAATTAATTTCAATGGAAATGTAAGAGGACATAAAAAAGGAATCAGGAAACAAATTTTGATTAAATTCGTGAGGAAAAAATAAGAATGGGTACTTTAAGTCAATATTTAAAAACGAAGTGTTTTCATTGGCGATGATAAAAGAAAATTCACGCTTCACGTGATCTATAAGCATGCAACGGTTTTTTTCCATTCTTTAATAACACAGCAGTTTTCAAAACACAACAGGAAATAAGAGATCATAACGTTGGAAAAAATAGATTTGTTTTATTGAAACACGTGATTCAAACTTGATTAAAAAATTATTCATATACTCTAGTTGTTGTCGATCACCTAGAATCGGTTAAACATCACAATCTGAGATTTCAGGTAGATAGTAGATAAACTCGCTGTCATGGTCAATGAACTTGGCAAAGCGTGACTCTCTCAAGTGATCTACATATCTTTTCTTTATCTTTCTTTTTATATTTTTCTCTCTTTTTTAAGCACATAATAAATCAAAAATTTCCATTTATGTTTAATCTATCATATAGTTTTTTTTTAAAAAAATATGCTCAAATATTCAAATATTCCGCGTACTTGCGACCATACTCAATTTTCGAGAATAACTAAAAAGGAAACGGAAAAAGAGAGGGGAATATAGTATAAAAGATATATATAATCGAGATATTCCTGAAATATAGAGAGAAAAAAGACTATAACTATCCTAAAATCGAATAATAATTTATCTTTTGATAAATGCAATTACTATGGATAATAATTCGATGGAACAATCACCTGATTGGTCGAATTGAAATATGAAGTCGATGCGCGCGAACAAGCGGAAGGAAAATAAAGAAAAGATAGTGCTCACTATCCCAGAGTTCTCTCTTCCGGTCAATCCCCCTAGAAATTCGTGGTGGCCAATTCGAGGAGATCCCGAAGTGTACACATCCCCGGTACATTTGATTAAATTTTCTCTCTTTCGACCTATAGCCTGCGATTGAGACTTGGTCCTAACGCGGTACACTGCCCTCTCCTGACAGAAAACGAAACGAAAGAAAAACCGTCGTCAGTGTGACTTACATGGACTCAACCTACACGTTTACACGTCCATAGTTTTTTTAAATATTTTTTGTACATCGATTGTGTACATGATACTATCTCTAATTATTATCTCTTTTTTAAACAAAAGGAAGAAAAAAAAAGAAAAAAGAAACAAGAGAAGAAAAAAGAAAATGAAAGAAGAGAAAGTTTTTTTTCAAACCGGGAGCAAAGAATGCAACCCGGGGGTGTGTTAAGGAAAACAAAAAAAATGAAAGAAGCAAATTTACATGTTAAACTTTGATTATTGTTGTTTCTCACCAACGAGGTTCCAGTCATCGCCATATTGTCTTGTGCCGGCTCCGCGTTTTTTCTTTTTCTTACTCTTCCCAGTAGACGATGCTGCTATCGTGGCGTTTATTGCCTCTCGAACTGCTGTTTTTGCACTTTGTACGTCTTCCATACTAGGTTCCGTTCTCACTTTCGTTAATGTTACACTAGTTCCTTTTAAATTAATTCCATTTTCTGGTATTGGTTGACCATTTGTTACTTTACTGATTTGTATGTTAGCTAGACCACTTAGAGTTGTGCAATCTGGAGTCAATCTGCTTCTTAATTCTGCCAAACTTGACGGAATAATACCATTAGTATGTTTCAAATTTGAATTCTCCGTCGCCATTTTAGACGGGAGATCGCCTTTCACAATATAATCTGGTTTTGGAGGTGATGTAAGACCTGCATTAATTGCTTGTTGTAATGCAGGGCTCCTAATAGTAACCATACCATTTTCCGATACTTTTATAATGGCTGCCTGTTGAGTTGGTGGCACTTTCATTGGACCAAATGCAGGATTTCTTATAGTCACCATATTAGTATTTGGGTTATGAAGTATTCTAGCAGGTTCATCTGCATGATCATTCATGAAAAGATCATTATTTTGTACTATTGTTTGATTTGATATATTGCTGGAATTTACAGTATTTTTATTCTTCTTTTTTTTCTTTTTATTAGTACTGTTCTGATTTTGTTGTGTTTCTTTAGACATGTCTGTAATAATGAAATAATAAATTTATATTATTTATTATTATAAATATTATTGTTATAAATATATATATTGTTATTGTTATAAATATATATATATATATATATATATATATATATATATATTAAAATATAGAATATTTTACTCACCTTTTTCTATGGATTTAGGTAAAAGATCTTGTTTCAATTTTCCTGTATCTACTACAATCACATTGCCACCTGCCTGAGAACTTGCATAACTCGATTGAACACCGCTCATTGGTGCAGCGATTATTGTGGTTTGTTTCGGTGGATTTACTGGTTTAGGCAGAGGTGCAGATCTGATTGGTAAAGGTTTTGCAGGAGCATCTACTTTCGTTATCGTAATACCAGGTGGTAATTTTAAATTTTCTATATTAATTTTAGAATTTACACCAATATCCTTGAATTGACTGCTCAATGGTGAATTAATTCTTTCAGTGGATACTGACTGTACTTCCGATCGTTGTTTGATACTTATCTGATTTGTCATTTTAGTTTGAATTTTTTGAGTATCATTCTTTGTCTGCTTAATAGTGATATTAGATGTATTTTTATTATTTTTATTGGAAGTTAATTGTCCATTTTTATCTTGCGACTGAATTTTCGATTTCTTATTATTTTCATTATTGATATTCAAGTTTTGCGATGACTTTTGTGAAGTTGGTGTTTGAGGTGGAGTATTCATCTTATTCTGCTTTTTTCCAGATATATTTTGCGATTGATTTTTGTTCTTATTTACAACGTTTTGTTGTAACACATTTTCTTTATTTTCTGTATTTCTTTTGTCTTTTTTAGATTTCGTGATATTCTGTTGAACTTTCTTATCATCTAATTGTTTTCCTTTGCCTTTATCATTATTTGATTGTTGTTTCATATTATTCTTACCGTCACAAATTTTATTCTGCATTTGTTGTTTCGAATTATTCATTTGCTTATTGCCCTGTTGTAATGAATTATTACTATTGCTATTAGTATAATTGTTATTATTGTTATTTGTTTTAGTTTTCTTTTTCTTTCCACTGATGTTTTGATTTTGTTCGTTCTCCAATTTCAAATTGGCGACTTCTTTTGTCTGACCATTCACCAATGTAAACAAAACTTTATCTTCAGCTGGTGTTTGACCTTTTAATGTGATCGTAACTGTTGGTTCTGCACTATTAGATTCCATAACTCTTTTAATTGTCACAATCTGAGGTTGAGTTTCTGTCTGAACAGGTTTCTTTGTTTCTTCTTTTGCTTTTACCTCTTCCATTTTCTTCATTCTTTTTTTCAACTTTTTTCTCTCTTTCTTTGTCAATTTTTTATCATTTAAATCAATAGTTAATGATTTCTCCATAGTATTATTTTTCATATTTGTGCTATTGATACTGTTTATCTGTATTTTATTTTTATTGCTAATTTCAGTTTTGTCACTTTTAATGGCTATTTTATTATTTATCTGACCTGAGACCATTGTTTTATCAGTTTTATTAATACTTTTGTTTTTTATATTGATATTCACAGGTGCAGTCTTTGTTTTGATATTTATACTACTTGTACTAATACTACTACTGCTGCTGCTACAACTACTGCTACTAGTATTACTACTATTGCTACAGATTTCTTGTTTGTCTTTCTTTTTATTACTTAATTGTTTTATAATCGGCAATGCTACTGGAGGTGACGTAGGTAAAATAGATACTTCAGGTAGATTACACTGAGGTAATAATCTTTGAGGAACAGGTTTTTGTGGATCTACAACAGTGATTGTTACTTCTGGTGTCTTTTTCTGTAATTCTAATAGTTTTTGTCTTTCTGCCTCTTGCCTATCTCTTTTAAGCTTTTCTTCTAACTATAACAAATAAAATTTTAAATTAATTTTTTGTATAGTTAATGAAGATAAAATATTGATTTCAACTTATATTAACCTTCCGTTGCTTCTGCCTAGCTTTTTTCTCAGCCTTTTTATTGTTATCCTTTTTTCCATTTTGATTACCTTCAATGAATTCTAAAAGTTCCTCCAGATCTCTTTGATCTCGTTGATCTGTTTGAATTACAGAAACAGTCGAAACTGGAGTATTTAATCTAGGCATGATATTTGTTACTGTTTTTGTTTCTGTGCTTGTATCAGATACCACTGATTCTGAAGGACTTTTCGAAGGACTACACGTAACTTTACATTTTCTAGCCTTTTTCTTTGTTAATAATTGTCGTAAACGTTCTCTCATTTCATTATAATTTCTACTAACGGGCGCTACTGAAGGCTAAATAAATATATTTATATAATATATATATAATAACATATTAGTACATGTACGAAATAAAAATGATAAAATCTGCTTACAACACCATGGCCAAATACTTCGCAATAACAACAATCGCAATGTCTACTAGAATCTCTTTGTGCTGAACTACTGGTAGAACAAGAATCCTCCTGACTACTTCCGGAATCCGAACAATCTCCATCTCCGGAACTCACTAAAAAATGTATATAATATATATATATATATACACACACTATTTTTATTTAACAAAAAAGAAAAAAAAAAGAAAAGAAAAAAATAATTATGAAATGAAAAAAAAAAATAGTTCAATGAATACTGACAATCGTTACACGAGACTCTTTTAATATGCTCAACATTAGCCTGTTTATGACAGACATGCGACGAATGATTGGTATGTGTATGAGATCTATGAGTGGGACCCATATTTTTTACCAAATCTGGAAGAGGTCCATGTGTATGAGAATGAGTGGTACCTATTTAAATTCAAAGAAGATATATTTTTTGTTATATCTTTCTCTTGAATTTTGATAAAAATATTTTTTAAAAAATTATTTACAAAATTATTTAATAATTGTTTATTTATATTTACCTTGATGTGTTGTGTGATTATGAGCGGTATTTGGTGTCTGAGTTGTCGAATGTCGCGTTTGCGTTTGAGCAGACTGTGTAGTACCAGATTTTATTGCAGGTTTAGGTGGCTCCTGATTAGTTTTGATAGTAGACGGCGATACTGGTTTTGAATGACCATTTGATACAACCGTTTCAGGTACGCCTAATAATATTTTCAAATATCATCATATTGTATTAAAACAAAAATTTTGTTATTGACAATAAGAAATAAAATTTTTTTTTTATAATTACATTTTGTTAGACAGGGACAAGTATCCCATATTTTCCGCTTGGAGTTTAATAAACACAAACAAGGTGGATTTTCTAGCACCATTTTTCTTTCTGTTATTTCTCTTACATGCTGATATACACATGAACAAGGTTGTGTATCAGATGTCCATAAATCAATATCTTCATTTACATTTATTTCATTTCCATCATTTTTTATTTCTGTTATTTCTAAATCTTCTAATTTTTTCTTTACTTGTGTTGCCGAAAAATTAGCTGTATCTTCTATAATAAAATTAAACAAAAAATTAAACATATAATATAAATAAAATAAAATACATATAAATTTTACTAGTATGTTACAGCAATCTTTACCTAAAAAACCATTTGTGAGTTGTGGAAAGGGATTTTCTAATGGTAATATGATATTTTCAGTATCACTTTTATTAATCTGTAAATTAATTATTAATGTTATATAATAAATTTTAATAAACTTAGTATTATATTAATAAAATTAATTGAAATAAAAAAATTCTTACAGTAGAAGATATTGTAGGTCCTATACACATATGACACTCGCAACTTTTTCCTTCTTCTACGTTATTTTCCAAACAAGTTCCTTCGATTTGGGCCCTTTTTGAAAAACATTTATATATTAATACAAAAGAAAGAAAAAATGATTATAACGATTATAATTCATGTACATAATAACAGTACTTGACTGATCTCATTGCAGACTGTACTAAATGGCAAGTTGCACAAGCATAATCAAAAAAATCTTCCTGTCCATTAGTGTAAATATCTGTAACAGGTTGTGCACCTGCTACATCGGATAATTTTTGTCGTAGGGATTTTACAACTTTACTCCAATCATCTAATAAAATTTGTAGTATCTCAATACTTGGAGGCATATCAGGTGAATCCAAACTTAAATCTGGAGTAGGACTTAGAGACCTATTATCCATTTCTGATACATCAACTTTTGCTTGTGATGTAAGCGTCAAAAGTTGTCCATCTGTTTCTTGAAATTCACTGTAATAAGAATAAATATGAAATCAGTGATTCATGAAAATATATGAACTATATTTTATTTTTATATGGACATACTTTCCAATGTCAGGCGTTTTATTTAACATACGCGGTTCCAGAAGTTTGCTAGTTGCTGTGAATATTTCCCTTACTTGTCTAAGATGGGTCATTCGACATGCTTGTTCTGCACTGAAATACGCACCGCTTATGAAACTTTGTTCATAGATTTTCTTTCCTGGGATTGTGATCAGTTGATATAGTTGTATTATTGTTAAAATATAATCACATTGTCACTTACTTGTACTTGTCCATCCATGATTCAGTTTCTGCCCAAAGATCTCTAATTACTGTCATTTCTTTGTCAAACCATAAATATCGATGAACAAGACGTTGATATTCCGAGCCTTTTAAAGGCAAAAGTTTTCTTAACTGTAAAACCTAAGATATGTACTTTGTTGTCTATATTAGATATTGTAATTTAATTAAAATATTAAAATAATATAAGTTTATTTACCTGACCAATAAAAGGTGGTAAATTATCTTGTATAAAGGGATCATCATATATATAAATCTGATATAATTTTTTAATAAAAGCAGTCCATGGTAAAGGAAATTTATAATAGAATTTACCCAAATGATCTTTTAAAAGTTTTACAAACTTAGAAATCTTTACAGCTGTTGTTATCAATGCATCATAATCATCTAAAAGACCTAGAAAGAAGATGTGTAAACTAATAATAATAATAAAAATAAATTATTTAATTTAAAATATAATATATTTATATTAACCTGTAAGAAAAACTTCTGCTAAATTATTTACATTAAGGTCATGTAAAAGAGCTAATAAATGAACTTTTACTTCTATAACAAATTCTTGCGCCAAGCTTACTAATCTCATAAATAATTGATGAGGATTCCTTTTACACAATCTGAAAATAAATATTGAAGTTAGATTCATAAATGTCAATTCATTAATTAATTATTAGAAAAATCTCTCTTAAACTTACTGCAAAACAATCTTGTGCGTATCATCAGCTGAAAATGGAGTTTGATGAAATTGTAAACCTCCCGGAATACGAGAAGCTTCTAAGGCAATATTAAAGGAACCTCGAATATGTTGACGCAATTCTGTCCATAGATTTTGAAACTTTATAGCCTTTTGCAATTCTTCTCCAAGCAATTCTCTATATTGAGAATAATGATTAAATTTATCCACTAGTTAGATTATTTCTTTTTATTTATAACAATTACCTTTTTGCTTTGCATACATTACACGAACACATTTCCTTACCCCTGAAGGGGTTTTCAAGGCTCACAGTAGTATTCGAATTTTCAATAATCGTCTTCGGCCTCATTTGCATCGTGTTCAGTTCCATGTTGTCGGGACCTCTCGCGCCCTTGACAAATTCATCGACCACGCTTTCGTCAAGTGCCACGCTCTGCAAGTAGAACGTGTTCGTGGTTGACGATCGTTGGTGCGATGTGAACATGAAACGGTGTTCACTAGAGGAAAACATACCGCGACAGGAACCGAGTCCGCGACGACAGGAGATCTGACAGCATCTTCCATGTAATTAACAGCCCAGTCACTTTCCTGTCGCGTGAAATCGTCCTCAGAGCTAATGCATCCATCATGAAGAATATCGTCAGTGTGTTTCTTAACAAGAACGTCATCCATCGCTACTACGTTGCTTTCTCTCGTCCTGTTGCATTGACCATCCTCGCCGTCGCTACCGCTCATTTTATTACCGTGTAATATAATTGTCACACTGAACTAATCGCTTATTAATATTTCAGTCGAGTTATACGACAATTGATACGTTTTTTCACGGGTTTTATTTCAAACCGCGTAAACACCTAAACTGCATTCAATCAACATTCGCTCAATATGGCGTCTCGCGTGCTCATCCCGTGGTTCAACATTGTATCGTAAGGTGACGTGCTTTGGCGATTGCGTGTTTGCAAGCTTGTGCATCGACTATCATCCATGATCTTTTCTTAAAAATATCAATGAAAATAAATATTTTGTTGAAATTTAAAAAAAATGGTTTCAAATACATTACAAGGAATCTAAATACAAAAATAAATCTATATTATTTTATATTTATTTATCTATATAATCTAATTTATATGTTTAAATATTCATTTTGATGTGTAAATAAATTTATTTCTTTGAGACGCGTTATCGTACATGATTTAATATATATACTTGTTTATATGATGGAATGAAATACATACAGAACTTATCTTAGTAATTAAATTTAATATACGATATAAGATTAAAGAAAAAAAAAAAAAAAGAAATATCAAAAATAACTTATCATTTGAGAAAAGAAGGAAAATACATATACTGCCCTCTTACAACTAATTGATAATTGACAATATATTGTAGAATATTGTAGATAAAAATGCGAAGTAAATACGAGTTATTTCTTGCTACGTGGAAATAGCCGAGTTCAAGATACGTGAAAACAAATTGTCACAAAAATGACAACAACAAATTACTTGGATTTGGACATTAATAAATTATTTGAGGAGTATACAATAAAGGAGATCGAGGCAATTCAAAAGAAAATCCAACATGAAAGTGATAGAAAGAAAATCGAACTTAGAACTTTAGTTGGGTAAAGTTCTATTTTAATGACTTAAAGTAATTGGTTGTTACTCTCTTTTATTTTCTGTATAAATTAATATTTATATATCTCTTAAATATTAATAAATTGTTATTAAGTAATAAAGTTTCATATATATGATTGCTACCAAAGGTTAATAATTTAATCTTCAAATATACTTATTAATTATTTACATATTTTTAGGGAAAGATATCGTGATCTAATATTGGCTGCAGACACAATTAGAAAAATGAAAATAACTTCTGAACAAGTAATTTCAAGAATCATTGATATTGAAAACAAATTTGGGGAATTACAAAAAAAATATCTTATTGGATTTAAAATTGATTCAACTCAAAATGAAGATGAAAAGTATTTTTAATAATTTCATTAAATGAAGTACATAATTTTCTAATTTTTTGTACTATTATATAACATTTTTTTATAGAAATGTAGAAGCAAGTCAAGATTCAATTATTATTCAAATAAAAATCTTGATAGATGTACCTCAATATATTTGGTCTAGTATTGAAAACAAGGATTTATTATTTGCTACACAATTATATTTAATAGCTCAACATATAAATTACAGTTTATTATTCGAAGTGGGAAGTACAGATTTATCAATTAAATATCCAATTGTGTCTAAACAATGGGATGTTATTAGCCAATTTAAAAATATTATATTAAATAAATGTAACAATGTATTACAATCATTAGATGTGCAACCAGGGGTTGGTATTTATTTTATATTATATTATAAAATTTTGTATATTATTTATAATTTTATAATGATGTTATTAAAATTTATATTTTATTTAAATTTTAGAGCATAGCAAATTGTTTAGCAGCATTTGTATTATTAAATGGAACTTCATTCTCAGAATTATTGGATAAATTAATATCAATGCGTAATCAGGCTATTAAATCTATTGTTACAGATGAAAATGATAATAGTGTTAAAACAAAAATAAAATTATGTATTAAAATATTAATTCAAACAATCAATTTAATCTATTCTTGTTTTATAAGTAATTATAACATATATAATGTATTTTATTCTTATTATCATTTTAAATATATATATATATATACATATAATTAAATATTGATTAAAAAATTACAGATTCAGAGGGTAAATCAGGAGGTCTTGTTTTACAATATTTAATAAAAATTCAAGATCAAGAAGCATATTCTTTACTTTCTCAGTTAGATTTGAATCAAGAATTATTACAAGAATTTCTTCCTATTGTGACCAAACAGCATAAACCATTTACTGTACATAATTCTGAAAATTTTTGTATATTAGATCTGCAAAAGAGGATTAAATCTTGGCTTGATTGGGTAGCTGAATTTTGCAATTATGAAATTACAAAACTTTTAGATTTAATAATATCTATAAGAGGTTTATATTATGTTCGCGAAGAAGCTGTTAATATCAATCTGCCAGAAAATTGGAATAAAATATGGGAAGAACTTTCTCTTCCAAGAATAACTTTCTGGGTGGAATTTTTCCAACCTTTAATATCTCAAAGAGTAAAACGTACATAAATATGATATATATATTTTTTGTTATTAAATTGAAAATAATAATATTGTTAATATTTTTAATTATATCAGGTATTATAAATGATAAATGGATGGAAACTATCACTACGTTAAAATCTGATGTAATTGAACTCTTAGGCAAAATATGTTACGATAAATTTGAATATCCAGAACATGATTTGCGATGGTTTATCTGGAAAGATTCGCCAAATGATATTCCTCAGAAACTTACTAAAAATGGTGGCCTAGATAGTAAAAGATCTTTATTGATGAAAACCAAAGGATATTCGCCAAATATTCTTAAATTATGTGAAAATTTTGATACAAGTTTGCACGTTTTACTCGCAGATCTTGAGCAATATTTGTATGAGACAGAACATGTAATGTCTATTAAAGACAATCTACTATCCACAAATATATCGTTAATTTCAGATTCGTTTTTTGATCGTGCGGAGATCCAAGAATATTTACAAACAATTAGTACCAATATGATCGAAGATTTTATCAATTTTGCAAAAACTACATGTGTAAATGATAAACCTGACTATGGTCAACGTGATGTAAATGCTATTGTAATGGCAAGATTTCTTTTAGCATTGATAACATTGAGTTCAAATCTGAATAAATGTTTCACACTTTCAAAAGTGTCTGGGTTAACTATAACAAATATGAAATGGCAAACAATTTGTGATAAATTAAAAGAAGAAAGTACTTTTATTTGGTCAGTTTGGGCTAAAACATATAAAGTTAAAATAAGTGAACATAGAGAAAAGTTCATATCGAAAGAATCATTACATGGTTATCCAATACATTTGGTTATATCAGAATGGGAAAAAATAACCATTGAAGAAGATTCAGGAGAGGGTAAGAGAATAAAATCGGAAATTTTAGTACCATATCAGCCATCCATTCACTTGCAGAAATTTTTGACTGCTATTAATAAAGATTTAAATAAAATAATACCACACACACTTCCAAAGTAAGTTTCAAATTATTATTTAATTCATATAATATCATATCAATAATATCAATAATATCATAAATTAAATTTTAATTTTTTATTATAGAAAAGTATTACATGAAATTATAGAAGATATTGTAACGGAATTATTAAATCATGTAATTGTATTCAATGATGCAAATCTTTCTCAAAAACAAGCCTTTCAAGTATTATTTGATATAAAATATTCTAGTCTGCTTATGATACCTCGTGAAAATAAAATTTTAATTGATCTGTCAAACAAATCATGTGAAAATATATTATCTAAAATCGATCCGTTCGATTATGATGTTTTTAATCCTTTCATTCATACTAATGTGAAGAAAAGTGTTCAAAGATCTTTGGTATCTATTTGTTTAATTAATCAACGTTTAATCAACATTCACATTTTAATTATTTCAATTTTCATTTTCAGCTCATATTAGGAAATCTTATACCTCATTTGGAACAGTTACATTCAATTTTAGGTGCACGAAGCGAATATAATAATATTGAAGGTGTAAAATCAGATTTGCCAACAGTACTAGCTTTATACACAGGAGCACCTTGGTTCCCACCTTTAACTGTAACAGCTCCAGCGAAAAATTTACCTCTTGTTACTGCAACTCTTCCAGAAAAAACACAGGTAAATCACATTTTTTAATTTCAAAAATTTTTAAATGTATCTGAATTATATAAAATTTCATTTAAATATTATTTTATGAAATTATTTTTGTTGCTTATTTATACATGAATATTTGTTTCATGTAAATACATATAGATTGCTTTCATGATAGATATTTCATGTATCTTTAGATTGCCAGAATATACACATACGATAGTTCGCGCATTTGATTGTGGTAAGAAAACGATCTTACATCTTTACGTCTTGTTAAAGTTCTTATGCTTAAATTAACAAATTAACGAAGCATATGTTTCAGATGTGTTAAATTATACTTTTTTGTTGAAATTAATACTTAAAAGAAGATTTAAATTTTATGTAATGTAAAATTTTTATTTAATTTTTTATGTTAATTTAGCGCAAAAAAACTACTAGCAAGGAAACTACAAAAAGTGATTCAGCAGGAGCTACAATCAAATCTGGAGCAGCGGCATTTTTTGGGGCAATGGGTTCAGATTGGTTTGGTAGTAGTTAATTTATTTATTTAATTTTTAACTTGATATAAAAATTGTAAATATTTATTATATGTATATATACGCTAAGTATATTCATGTAAATATCATAATATTGAATTGCCTTTTTGACAGCAATGTCAGTATTAAATAAAATATTTTATACAGCCTTTAAATCCTTATAATTTTTTTCGAATATTAATTACATTATTTTTTTATAATTTAAAAAAAATTTTTTTAACATTAATTTTTTAACATTTGCTTAAAAAATTTTGTAAATTATTGAGAAATTAAATAATTACTTACTATTTATTTATAATTTACTTACTATTATACAAATAATGCGTCATAATTTTATCAATCCTGCGTATTTTTAATTTTCAAATATTTTCTCAGGTACAGATAGGTTACACCGTATGCTAGCGCCACAACTGGATAATTCTTATATTTAAATTTCAAATGTCATTGATCGAAATTCATAATTTTCATTTAATAAAAACAGTGTAAAATAACAAACAGTATTCAATTAGTGAAAGTATTCAAGTAGTGAAACGTGTAATTAATATATATAAAATATCAGTACACACTTAATATTAATAGTAAATATGAATGTAATTTGTTTCCTACATTTTCAAAAAAAGCAATAGCGTACGATAAAAATGAATTAAACTCATTTGTTTTAACGAAAGAAAACACTTTTCAATTTTTCCGATCGTATACAAACTCAAGTATCCGATTTGTACAATATGTGGATTTAGTTTAAATTTGATCATCGATCGCGACGCGTCGTTTAAAATTTGCCGAGCGTTTGTAGCGCCACCTGTGGAAGAGATAAAGATAGAGGAAGAGGACGCATTGATAACTAGATAAAGATGGAATGACTGAAAGTATCGCGGGCAGTTACGCAATTACTTTTGAGGGGCAAGAGGGAGAGACAAGTGGCAAAATACGCCAGCGCAGTGTAGTACACGTTTTGGTATACGGCAAGATGGCCGGATGGGCCCATCTGTGGTGATATCGGTCGTAAGGCGTTCTCAATCACACTTGAAAAAAAAGCAACAATACGAAACCCTCCAACTTCAAGAATATCGCTGGGACACTTTGTATCATCATCGGCATCAAATGGTGAGTGAAAACATTTTTTAATTTAGTTTTGCCGCTCATAAGAAAAACATACGACTCGGTGCATGCGACGTTTCGCGCGCTGTTTTTGAAATTCTAGCAGACTACCCGGGAATTTACGTGTCTCAAAAGTCGTCTGCTATAGATTATATAGCATCGAAAAATATATATGACGAAGTTTGAAATAAATAATTGAATTTGAATATATAATGCAAACGTTAAATATATCAAATAATGTCAAATAATTTTATCCTATTTTAAAACTTGGAAATATTTTATAGGATGATTCATTATGGTACAACTATATAATATTAAAATTTTTATGAGAAATTTCAATGTATTGAAATCATCATAATTTTAATCTCGAATAGAATAACTTAAGATTAAAGTTGTTTAAATGTCTCTGAAACAGCGATAAGTTATTGTTGTAATGTTTTGATTATTTTATCTATATTTTTCATCATTTGTATTGTTGATGTAAAACACGATATTTGATGGTTTTTTATTTTTACTAGACGTGAATATGTTAAAAATTTTTTGTCAGATTATAATTCATGTAAATGATAATATGCCATCTATAGAATATGTAAATTGTGATCGAATATAAGAAATTAATATGCACGTATTAGCGACAAGTACATCATTTTAAACTCGAAAATATTATAATTAAATTTAAATTCAGATTATAAACAGAATATGACATACATGTAATGTCTAAAAATGAATATTGAAATTACACAATATATATTTACTTATGAATATTTATTTATAATTATATTATATTATATTATATTATAAATTAATTTATAATTATATTTTTCAAGAAAGATAAAAGAAAATAAAATAATAACATTTATAATAATAGAAAATTGAACTAACTAAATTAAGTCTTATGTCTATGATATAATGAAAATTAATCCATGAGATTTTTTGTTGATTAATTATTCGAATACTCGAAAAACTAAATCGATAGGAAACGTTTAGGTTGATGGCCGACTTTTCTTTTTATATAATGGCAAAAATCACCATCAAAACAAACGACAAGAGGTTGGATAAAGGCCAACTCTACGGTAGGTTGCATCGCGAGAACAAAAAATCTTTGCACTTGTGATATTGAGCGGAAACAGTTGCGATGCGGCACCACGCGGTCATTTCCCTAGTGAAATGTTACATTTCACCTTTGCTATCTGAGAAAGAGGAAGTGCGTCAATTGAATCATATAGTACGTATATTTTAAATAACACATCGATCTATTTTTTTATTAATTCATCTCATAAACCATATTTATCTTTTATTTATTCTATTCATTCAAATGCAAGTTATTATTATTTCAACGTTTTATTGAATGGTTAAATGATAATTCAATTATTATAATAATATAAATATAAATATATATTTCTTTTATTTATAATATTTTATATTGTATATTATAAAGAAAAAGTAAGTAAAAAATATTTCATTCATAGAAAAATTTATATTTTAAAAATCTTCTAACAATTTTAAAAACATTCTAAAAAGTGAATGGTATAATAGATTTCGAGCAAAGAATTTTAAATATAATTTTAATTTATAGAATTACATTATATTAGTATTGAACAATTAGATTTATAGTAATAATATATTTATGTACATAAATTTATAATTTTCTTTATTTGTTTTAACAAACGTTTTTCTTTTATTGTTGTTGTAACCTTGTTTCGCGGTTCTTCAATTTCTTTATTTGCTCTCAGAAAAATAGATGGCGAAGATATCGGAATAGAGTATTTTTCTTTCCACTTGGCAACATTTACCGCAAACAAGTACTGTTTTAATGTTTTCTCTTTTCATATTAAATTGCACAAGATGATTAAGATTGATTAAAAGAATGTTTTGTGAGAATAATGATGCTATACTGCAGGATATTATATATAATTTAATAAAATATAATTATATATAATTTGTAATTTCATTAATTTTTATTTATTAATATTTAATCATCAATGATGATTATTTTATTTTTTAATTATTGGAAATTATTTAAAAAATTTATATCTTTAAAATTTATATCTTTAATAGATTTTCTATTTTCAATTATTCAAAGTATTATTTCAGAGTAAAAAAAAAAAAAAAATCGTTTTATTGAAATCATCTGTTGCATACTCGTTTTTGTATCTATTTGCAAAAACTAAATCTAAATCAACGAGGTGTCCATTTTCAAAATTTTATCATATTATAATTAATATTCATATTATATTAATATATAATTAATCTAAATTGTTTTTGAATAATTGGATGTTCTCTTTTGAAAGGATCTTTCTATTTTTTCTCGTTTGTTTCATACGAATAATACAGTGATAGTATAAGTAATTCATTTATATATATATATTTTTTAATTGAATTTTATATTTTTTCATATATTATTTTCATATAATTTATTATTTAATTTTAATATATTTTTTTAATTTTATATTATATCTTTTCATATATTTATTATACTTATTTCTAATAGTAGAATATGATTAGAAAAAAAATAATGGATTATTTATTTTAATTATATTAAATTATTTTTTAAAAAATATATTTCCAATATATTACAAATTATTAATATTTTAGAATTTATCGATACTTAATCCTTTTATTAGCTTAAAAAATTTTTTATCCAAAATCGCATTTTAGAAATCAAATTAGGTTAAAAACTCTTTAAATAATAAAAACAACGAATAAAATACTACCACTAAAATACTACCTAATAGCAAGTTTTTATATATTTCAAATTTTATAAAATTAGATTATATATTCTTGAAAATAAAAAAATGTTTTTATATTATATTTTTGAATTATATTATGTATATTTATGAAAAATAAAAATACAAAATTGTTTATCCAATATTATCATTTTAAATTATGATAAAAGATGTAAATTTAATTTTCTTCAAATTTTATATATAGTGTATTATTATGAGAACTGATCGGTTAAATGCATTCGATTTCTATTAGATGAGTCATTTTCTTTGATCACTAGATTGTAGCTTATATGCTTATCGCTGAGAAAAATCATTAAGTCAATTCATTAAGTTAATTCTTTGATACCTGATAGTTTATAATTATATAATATCATTAATAAATTGATAATCTTGCAAAAAGAGAGAAACAAATTTGTAACAACTTTAAGGAAATTAAAAAGAAAATATGTCTCAAATCAATATCGAAGAAGATAATTAAAAAAAATATATTTTTTTTCACATAATAATTAAAAATTATTAAGTTACTGAGTAATTTTTTTATTTTTAATTTTTTTATATTTCTTGATTTGTATTAAAATATAAAAAAAAATTATTATTTAATAATAATAAATAATAAAATATATAAAAACACACAATAAAATACATAATTTATTGATTTATTATTTTATTAATTAAAAATGTAGATTCTAATAAAATATGCATTTTTATTATATAACAATAATGATCTGTGTTTTTATTGTACAAAATAGTTAAAAATCTGTTGTTTTTAATGAAATTTCTTTAAATCGTTTATTATGTGATATAATTTTTTTTTAAATATTATATTATAGGTATTTAAAAATTGTTGAAAATTGTTTTCTTTGTGTTGCATAATTTTCAATTTGTTTTGCAAATTTCAAGATAAATTTGTTTTATTTCTATTTTATTATATATATATATTTATTATTTATTTTCTTTATTATTTATTTTTCTTTGTTGTCTTTATTTTTTCTTTATTGTTGTTACAATTGATTGTAATTATTTATTATCTTTTATATATTATATTATAATATAAAAAATTATAATATATATATATATATATAATTATATTATTTTTTATATATTAATGATATGATATTAGATCAAATGATATTTAAAAAGATAGAAATTAATTCAAATGTGATTTTATTTTCTTTTAATAGGATCATGATTACCTTTTTAATTAATTATTTAATTATAAAAAACATTTAATATTAATTATGCTATATATAATATAAAATTAATAAATTTTTAATTATATATATTTCATCGCTTATATTATTCAATTTTTTTTATTAAACTCTTGTTAAAATAAGAAGTTAAATTTTTTTATAAATAACAATAACAGAAGAAAATAAATATTATACGTATTTCATAAATAAATTATTTTGATTTTAATTATTTTAATTTTTAAATTCAATTATAGAGATCAATGATGAAAATAAGTAAACAATTAAGTGATAATTATATAAATATGTAAGAGATTGACAAATAAATTTTTTAAATCAACTGTATATAAAAAATCTTCAATAATGATATGAACAAAAAATTTAATTTAATATGAATTTTATTTTTGTTATACTTTTATTATACTTATTATATTTATAGATATAGAATTTTGATTTATATTACATTTTATTATTATTGTGAAAAATTTTATTGATGCCAATAGAACTAACAAAATCATTCTTAAAAAATAATCTAAAGCATCTATTTGTTTAATAAAAGAAGAAATCTAATATAATTAAACAATTACCAATAATCAATGCAAAAATATTATTACAAATATATATTACAAATATCAATATAATAAATTTATTTATCTATGCCTATTTTTTATTGCAGATATATCAGATTATATTATTATTATATATTATCTTATATTTTTATCTTATATCGTATTATATTTCATACCATATCTATGTTATCTCAATTTATTTTCATTTTATTGTTGGATATTGACTGAATCTAATCTGTAAAAATATTTTGGCATTTTAAAGCTTATTAATTTTAAATTGAAATTGGAATTTTTGAAGTTACGTTTTTTTTGAAAATATTTTTTTAAAAATTTTTTTTGTAAGAATTATTTGATAGAATGCAATTCAGAAAGTTATATTGCTGATAGTATACTACTAATGATACAAAAAAAAAAAAAAAAATAAAAATTCAGAATCTTATAAGAAGATATCTCAAAATATTACTAGTAATAATCATTAATAAACCATTCTCATATGAATATTTTTACAATAATAAAGTTTAAAAAATTAAAGCTAATAATATTTATTTCAAGAAAGATAAAAAAAGATAATTACTATAATATTATTATACTATAATTTACAAAATATTTAACATTAAAATTACCATTTTCATTTATTTTTTATATCTATTTTAAATTTAATAATATTTATCAAAGTTAATATATATTCTATAATAAGTAAAATATTCGCAAAGAATATTTTAACTTCAGTCAAATCATTTTTATTCAAAAATATAAAATATTACAAAAATTTAATCTTCACCATTACTACTTTTATTTACTATTATTTTATACTATACTATTAATTTATTATCTTACTGTATTATGTTTATCATGACCTTATATCTATTAAATAATTCATTCAAAATTATATCTACCTTCTACTTTCAATTTATATCATATATCGTCTATATTTTGTGATCAGAGAAAGAAAATTGAATTTATTAATCGATCAAGCTTTCACTACTAACTAAAATTTTATCTTTACGATATTTCGTCTCGATAATTCTTGAAGTGATTTTATTTTATCTAATCGGTCGGAAGACTGTCGCCAAGTTGAAACGTAACAGAATTGAATGGAAAAATATCGGAATGAAGAAGAGAGAATCGATGCCTAAGCTTGATAAACGATCAAAGATTGTAATTATCGCTAATTTGGAAGTGATATTGATTCAAGATCGGATAAATTAAGCAAATTGACGAATTGATTATTTGATAACGATGATTTGATAGAAATCAATGTATAAAAAAATAGAAAATTATTTATTTCGCGAAATTTGTATTTTTGCAAAAATACAATTAATTCCCAAATTCCTAAATTTAATTTTCAAAATTAGATAAATTTAGAATGCTTTAAAAATTTTCAAATTATTTTAATAAAATATCAAAAATAATTCTTCAAATTAATTCTCATTACTATCATAATTTTACACATAATCATCTCATTACACATAATTTCACAAAAACATAAATTTTTTTTTCTTATTTTCTCAAAATAATATAATTTTTTTTTTCAAATATCTTCAAAAAAAAAACTGTTTTTTCAATCAATCATCATCTTCAAAAAAAAAAACTGTTCTTTCAATCAATCATCATCGATAATTCCTTTAAAATCATTTGCTATTTCATTGAAAATCAGATATTTGAAATAGGTTAAAAAAAGCTGGTTTAACCGCTCCTCGATTATTTTTCTTCCTGCTTTTATTCAAACCGGTCGGATTAAAGTCGGTTGTAATCGAACGTATCGCGAAAGAATACGAAACACGATCGAGTTTCGTCGTGGAAGACGTCGATAACCCAGATCGGATCGGATTTGTGGTTATTTCGACACGCAGAAAACGCAAGAACTCCCCTTTTTTAAAAATACCAACAATGAAAACGCATATTTTCGTTTCAAATTTAAATAAATTTCTAGCGAAATTGTCTCATATTTTTAATGATATTCGTTTCGTAGTAGAATTAGATTAGATGTAAATTAATAAAAAATTTGAAATAAAGGCGATTAATAATCATCAAATGTTTGATGTCTAAGTTATTCAAGTAGAGTTTGCTTGAAATGCTTTTTCTTTTTTACTTACTTATATATAATAGAAATAGGTTTTAATTAATTATTAAAATTTCTTATGTGATAAATAAAATATGTGATTAAATATAAAAAATATGTGGAATTATTAAATGAATAAATAATTAAAGAACGATATGTTGTTGCTCATATAATAATAATATATGAACAACTATAATAATAATATATGATAAATATATTAATATATAATAAATAATATATAATAAATAATAAAATTATTAATAAAAATAATGCAAATCGAAATGATGTAAATCAAGCTATATTTATATTTCTTTTTATTCGAATTCAGAATAATTTCTGTGCAATTTATTTATTTACTTAGAATATTTTCTAATTTCATGGATCGTATTTCAATTTTCTTTAAAAATAAAATCTTTAAAAATAAGATTTAAATATTCTTTTGGAAATTCGGAAAGAAAAATTTTGAAAAAATTTTTGAAATAAACATTATTAATATTGAATTTTAATTATTATATAATATGTTTCTAATGTTATATAAATATAAATATGTCTACTTTTTAAGATAAATATTTTTTTCTTAAATATGTTTCTTATATATATATTTATAATCAAACATTATAAAAAATTCAATTTGATCGAATTGTTCGAATGGTTCCACTATTCGTTTGCAAATTACAGAAATAAATAATATCAAAATATCAATGGATATCGTGCATCTGTATATAAATTTGCATGTAATCGATTCTATGTTGCCATTGGGATTAATATTTTGCAAATACTTTAAAAGCACCGAGGGCAAAATATTCATTGTAAAATCGTAAAATCGATTCTAAAAATTTATTAGCCGGAATCATTCAATCCTCTTTTAATTTTCCGATTGTTTAACTTAATTCCTTTAAAAAAAAATTTTATAAAAAAAATTCATATAAATAAAGCATGATCAGTAAAACCATTTATTCAAAGGATTATTTTAAAAATTTTCTCATAAAAAAGAGAATTTTCTGTAAAAATTATGAAAAAGAATAAATATTTATTTGAAAAAATAGACGATTCTAAATATTTAATGGCAAAAAAAAAAATTTAGAATAAAATTTTTGGATATTTTTTTTATCTGTTATAAATTCAGAAAATATTGATACATTACATAATTAAGTTTTGATTACATAGCTTGAATTTTTTTAATATTGAAAAGATTAATTAATAATAATAAAGATTATTATTATTCTTGTCAATTTTTTTCTTTTTAGCAAAGTATATAATACATATCCAAGATATAAATATTTTTGTTTCTTGAAAGATTTATGATTAACATTTAGTAAAAACATAATTGAAAAATTATCAAATAGTTTTTCAAGAAATAGTTTTTTTCAAGAAATTAAATTTTTCAAGAAAGTAAATTTTTTAAAAAATATCTTTTTTGTATTTTCAAATTTTTGATTGTGTTTCAAAAAGATTATAATTGATTTTCTAAAAGATCAATTTATTGCAAATGGATACAAAAAATAGATAAAAATATGGATAAAAAAATTGTGTGATTCATAAAAGAAACAATTAAAAATCTTTGGTAAACAACAGTTTGTCGATTCCTTATTGTTATCACTTGGCCTATCTTGCTACCGTGATCTTCATGTATTTGTTATCGAATTGATTTTGATTCATTCTGATCTTTCTTTCAAAATTTCTATACTTTGTAGTAAGTATTCTTTGTTTTCATTTTTCATTGTACCATATCTTCAGTGTCTTTTAATATTTTAATAAAGTTCTTTTAAAAATAAAAATAAAAAAATTATAAATTTATATTTATAATAATTATTATTATATTTATATATATTATTATATTTATATTTATATTATTAATATAAAAAGCTATAAAATTGTAATATCATAAGTTGTAATTATTAATTAAAAATATATTAAATATTAATAGATATAAAATTTGGAAAATGTATTAATATAAAAAAATAAATATTTAAATATATATCTAAATTGAAAAATATTTATTATACATGAATAAATATTTTGCATCAAAAAATTAATAAAACATTATATAATAATAATATCTATCTATTATTAATTAAAAACTATAATTATTAAAAATTAATTATATAAAACATTAATAAATAAAAAAAATAAATAACACTATAAATAAAAATATAGCTATATAATATATTAATTAAAATGATGTCTATATATTATTATGAATATATCTCTCTTTGCATTAAAAAAACTTTAATAAACTTTAATAAACTTTTAATAAACTTTAATTAAAACGCAGTATTGTTATTATTATAAATAATTATTATTATAAATAATTATTATTATAAATAATTGTGATATTCAAATGAAACAAATTGAATCGTAAAAATCTTGTATGCGTACTATGTTAGTCGACGACAATTGATTCGAGATAGTCTGATCACATATTGGGGTAATACTACTGAAAACTTTTCCAGTGATTTTAAATTGAATTAAATGAACCTGATCGCGAACAGAAGCATGCAATTTTGATTGGAATTAAATTTCATAGTTATAATTGAACTCTTTTTAATTTTATCAATGTGTATTTTTTTAAAATTTCAATTGTTTGTTAATATTACTATATTAATTATTTTCTCGTTTTACTAATTATTTATACGTATCTCATTTTGTTTGCTTAGAATTTTAATAATAATTTAATTAATGAATTTTATTTATTTTCGTTTTTTGTTAGAAATTGATATTTTGATGAATTTTTATTACGTAAATATAATTTATGATTGTTTGTATAAAAGGATGTTATTATAGTCTCTCAGTCGCATGTAAAAAAACGTATATCAATAACACATTTTATTACAATGTTATAATCCGGACGATAGGTGTGTTTAACGAAGTATATAACTGTTGGGTTCAAATATATCTTATTTGAATCGTGATTAATTCGGCCGTGCTTGTTTAATTCACTATGTGTTTTACTCATGATAGAAAGAAAAATTGAATACTATTACATTATTACTACACGTCATTACTCAAAGTCTTAGAATAGCTTTTATTTTAAGTAAAATAATATTTAGTACTTTAATTTTATATCAATTATTACACAATTAAAATTATTTTTTATAAACATTAATATTTTTATAGATATAAATATAAAATAGTTTATTTCTCTTTTTTTTTATTATATACTAAACTATTCTTACTAAAGTTTAAAATTAGTTTAAAAAAAATCTATAATATTATTACTAAAATATAATATTAATAATGTATGTATAATAATGTAGAATAATTTTTATTTTAATAAAAACTAAACTACTATTAAATAATTATTTTAAATATGAATGAAATAATATTTAATATTTTTTTTTATAAATAGTAATATTGCATATATTTTTGAAAAGATTTGTTGATATATCATTGTTTAAAGTATCAAATTATATATTTCTTTTATTTTTGAAGAAAATGCAAAATAAATTGTTTCAACTTTTAAATGTTACATATATGTATATGAAACATATTTTAATTTTATGTCTTTTATACAATAATCGATATAATATCATAATTTTTTAATTAAAAACTTAAAAATAAAATATTTTGATTAATAATTTTAAAAAGATAAAGAAATTTATCAAAAATCTTCCAGATATCAAGTACTATCAATATTACGTACTTTAAAATATTTCAAACAAAATATTCATATTAATAGTTATTAAATATTCTAAAAAAAAATCTTTTTCCAAGAAATTTTTCAAATGCACAAATTTTCTTAAAATACAAATAATTTTCTTGTAAACTACAAATAATTCTCAAAATTTTAAAATATAAAATTTAAAAAATTTCAAATTTCTCAATCATATAAATATCCTCGAAATACAACTATATATTAAATTATCAATATATTGAAATTAATAAATTGATAAAAGTAAAAAAAATCTAATAAAATAACAAAATCAAGAAAGAGGAAGTTATTAAATTTTGAGATCAATGGTCGTCTATAATCGTCAAGATTAATTAGCATTTAATTTGTTTGATCAATTAAGTTCCTAATTGATCGGCACCTTGAACCTTTAACTCTTATCTTTCTTTCGTATTTTCAAATGAAAAAAAAAAAAAAATCGTGAATCGTCGTTGATATCGAGGCAATGCACCGACCAGATAAAACCTACGATAGTTGGAAAGCAAACATTGTCTAACTACGTGCGTTCTACACTCGAAACGTATTAAAGAAATATTCTTATGATAGGATATAATCACATGATTCAGAAACTTGCAGCGCAATTCATTTTCGTTTCTATGAATTAAGATGTAAAGTTAAGTTGTTTAGTTGACAAGTTGTATTGCGAATATTGAGGATTGATGAATTTCAACTTGAAAATTAAAAAATACTAATCTATATTAATCATTAATATTTATGTTTCATTAATTCATTTTTATTTTTTTCAAGAAATTTTTTAATTCAAATAAAAAAATCTTTAATTTGAATTTCAAGTTGAAATAATATTTTATAGTTTATAGTAATTAGATTAGATTAGGTTTTATTCTAGTTGCTTATTATATCAGTTATTTGTTAGAATATAAATAATACATTAATAATTTTAAATTGTTAATTTCCAATTATTACCAATTACTAATTTTTAATTTTTACCTAATAATTATTAAAGATCCATCAATTTTTACTTATTAGTTACTAATATTCAATTTTCAGTTTCTACCTATGAATTTCTAAATATTAATTTTCAATTTCCACATTTTATTTATTAATTTTACATTTTTATTTATCAATAATTAAATAATATTTATCAAATTTGACTTACGAATTATTAATATTCAACTTCTTTATATTAATTTTCAACTTTTACATCTTAATTATCAATGTTTAATTTTCTGCTTTGAATCATTTATTACAAATTTTTTATTTTGACGATTACCAAAATTAGTCAAAAAAAAAAGAAGAAAAAAATTTTCAAAATATTCAAAATTTTATACTGTCAGTTAATTTCTACTATCCAAATATATCTCAATTAGTCGAAAGATACTATTTAATTGGAAGCCAAAACTTATGAATCAAAAACTTTCGAACGATGTAAGTCTCGAAGTTTTATTTCTCGTTTGTTTGAGATTATCGACGCGTTTCTTATCACTCGCTATCAAGTTTGACCCCGACTAATGGTGTAATCACGAATCCGCTTCTTGCAGCCATACTTATCAACCAAACACCATCAGTTTTCTGTCTCTAATCGATAAAGTATTTAAGTCATTATTTTTATTCAGATGTAATATAGGAAGTTCTGATGCAAGAAACATGGAGATTAAACTATCATTATATGAAGTTTATTATTGCATTCGAAAAACGTTAATTATTAAGATAACAATTAAGATAACAATTAAGATAACAATTATTTTTGCTTTTTTTATTTATAAATATCTTTTATAAATATAATTCAAGTTCTGATTGTTGGTTATTTTTTTTTATTGTCTTTTTTATAATTAACAATGATTCAGTAGCAATATTTTGTCTTTCAGATTTCGAGTGTCTTATGTTACTATGAATTCATTAAAAAAATATTCATTATTTTTAATTCTTGAAATTATATGAACCATACATAAAACAAATTGATAAATTTCATTGAGACATTTATTTTTTGAAATTAAATGTTAATCATATATTTTGGTAAAATATTTTAATATCAAAATTTAGAATTTTTCAAAAGATGAAGTAAGTAAGTAACTGATGCAATAACTTAGAAATTTGCTTGTATTTTTTATTAATAAAATTTTATAAATAAATATTTTTAAATCATGAATTTTCTATTTGAATTATTTTGATGTATATTTTTTAGCGATTTAAATTATTCAATATTTTACCCCTATATAATTCGATTTTCATTATTGTAATAAATATACAATGAATCTAATTATTTTAATTAGATTTATTATTTTAATTAATTTATTACTATAAGATTTATTGACATCGTTTTTAAACTTGAAATATATTTTCCCTTTATTTTTCTCTTTTCTTTTTGTACTTTTTTTTCGTTCTTTCTTTTTTTTTTTTATAGATATTTTTCTTGTTCATTTTTTGCTTTTTCTTTATATTTTTAATTTTTATTTCTATATTTTTGATTTTTTTTTTTATTTTTTATTTATTTTTTTGTATTTATCTTATATATGATATCACATTTCGAATCAATCTTCTTTTCTATTTTTCTTTTTTCATTTTATTTCATAATGGAGGACACAAAAATTCAACATCTATATATTTAATACGATAACATCAATTGTAGACATTTGAAAACAAAATTAATCATTTAAAATAGTAATTACCAAGTTTTTTTTTGTATTTTTGGTTGTTATTCTCTTTCATGTTTTTCACTAAAAATGATTCATTATCAACTAATTAGCAAGTCGTTTATCGATTTGCGTGTCATGAAAGGTCGTGACTAATTTTGTAAAAACTGGTCTATCCTCTTTTAAACCTCCTTATCGATTGTTTAATTTATTACATCGCAAATTTGGTTAATTAAGATAGATCATGCTTCAGATAATCGTCAAAACGATGTCTTGCCTGTTGCGAAAGCATTTTTGTTGTTTAATAGTAATTAGTTGTGAAATAACTTGTTGACAGTTTAGCGAGATTAAAAGTGGCGTGTTTCATGCCATTTCCGATTCTTAATTAAAAATTTTGGAAATATTGATTAAATTTACACCTGAATATATTGGTTAAATATCTTATTTGCGATTGATTATTTAGGATATAATTTTTGTACTTTAAAAAAATATAAAAGAACAATAACTTAATCTGAAAAAACTTAAAAAATCTAAAAATCTTAGAAAATCTAGAAATTTAATATATATATAACAATATTAATATTAAAAAAGTAAAAACGATAAAAATTTAAAGATTTAAAAGTATTAAGAAAAGTTAAAAATGAAAGCAAAAGAATTAGAATTATTTAAAAAATGAAAATAGATTCAAAAATAAAAAATGTGAAAAATTTAAAAATTCTTAAAATGTTAAAAAGATAATCATGGTAAAATTTAAATGTATTAAAATAATTAGATATCCTTGAATATTAAACAAAATAAAACAATTTAAGAAAAAAAATTAAAAATTTAAAAATTGCTACAAAACTTAAAGACCCTAAAAAATTAAAAACATAACGAATGCAACGAAAAAACTTAAAGAATATTAAAAAAATCTAAAAGATTCAAAAATAAGTATCTTTCTTTTAATTTAATATATATATCTCCAAACCAATATATATATATATATAATATATATATCTCCAATATAATATATATATATCTCCAAATTGAAATTGAAATTTCAATTTAACAATCCATTTATCAATTTATGACAATCATTAAATTATAAATTCAGGATATTCAATCATCCTTTTTACTTACTCAGTCACAAATTAAGAAATTTCATTGAACGTCATCGATAACGATAACTCGTATAACAATTTTTTTTGCTTATTTTTTTATATTTTTCTTTTCAGCTTTGGTTAAATACGCATGATTATTGAACCGTATATACGGATAAAGCGTAAAATAATCGCTGTAGTTTCCCTATTTTTGCAAGCGGAAGGCAATTATCGTTTTATAAAATTGCGACACCCGTTCGAAACTTTCTCATACAAAATAAACTTTGCTTTTGATCGTCGCTGTTCAATTGTGTTTGTTCTGTTCATATTTTATATAACAAGTTTTTTGATTGTTTTTTCATGCGTCTGACAATGTTTCTTTTATTTTTCATTTATGGAAACGAATTATTTTGATGTAAATAAAATATTTAAAAAACAAATGTGCAGAATAATTTGTTTGTATTGAATAATCCAATTCAAATGGAAAATTTTTGGGAATTGGACTCAATTTGAGAGTGAATACCATTTATATTGGAATATGAATGGTTATTATATGAAAAAATATTTTAATATTATAATGAAATATTGTATATTGTATAGTTTATTTAATATTAAATTTATTATTCAAATGAAAAGAAAGTTAATCAAGAAAATCTGAGAAATGCTTAAAAAAGGATAAAATTTAAAAATTCTAGAAAAAAATTAAAAATCTTAAAGAAATTGAAAAGTTAAAAAATTTTAAAAATCTAAAATCTGATTTAAGAAATTAAAAAAGCTAAAAAATCTAGAAGATTTAAAAAGATTAAAAAAAGAACTTTAAAAATATTAAAAAATTTAAAAAACTTAAAAATCTGTCTCTGTCTCTATCTTTCTTTCTTGTTTCCTCTTTAAAAAATCCTCTTTAAAAAATTTCTTTCACAAATATATATATATTAGAAATTTAGAATATTTAAGAATAGAAAGCATGAAATAACTAAGAAAAATTATAAACAAATCTGAAATACCGAAATATTTAAAAATAGCTCCAGAAAGATTAAATATAAAAATTCGTTGATATCAAATTCTTTATCGATATAAAACCATCTAATTCGAGAATCGTCGCGTAGAAAATTTATCGCGGGTCGTTTCTAGGTTAAGAGAAATCGCGCGCAATCCGGTTAGAATTTAACTCTTCGTCGTCATGCAAAGACAATGATTTATTATCGTTCGTGAGATTACATTGAACCACAGCTAATGTGACTATATTTGTCTCTTTAATTTGATTAGAAATCTCAAACAACATTATGATAATTAGGCGTCTATATTTTCTTCTTAATTAGAACTTTTTTAAGCAGAAATGATTTTGAAATAAGAAATATTTCTATATTTATACATTTTATTAATTATAAAATTTATATTGAAAATATTTATATTATATTTAATTATTTTTATATATTTCTTTGAAATATAATAGATAAAAAGATAATATTAAAGTATATTTTAATGCTAGCTTATATAATTATTATTTTAAAATATAATATGAATATTTTATTTATACATTATAAGAAAATAATACATCATACAAATAATGTTTTTATTTTAATATTATTACAATATAATATTATTGAACATATTATTATAATAAATATTATTATAACATATTATTATAACATAAAATATAAAAAAAACTATTTATTTTGAATATCTAAGAAATAAAAAATAAAAGAGATAAAATAGAATATATAATCACTTTTGATGTTTATTGTATTTTAATGGAAAATAAATATTTTATTTATCAAATCTGATTATAAATAATAAAAATAAATTTGTTTATTATTTAAACATTGAATGAAAGTATCTTCAAGTAGTATTTTCTTATGAAGATATTTCAGTTTTTTAATATTTATTTTGATTTATTTCATATTTTCTTCACTGATTTCATTATTATTGCACTGAAAAATTTTTTCAAGTGATGGAATCCTGGAAATTAATTATCAAAATTTTTAAAATAAATACAATGTATTTTCTTTCATCATGATTATTTTATTAAACATCGTAAGTTTAATAGTAGTTCAAAATATTTCTGTTATAGATTATTATGTTAGCATAAAAATCATTTTTCTACTATGTATTATTTAAAATTTGTTGCTTTGTCATTGCATTCTTTATTGTTATATTAATGCAGAAAGTTTTCAATCAAACAAATAATAATCATGTACTATGTAATAAACTGCATTTATTTTAATTAATTGACTATGGTCAATAGAACTTTATATTTATAAATTATTCAAAGATTATTATATCCTTATATCCTTATATCCTAAATTGCGCTAAGAATTGCAGGCATTTTAGTTTTCATTTGATTTTTATTTTTGATGTACAGAATCGATTTTCCAAATCTCATATTTCATAAAATTCTGTGTATTAATTCTCAAATTTGATCTGATGCTTTTTTCTATTGCTAAAAATATTTATATTTAGATAATTGTAATTTTAAATATCTCATCTTGTATAATTATGATTTGTCTTATGACAATTATAAAATTCTTTCTGAAAATTTTCGAATGTAAACAGTGAAAAAAATTTAGAAAAAATTTAAGAATAGAGATATTGATCTTTTTTTAATTTTGTTAAAATTCAGACCTCATGATTTTAATTGATTTTAAATTTTATTACATTTCATAAAAATTTAAAATAAGATTTTTTCGAAAATTCTTTAAAATTTAAATCTTCAAATTTTCTCAAAGTTTTCTAAAATTTTTAAGATTTAAAATTTCCCCAAATGTTTATTAAAATTCATATTTAAAATTTTTTGAACAAAAAAATTTTCCTTCCAAAAAGATTTAATTTATACTTATACTTATTTATATTTAATTTATACTTAAAAATATGTATGTGCATCATGAGAACAAAATTTGAAAATATTTGATTCGACATAGCAGATTCGTTTCTAACGAGAATCTTTTTGATAAACAAGTTTTCCGTCAAGAGTTTTCGAAAATTTTTCACGGCAATAAACTTACTTTCCAATCGATGAGAAAATTTGTCGAGTGAAAATGATGCAATTGTTTGCGTACAGGCGACATAGGTAACAGCGCAACGAATAAGGCTTCCGGTACTTCGGGCACACTGAAATCGATATTGCGATGGTTAACTGCGTATGTGAAATGTTCGCACGAAATGCACTCTGGAACCGGGTCGAAAATTACTGACACGAAACGGTCGATCTGTGTCGATGTTAGATAAATACGTCAGAAGGAAGAAGTTCTATGATTTAATTTGTACCACATAATCTGATGTTTTGACATATAAAAATTATTTTTCACGCATGTATGTAGATACTATTATAACGCGTATTGATACTATAGATTATATAAAAATAACGAATGATTAATTAATTTTAGAAATTAAAAAATTAAGCTATTATTTATTTGAATCGTTATTTAAATTACTCGTATTACTTGAGTTTTCAATTATTTCAATTTTCATTTAAATTATTCGATTTGCTAAACTTGTTATTATATGAAGTATTCGAAGCTTGATATTTTAATTATTTAATATTATTTATTATTCTCGTGAGAAATTTGTATTAATTTTTATAGCTTTTTGAAAATGTGAAGTGCTCATGGAAATTAAATGGTTACTGTGTACAAATAGGTATCTTCGTAGGTTCTCTTAAAAGGAACTTTTAGCTATAGAAGTTTTTACCGTTCAAAGATTCATTAGATGTCGAGGCACTTTCAGGGTTATTTTGTGTGTGAGAAAGTTAAACTGAAACGTGAGAACTAGACTTTCACCTTTCATCTTCTTTTTACTTTTTTCTTTTTAATTTTCTATTTTTTATTTATTTATTTATTATAGGAATTTAAAATATTTAGATTGTAGGTTTTTTTTGGGATTGTAATTACTCTTTTTCAAACTAAACTTTCAAATAATAATACTAAAATTTAAAATTTAAAATATTCAACAATTCTTTTCAAATTTTAAATTTTTGTTCTTTTTAAATTTTTGGGAAAGTATTTGAAACTTCAATTGATATTTGCTTAATTTTATTACAAATAAATTCAAATCTCAAGATTTTAACTTGATTTTGAAATCGAATTGGTTTTATTGAATTTTTAGAAAAATTCAGGAAATTCCAAATTTTTCTAAAATTTTTTAAAATTTAAGATTTAATTATCATAGAAATTATAGAATAAAATTTACAAAATTTTTAAAAAAATTCAAAATTTTTATATAAATATTACAAAAGTTGAAACATTTTTTAATATGCATAAAATCTAGAATATTTATTGAAGTGCGTCATTTCATAGATATTCATAGTGTTATTTAGAAAACAATATGCCACGCGACTAATCTATGCGCGTCGTATCCCGCGCATCGAAAAGCAATCGTGGCTATACGGCGCCTAAGTATCATTATTTTTTTCTATCACTTAAAGCGATAAGAGGTCGCCAATGATAACAGTCATCTTAGCCTAATCTCGGACGAATAAATGCTGGGACTTTGCGCCCGAGTAGCGCACAATCCACGCAATCGTTTCACAAATTCACGCTTCTTACACGCTCCTCTATCTACTTTTGCCACTTCATCTACGTCAATCCAGACGAATATATAATAATATATAATATTCATCATGAACTGGAGCTTTGAACCTGGAATCCGAATATAAACCAATCTTTGATAGCCTGAAATTGATTCATCAATCACATCCTCAAATTTTATTGAAGTTAGCCATGAGTAAATAATTTAATTTGTGTATTAACTGAAGCAATTGAAATTGAACTGGAATGATTTTTTATGGAACTGGAATAGTATTACTGGAAATAAGAATTTAAGAACTAAGGATTTAATGAATTTGAAAAAAAATTCAGTGAAAATTCTGTGAGTTTTTAAATTAAAAAATCTATAAGTATCAAGTTTATGTGATATTCTTTATTAGAATGAAAAATGTGATAATGTGTTAATAAGAATTTTGTGAAATGATGTTTTGTTATGGGTGAATTAATTAAATACAGTGAATTTAAGTTTAATTATAAATTGTTAATCAAATTGTGTTTTTTTATAAATTCAATTTTTGAAATATTGTTAAAATAACAGTTTGTTTGAGAACTGAAGAAACTTTTGCATTCAAAATTTTAATATAATATAATATTTATATATAATTATATAATTATATATTTTAGTATAATATATGTTGAAGACTTTAAAAAAAAGACTGTTTAAATTATCATTGATGAATATTCGAAAATCTTTAAAGATTCTTAGATTTAAATTCTGTTCTTATGAAAAATAAAACTAGAAATAATAAATTTAAATCCAATTATAAATTTTGGAATATTGTTGGTTAGTGTTTTTTAAATAAACTGGAAGAATTTTTGTATTTAAAAAATATCTTAATATAACTTAAATAGTAATTTTATCATTGATTTGCAAAAGATAAAAGTTAAAAAGTTTTTGAAGATTCTGAGAAAAAAATTTTATTAAAGAAATTTATTAAAAAAGTTATTATTAAAGAAGTTTATTAAAGAACTTTTATTAATCTGTAGATGATGAATTTTATTTGTAAGTGCAACTGATTGAAATTATTTATAATCACAGATACCAGAAACTTAAAACTGCTGTTGTAAGCAGTTTTTTCAAAGTATCAATAAATTTTTATAAATGAGATCTAAAAGTTGAAAAATAATGATATTAAATTAAAATTTCCTTAAACAAATTTGTTACAAGTATAAGTGTAATTCTACAAGTATAATATCTCTAATTACAAGCAATAATAGAATTAAATCACTAATAAAAATTATTTATATTCAAATAAAAAATTATTAATATCTAAATATATTAATATAATTTTAGAGAGAAAAATTAAAAATTCTATTAAAAATCAGAATAAAAGTTTTCAATATATTAATAATCAATAATTTTGTCAAAAAATATATTATCTATTAATATGTTATAAAATACATAAAGACTGATTAAAAGTATCCACGTCAAAGGCAGAAAGTATTCAAAATCTCCTTCATATAGACTCGTTCAGAATATTTTTACTGGAAATTATAAAATACCGAAAGTATTAGAACATATCGTAGTATTATTTAATTGGTTCCTCTTCATCGACAATGTTGGATCGTAATGTGGTGATGGTTCTTCGAACCAGGCATGAGAGAACCGAGAGACGATTGAGGCACAAAAAGGAGGCGAATCCACCCCCCATGGAGCCACCTCCGCAACTGCTGAATAATAATTATCTGTACATCGATTTAAACATGAACTTCAGTGAGAATATTAAGCAACAGACTGCCAAAACAAGAAAGGTAGGCTTTTTCTTTGATTTTTGATATTTTTTTTCTTTATGTTTTAAAATTGTATTTTTTTTTTTTTTTTTTTTTNTTTTTTTTTTTTTTTTTTTTTGGTTTCCAGAAATTAATTTTCTGGAATTATTAAAAATAATAGGAAAGAAATATTGGAAAGAAAAATTTATATTTTTAATTAAATATTGTTTGTGTGTCTATTTATTTTTATTATTTTAATATATATTTTTTATAAAGAAATTGAGATATTCTCAATTTTTTTTAATTTTTTGATTTTTTAATAAAAAAGGAAAGAAAAAAGTATTCAAAAAAAGAAAATCAATATTTTTTGTTTAATCACATTATATTTGTTAAAGAAAAAATAATTTAGATTTAAATTTTGTATCTTTAACTAACATGAAAAAAATATTTTTAGTATCTTTTTCTTCTCATTAATTCATAAATATAATATCTCATCTATTAATCAATCAGTGGAATAAATAAAGAGATCGATAATAAATTAAAATTAAATTGTATTTTCCTTGCCTTTCATCGTATAATGAATCTCAATAAATAATAGATTCTATCATAAATCATTACTTGTACAGAAATATCAATGATACATTCATACGTTTTACCATTGATGAATGTCAAAGTTTATTGCTGTTTATTAATCTTCGAGCATAATTTTAATTGGTTTTACGTTACATCTGTTTTATTCTTCGTTATTTACACATTTTTTTTACATAAATTATTATATACTTGGATTAAATTATTTATGTAAGATACAATTTGTAATTTTAATATTAGAATTGCTGATTTGTAAATCAAATAATTAAAAAAAATAATTGTGAAATTAATTTGTATTATGATTTCTTTGGCAAATTTTATTTTTTTATTCTTGATTTTCGTTTTATTTTAGCTTGTAGAATCATCTCTTAAATTATTGATATCTTTTATATATATATTATATTATTTATAGCATTATAGCATATAATTATTTATAGCTATTTATAGCATGTAAATATATTATATATGATTTACTCCTGAAACTATTGTGAGTTAAAAAGAAAAGAAGAATGGCTATAACAATAACTTTGATCTCATAATTAACAAGATGCATATGAAACGATGCGTGAGAATATGCGAATCATAGTTATGTTTTCCAGGGCCGAATTATTGCACTTTCTCTGAATTTACTATCGTCGTGTGAGAATCTTTTTTGATAGAATAGAATGAAAATAATTAGATTTAGAGACATAAAAACACCGGAAATGGTATAACTGTATAACATATTCTGTAATCAGTATCATTTGATATTTATTTCCGGTATATAATTTCTCTTTTTTTATTTATAATTAGAGACTCTTACATATTTATTTCTGTCATTATTTCAATATAATGTGACCAGAAACTTTTCATTTTCTTCTTTATAAAAATGACACAACTTAATAATTGTAAATATTATAAATAAAAAAAATATAGAATTAAATTTTCTTAAATTTTACATATAATTTATTCACATATTATTAATCAAAATATCAAATTAATGTTATTAAAATTATCATTGATAATTAAATAACAAATAATATAATATTGTGAATTAAATTTATGAAACTATTTTTTGTATCTTATAATATTAACATAAATAGTTTTATATGTTAGTTCAAAATGAAATATTCAGAAATCAAATTGAATAATTTCAGTTATATTGTTAGATTTCAATTTTACTTACGTTGTTAAAAATAATTAAGTTTTTCTTCATAATTTCTTAATAAAAAAGTTATTTAATTTCTTAATAAAAGTTTTTCTTAATAATTTAATAAAATCAGATTTTTTTCCACGAATTGATATTTATCAGAAATTGTAATGCCGCCTTACTTTTATAAGAGTGCTTGTATGTGAAGAAAATGGCAGGTACCTAGTGAGATAGAATAACAAGACAGAACTTGTAAGACGTCTTGTCAGTCAACAGCCTCAGATATTCATGGGATTCTCCCCTTCGTTGAAGATATACGTCGCTCATAATTTGCCTTACTATTTTACTCAATATTTTAACCAAGCTTTCACCGCGAACAATCTTTCCTGAGCTGTTGTCGAATCGCTATTGTTAACCAAAGTGTGTAAATTTTCATAGTTATATACAACGTGACTTCGAAGAAATGCAATAAATTTTGATAAATTAAATATTTATTTAATTTAATATAATTAAATCGACTCGATTTTCTTCTCTTTTATCATTTAATTAATGATATATTATAATTTAATTAGTAATAATTATTATGAATATTATTAGAGAATATAAGTCTTCATATTGATTGCATAAAATCATAATGAATGCAGAAAATTTTGTTAAGTTTTAAATTGATAATATATTAATAATATTATAAATATCATTATAAATAATCATTAATTATTATCAATATTGTTAATAGGAGATATAATGATTGAAAATTGAATGTTTTGGAAAATTTTGGAATGTTTGATTTTTTTTAATGTATATCTTTATAAATATTTATAATATAATATAATTTTTAAATTATTTTATGATTGATATTGAGCACATTTTTTTTGTGATGTGCTATATCACTATCGAATCATTTTGATCAAATTTTATATATAGGAATTATGAATTTTATATGTTAATTATAATCCAATTATAATCTAATAATTTTTAAAATTTTATTTATTATTTTTTCAATCTATTTGATAAAATTATCTGAAAGTTAAATAATATTATTTGCTACTTAATAGATATGTAATCATGGATATTAAAATTATATGAAATATTATATAAATAAAATTCTAGATAAACAATTTTTTTTTCAATTCAATTTTTTTTTTGTATTCTGTTTTTGTTCTTGTATTCTAAAATTTGGCTGAAGCTCTTTTTACTAACCTAAATAAAAATAAAATATTATTAAATAATTATTATTAATATTTGTAACGTTACATTATAAAACATGATAGTTTTTTATTATCATAATTGACACAATTTTTTTTAATTTTTAATTTCCATTTTAAAAAATGGAAATTACTATTATCTTTTAAGTATTTATATATATTAAAAATAAAAATTATTATTATTTTTTTTACATATTTACAATTATTGAGAAGAATCACATAAAAAAACGTGTCCTTCAAATTGTTTGATCTCTTTATTAGGATTTCGCCTTTTTTCATCCTCTAGAATGTTACGTACCACGCATTCTAATGCATATGACATACTAAATAAATCCACTATATATAGATACTATTACAAGTGTTAATCCGAGTGTAATTCGTGATTACATTATTCTTTATTCTAAAAATATTTTCTAGCATTTTTTTACAATTGTATAAAAATGTAATAAATTACAATTGTATGAAAATGTAATAAACTAGTATCCATAATTAGAATAAAATGGATAAATAATAAATAAAATAATAAAAAATCAATATTTTTGACAATAAATTTACAATTAGTTCGAATTGATAAAAAAATGAGATTTTTATTATTTATTGTCAATAATATTTATATTTTCTTACAATTAAAATATTTATATTAAAAAATTGTTAGTAAAAATTTATAAAAATAACATAGTAGTTTCTATATATAAAATTTTTTTAATAAAGAAAATTTTAAAATTAATATTTATTTCTTCTTTTTTTTTCATATACGAAATTTACAGTTCAATGAAAAATTGTATAACTATTACTTGTAATTTGTAAGAATGAATAATAGGTTTCGAAGAGTGTAATTTTAATTATTATAGGTTAGGATATGCCGATGCAATAATTTCACGTACTATTATAATAGTTTTCCAAGTTTCGTGAAACTTGAAAAACTGGATCAAAGATTTTTATAGGTCAAGATTTCAAAGCTAATAACTTATAGAATTTATTTGATGAAAAAAAATCAATGAATAGTCTTATAGTTTTATTTTATTCGCAATTTAACCTCAAAATTTTTTAAATTAAACAAAGCATTACATTATAGTAAAAAATTTATTTAAATTTTAATTTAAAATTTTAATAATATAATTTTTTTTAAATTAAAAAAAGAAATATTACGTATTAAAAAATTTATCCAAATCAAATTTCAATTTAAAAATGAATAATTTTTATCTTTATATATGCATAATTATAAATTCTCAATTACAAAAAATTATTATTTCTTATTAAATTAATTCATTTTATAATCTCCAATGATATAGTAATATTATATTTGAAATAATATTAAATTAAAATTTATATAAATATATAAAATATATAAATATATAAAATCCTATGAATTTTAGATTTTGTAGATTAAAAAGTTACATTAAATAGTTACGAACAATTTCACACAGAGAAAGAGAAACACATTTTCTCGGACGAGTAGAAATTCATAATTATACCAGCCTACTAATTAATATTGTCAAGGACGAAACGCTTCTTCTGTTCGATATAACGTGACGAATTAATGAGGCGTACGATAATCACCATGATCTATTGATCGTTCTTTCTCCAGAAGTCATTTCACGCACTATGACTACGAAATCTTCTTTGTCGACAATAGATAGCAATCAAAAATAATTCTAGATCAACATTTGCGATATCTATTTCTATTAATATCTTGTGATTCATCGATTTCGATAAAATAATATTTTTAGTTTGATAAATGTAAAATAAAAATTTTATTGATTAAAATATATCATAATAAATCTGAAATATCTGAAATATTTTATTAATAGAGAAATGATTTTTATTTTTAAAAAAAAATTCTGCGAACTATAGGAATTATTCTTATTTTAATTTAAAAATTTTTATTAATAGATTCTGATTTTTATGTTTTTATTTAAAGAAAAAAATATTTTGTAACTCTAGTAATGAATCATTTTGGTTTCGAATCGAATCTTAAGTTAAATCGATTAAGTTCTGATTAAATTGTTAACACAAAACAATAATTTCATTTGACTTAGTATAATTTGTGATTTTTTTTTTCAATGTTGTTCTAAAATTGAAATATAGTTGGAAGAAGTATCAATGAAAATACAATTTTATTTTATTTCTTTTCTTTATAATGAAATCAACTTGCCACGTGAACGCAAGTTCGCATGCAAAAAAACAGAGAAACATGAATTTTTCATTCCTTAAGGATAAAAAGACTTGATAAAAAGACGATTCACCAACAGCATAAAAATAATCTTATTTCTACATAAACAGATTCTACAACAACAGATTTTTTCGTCATCATAGACAAGTTAATTAATCAAATCGATAGATCATGCTAACTACAAAGATGCATAATGTGCAAACTAATTATGTAATAATGATTATAATATGATACGATAAAAAGAAGCATAGTAAATTAAAATATTAATGAAATTCAAAATGAATTTGATTTCAATTATAAAATACTGGATATAGATTTCTTGAATTTTTATAGAGAATCATGTTTGTGTTCTTAAGAGAAGAAATTAGAAAAAGAAAGAGAAGGATTAAAATTAAAAAGAAATAGAAAGTCTTTTATGATTATTAAAATAAATTATAAAATAATTTCTTATATATAAGAATATAATAATTTCTTATATATATATTATATATTATATATTTCTTATATATATATAATAAATTCATTATATTATTAATAATTTTTTATTTTAATTACATTCAGTTCTACTTTCTCGGCATATTTTTCTTAGAAATCAATAGTATGATAATCTACCATTGCGTGACAGGAGAGAAAAAAATTGATATGGTAGAAAAGAAAAGAAAGAAATAGTAATAAAAATTTTATTTGCAAATAAATTTCCATTATAATAGAAAAAAATAATTTTTTGATTTATAGAACAGTTTATTAATTTTATTAATATAATTTTTGGAAAAATTTTTAAATTATATAATTATAATAAAGAAATTTAAAAATTCATATGAAATGAAAAATATAACACATATATAAAATAAATTTCATAAAATTTACAAAAGAATTCATCTTTAATACTAAAATAAAGTAAACATTTAAATCATAATGATAATAAATAAATTTATAATATAAAATTAGATTTAATCTATATATAATAATATAAATTAGATAATAATATTAAATATAATGAAATTAAATATTTACATATATCTACTAATGTATTAATATAACAATTTAAATCATAGTTATAATAAAAAAAATTTAATTATTGCTAAAGAATTTCATCCTTTCTTAAATAATAAATGAATTTTAATTAACTCTTATTATCTAATCAAAAAATAGTGATAAAACTCGTAAAAGATAGAGATCATGTTTAATGAAATTGTTTAGAAACTAGTATCTTACATAAAGCACCCCTCGAGGACAGCAAGATTATAACGTAGAGTGATAATCGTCGAGATCATCCTTAAAAATAAAATGATTATCATTTCATCTTCTCAATTTTCATTTTCTCATGGATCAAATGAGCATTAGTAATTGGTAAGATTAATTATGTTTTGTAATTTGAACGAGATTGCCTTGTGATTGAACCTGCTTTATATTTACTTTTATTTGAAATAATATGATTGCAATATTTTGTGAAATCATTATATAATTTCTTAGTTTTTTAATATTGTATAGTAATTATTATTTACATATTTGCAGATAAAGCGCATGAATTTTAAGATTTCACAATATTTCATTTGTAATTTTTTTTAAACAATAATAAGATAATAAAATTTAATGAACATTTAATGAAGATAATTGAAGTATAATTTAATCTTTTTTACATTTTTTTTGATCAAATTGTTAAGAAATGAAAAAAATATTCAAAATAAAACAAATTTTTTATTACATTTATTAGACAAATGAATTTCTAAATAATAAAACACTCAAATACTTATAGTTTTACATGTTTTGAAAACAGGATGCATGTATGAATCTCTTATTTGTTTTATAACAAAAATACTGACTATCTTTCATTAATATTTTAAATTAAAAATTAGTTAATATCATTAGCTAATAATAATAACACGTGGTATCGTGTACAACATATTAGACGAAAGTTAACTCTTTATTTTCAGTCTGTTACTTTTTCAAATTTCTATTAATTTATCTAAACGCTCAATTATATAAATTTTAATTGATTTTCTGATCTCATTATATGTTATAAGATTATTAAAATCTATCATAATGAATTAAAAACAAAAAAAAAAAATAAAAAAATATAAGGTCCATAGACTAAAAAATTACAAATTCAAAAAAAAAATTTGAATCGAAAGTTTATTAAATTATATTTTTCAATTAATAAATTTAGATTAGAATAGATTAGATAAATTATTATGATAAAAAATAACGAACTAAAAATTAATCAAAAAAGAAGATTTATAAATAAATAAATTATAATACCCGAAACAATTTATAATTCGAATCAAGAATTTATTCATATTTTCTAATTAATAAATTAAGTCAGATTAAGTCAGATTCGAATGATAATAATTTTCCATTCTATTTTTCATATATTATAATGAAATAAAAATAAAAGAAAAAAAAAATAAGATTCTTAGATAAATAAATTATAATATTGAAAAAAAAATCTGCAATTCGAATCAAGAGTTTTAAGTTATGTCTTCCTGCTAATCAATTGACTAAGTTAGATTATGTTCAAAATAAGTCATCCCCGTAATTATTATTAAAATGTCTAATTGCGACTTTTATAGATTGCAGAAAAATACAATTAGATTCAATAATAAAAATAATATACAACAAAAACTTACTTACTAGTTAGGTTTAAAAGCGATTTATATAAGTGAAATGAAAGAATATGTGATATACTTGAAAATTTGTGTAATTTCATGGATTCGCAAAGGATCCGTTATTTCGTCATTTCATGATTATCTTTAATCAGATTTAATTTAAAATATTAAACTTTAAAATATTTTAAAGTATATTTTATGATTAAATAAAAATTAATCATATATTTTAATTATTATTTTTTTTTTGCAATATTATTATCTTTTTGAACATTTTATTTTTGTATTTTAACATTTGAGATTGAATTGAAAACATAAGATTTAAGTTACATGTTTCATAATAAAATGTTGATTAAAGAGTGAAAAAATTAAAATTTATAAATATATTTAATTTAAATATATTATAATTATAATATAATTAAATATATTATAATTTAAATTTATAAATATAATAAGTTTTATTAAAAATAAATAAATAAATATATATATAAAAAGAAACCTAATCTAACTTAACTTAATTTAATTGAACCGTCATGATTGAAAAATATTGACTATATTGAATTTAAATCAACATAAATGAAATGTTGGAAAGTTATGAAACTTATTTTTCAAAAATTATTTTATAAAAATTTAATTTTATTTAAATCTTCATACATATTAAAATTCAAACATATTAAAAGAAAATTATTCATTATATCTGGCTGCTAATGTTTTATATTTTATATTATTATATAAAATTGCAATATTAAATATATAAATAAAATAAATTATTTTTGTTTAAATAAAATCTGATGTTGCTGTTCTCAATCAAGATTATATACAAGAGAAAAATGTTTTAATCTTATTGGATTGAAAAATCATTTTGTGGCCAGTTTAACTCTGGTTTTATCACTGGCTCATTCCCATCCCATTGTTTTTAATTAATTAATAGAATTATTAGCAAGTTGCACTATGTATTCGATAATTAGCACATGAAAAATAATTTGCAAAATACTGCTTCGCATAAAACGAATTCTATTATGTTTTTTAAGAATTAAATCTAGAGATTTGTTATTCTATATATTAAACGATTAATCTTTTTCTGAGTTTGAAAAAGAACAATAAACAATTCTAAAAGATATTGGACAGTAGATTTGAAGTTGATATTTTAAAAACCTAACTTGAAAATATAATTGAGAAATATAATTTTTCTTTAAATTTATTTTATTTATCTAGTAATATCATTTATTTAAAATTTCTGATTTTAATTTTAAACTAATTTTTGAAATACATATTAGCAGTTAGTAACATTTGATATTAGATATGATTAAGAAAAAATAATTGGGATATTTTGATAAATTGAATATCAATAAATATTATTATTTTTTTATCATTATTAAAAAGCAATAATGATTTGAATGCTGATATGATATTAAAGATAATTTAAACATTGTAAATGTGACGTATTTAATATAATAAATACCATTATATTCTATCTTGGTATCAAATATCTTACAATGAATTTTATTATTGGAAAATTGATATTTTTTCTTGTTATTGATTCTTGATTATTATATAATTAAAATATTAATATATTATTAGCATTCAGATATCAAGTTCAGCTTGATTAGATCGTAGGTTTTAAAAGAAGATATTTGAATTGCTTACAAGTTATTCAATACCCTAGGATCAGTCTGACCAAGTGACTCATATTTTCTTCATATTCTTTCTATTATTTTAACTCATTTATTCAAAACAATCATAATCACAATTTACATTTATTTCAATATAATTATATATAAGAGAATAAAAGCGAAAATGTTTGTGCGTGCGCGTAAGAGAGAGAGAGAGAGAAAAAGAGTAAAGTAAAATAAGAGCGAACTATTTTAAGAAGAAGCAATGAATTTTTTTCAATTAATACATAGTTATTGAATTATAAAAGTTATTATTATTTTTTATTTTTTGATAAATCATTTTTTTAATTTTTTATTATACATGACAGTTTTTTTAATACTCCGTTAAATTATATATAATAAATAAATATATAATAAATTAATCATGAAATAGATATTTTCTGATAAAAACAATTGTAAATTATTCTAGAAGCAAAATTTTAATATGTATAAAAATATTAATCATCTTTCTAGGATAATTAATAATTAGACAATCAACAATTAGACATATCTATATAAATCATAATATTTTGTATCAGGAAGACTAAATTCTAAGAAATTTCAGAATTCTATTTAACTGATCACATATAACTCAAATTATATAATATAACAATATTATAAGATATCCAATTCTCAGAATTTCATTTCTTTTAGTATCTGATGTAACTTCAAATAGCAATCAACTTAATTCTATACATTTCAAAACATCAAATTCTTAGAATTTCATTTTTTAAATATTTAATCACATATAATCTCAAAATTAATTTTCATATAATTTTATATGTTCTAAAATATTTAATTTCTAGATTTTATTTTTTTAATACTTCACTTAATACAATTCCAAATAATAATTATATTCAAAACTTTAATCCTTCAGAAGTTTCATTTTTCTACTACTTAACTATATATAAATAAAAATTATTTAATAATTTAGTTTTGTATTTTGTAATATTTAACTTTCAAACTTTTTAATTTTATTCTTTAATATCTGATTTTAAACAATAATAATCTTTATTTTTTAAAACTCCAATCACAAAATATTTAATCTAATATAATCCTAATTGACAATTATATAACAATCTATTTCTATACCTTCTAAAAGATCTAATTTTTAAAACTTCATCCTATATTTATCATTTATATTTATTGACTATTATCTTTAACTTACTTCTATATCTAGAATATATTTTAAAATTCTATTCATTAATCTAATCCAATTATAATTTACATCTTCTTCAAAATTTTAATTTAAAAATTTCATCTCTCTCAATATTTAATTTAATATAATTTTAATTGATAAATATATATATATATTCCTAAAAGATCCAATTTCTTCATTACATCAATTATTATGTAAGATCCAATTTCCACAAATCTAATTTTTTATAATCTAACCATTTATCTTAATTGACAAACTCATAATCTTAATTGACAATCCATTTCTTTCATTCAAAACATCCAACTCTAAATCAACTTTTTACGTAACGTACTACTTACTCGTCGAGGTGGAGCCGCAATAAGCACGGACGATACTTGCATGACAAGACCTTGCGGCTCACCACACATTATGTCCAAAGACCAAGACCACTCGTGTTACGCTTATGTGTGTTGTCACGGTGTTGTGGATCCGTCTACGGGGATCAAGAAGCGCGGAAAACTCGTCTTGAGGTTGGTTAATGCGCGAACAAACACCTTCTTGTGGAGGGGTATCATAACGCTCCTCCCTTCATGTCCTCCTTTGGATATTTTTATATGAGCTTTTAGTGCGGTATCGTACGTGGGATCGTTAGTGTCGCGAACGATTCCTCAACTTTTTTTGTTTTCAATTATTTTATTTTATTTATTTTTTTTCTTTTTGTTTCTTCTTGTTCTGATGCTTTCGTATAATACGCGTGGAAGTGCGAATGATGGTGGATGTTCGAGGTGGTCGATTGAATACTTGTAAGGTTTCTGCTAGTGAACCTTCAAAGAAAGTTCTGTTTCATCGACGTTTCGTGAATTGGGCTGGGTGTAGGATACGTGATCTGTTTTATGATTGGAATTTTTATTTGATTATGAGAAAAGAAAAATTATTATTGATTATAATTTTTTGTTTTTTCTTAAGAAAATAGGAATCGATAATGGAAAAGTATAAATATTAGAAATTATTTGTTAAATGATATATATGAATACATCATGAAAATATCCAACTATATTTACTGAATTTTATACAAAATTATAAATATTTATCAATAATGAAAATAATTTAAATGCTTAATATTTTATAATGTATAATGATAATTTGAAAATAAAATAATGCAAAACAATAAATTTAATTAAAAAATAAAAAACAATTGTATATAAATTTTAAATTATATGTCGTTGATGACATTTTTAGTGATTTACAAAAATTAATAGAATTATCAAAAACGATTCAAAATCAAACTTGAATTTTTTAAGTATGATTTCGAGTTTAAATTATACATTATTATTTGTAATTTATTATAAAATATATTCTAGTATTTTCTAATCATTTTTTATTATAAAATATTTAGATAATCAATTAAAATTTTTCACTTCTTTACTTTGTGAAGATTTCCTTTTGTAAAGATTGCTTTTATAAATATTAAAAATCAAATATCAGTTATTTCATTATAAATAGAATTTATAATTTGTATGATTCTTTAGGAAGATTCAGTTTTTGTAAAAAAACATCGAATTAAACTTTGAATAACTTTTAAACTATTTATAACTATTCTCTTTTTACTCCTTCAGTTTTTTCACAGAAAACGGGGTCAAGATTCTTCTAATCATTTTTTATTCAGAAACTCGAAACAAGAATACAGAATTTAGTATAGAATATACAAAGTAGAATATTTTTCACGAATATTTTTCTTTCGCCTAATTATCTTTTATTTTTGAGAAAGATATAAAAGAATTCAAAAGTATGAGGATACTTATTTATTAATTACAATGAATATTTATTTACAATAAATTATAATATTTATTAAATTTTATGTATTTATATTATTTATATTACATTAAATTAATATAATTGATATAAGTAATTAATATAATGTACATATTCAATGAATTATTTCATATTTAATCTAGAAATAAAAGAATCAATTTTAAGAAAGTAATTGAAGATATTAAAATAAAATATAATAAAAAAATCAATAATTTCAAAATTTTAAATAATATTGAAAATTTTATCTTTCAAAAATAATATCTATTATCTTTATCTTAAATTATTTTGACGAAGCAACATATTAAAAGTATCTTTTAATGACTCATCTATAAGATCTCAAACAACGACCTCCTTCCTGACCTAGTGTCAAAGAACCTTGAGTTACCACAGTATCCAGGAAATCGCGAATAGTCACAGCTCCCAGGCTTCTCCATTTCACTAACTTTCTATTCATAACAAACCTGATCTCTATTCGCATGAAGTGTCCTTCAGATATTTATATTCAATATAGATATAATATGCATAAGATAGAATATCCAGAAAAAAAGAGTATCTATTGATATATAATTAATATGCGTTATAAATTTTTTATTTATTTCAGATATATTATAAAACAAAATATTTAGAGAACATCTAAATTTAATTAATCTAAATTTAAAAGACATTGTTTCAATTATCAATTTTCAATTTATATTAAGTTTTCTATTTATTTATTTATTAGAAATAGTGTACCCAAGAATGTGGATATCCATTGAATCCAAAAGATGTTTCTTCAACTATAAGTCCTCTATCTATCAAAGATACAATATATAGATATATTAAAATAGTGTATTCAAAATATCTATTATATAGGATATTTATAGATTTCCTATCTATCACAAACGTAAGATAGATTATTCAAGAAAATATTTATCAAATTCTTTCAATTGCTTTCTATAAGTTTCTTATTTATATCATATATGTAGATAAGAATATTTAGAAAAATATCTACTAAATTCAGAAAATGTTTTTTATAGATATTTATAGATTACTTATTAATCATAAAAGTATTTTACATAGACATAGGATACATAAGTATTTATTAAACTCAAAAGATATTTCTTCAGCTAATTCTTAGAGATTTCCTATTTATCATGCAAACATTCTCATCAGAAGAGAATGAATAGAACTAGAAATTAAAAGATATTCCTTCAATTATAATTCTTTTATTTATATAAATAGGATATTTAAAAGAATATAAAACCACAATATCTTCTTTTAATTGACATATTATAAATTTATAATATAATATTATAAATGTAATAATATAATTAGAATCAGTGGAATATCTAAATGGTATTCTTTAGCTAGAAGTCTCCCATTCATCAAAGATACATTCTACATAAACAGAGTATCTAAAAGAATAGTTATCCAAAAGATTTTCAATTGTCTTTTCAACTGAGATTTATATATATATATTATATATAAATTCTCCATTCATAACAAAGATCAGAACTATATATCCAGAAGATATTCCTTCAATTATAAGTCTCCTACCTATTACATATGTATTTACATACATTACAAACCATTCAATAGATCATCCATCGAACTTAGAAGGCGTTCCTTCCCCTATCCATCATAAATATAGATAGGATAGACTAGCCGAGAAATAGAATAAGAGAAATAGAGGGGGAAACGTGGTGGATTATCCGTGGTAGTCGGCCCGATCGAACCTAGAAAGGCGGTTGTTCTAAGGTTTCCACGCCGACTGTAGGAAGCCAGCCCGTGGACTGGCTCTCGAACCCGCCAGAGTGAGAATCGTGACTCGTGGATCGTTAAAAGATCAAAAAAATCGACTTGTGCCACTCCTACCCCATTAATCTGGCCCCCTTCTACCCCGGATGGATCGGAACGAGAGCGCAAACGAGGGTGGAAGCTCGCCGGACACGGTAATCGCGCGCTCCTCATCCGAAGAGGAACGGAATAGACTCGCGTGCAGCACTTCCGGCGAGTACGTGACTGTAGGCGACAGCAGTTCCAGCCTGGATACGGTGACAAGCGTTGGCACGACCACTATCTCGACCACCACCGACGCGACCGGCACAGAGGACAAGAAGAGGGGCAGATTCGGCGCGTTGAAGAGCAGCTTCCGCAAAGAGGGTGGATTGTTCAAGATTAAGAAGAAGAGTAGGCAGCTGGACGAGCCGGCTGCCGAGCCTCAGCCGGATGTCGAGGAAAAAGGTTCATTCTTTGAAATCTGGTCCTTTTTTTTGAGGAGGAGGATTGTTGTGATTTCTTGAAACGTTTATCTTTTTTTTTTTTTTTTGATTTTTTGTCGTTTTCTATGAAGTTGGTTTGTCACGAGATTGCAAGGGTTGGTGAAGTTTTCTATGGAAATAGGATCTTAGAGTTTTGTGATGAAATTAGATGTTGAAATTTTGAATAGTTAAATAGATTTTGTATTAATATGTAATTAATAATTGAAAGTATTTAAGATAAAAATTTACTTATTAAAAATACGTATTAAATATAAAATTTAAAAAATTATTTATATTTCTTAAAAAGAATTTAGGATTCTTAAATTAGATCTTGAATTCCAATTGATATTTGAAAAGACACGTTTATTTAAATAAAATTCAATATTTACAAATTATTACATTGTAGTAATAATTTATATTTATAAAAATTATTAGAGTTAATTTTTTTGAAAAAAGAAAAAGAATTTAATAATTAAAATAAATTGAGAACCACTAGTATATCTCTTTGTTGGTCATCGTTTGCTTTGAGGATGATTGGTATTGGTTTGACGATGGCTATTGGTAGAATATTGTTTTAAGGCTTCTTCAGGTAGTTTCAGGATTTACTTGTTTTTTTGATGATCTGAAAGAACTCTGTAGAATTTTCTAAAGATTTTTTTGTCTTATTCTATTTATTTTGATTTTTAAAAAATTATTTTTTTATAAAGCTTACTTTCTATAACTAAGTTTAATTTCAATTTTAGTTTGCTAATATTTATAATTATTTTAGATGATCATCACTTTGAGATTTTTTTTTTGTGAACGTAGAATTGTTTGAAGTTGTTTCTTCATATTTTTTTATTTATTTTATAAATAATTGTTTTAATAATAATTATTTATTTTTATAAATGATTGACAATTACAAAGAAATTTTTTGTGAGTTTTATTTATTATCTTTTTTATTATTCTTACAAAATATTATTTTTTTTATTTTAGAAATAATTTTTCTTTAAAAAATGAATATTGGTTTATTTTAACATTACAAGATTCAACATTATACAGTTCTCTGTTTCTTTTTTAAATTGAACATTTTCTTTGAAAGGTACTTTCTTTGTTTTAATCGTTATAATACTTGACACATAAAATTATCAATAGGATGCTTTTTTAAATTTCTGAATGAATTCCTTGAGATGTTAATCATCTTAATAGTTGCATTGTATCTTGTTTATTATCAAACGGAATTATCAAGAACTGCTTAATTATAATGGATTTATGTGATCGATTTATTTTTTGATTTACATAACTTTTGACTCTGTTCATGTGCCAATTTTAGTCAATTAAAAATATAGGAACTTCTGATCCAATAGGATAATTTAATTAGAAAATAATATAACAAATCTTTCACGTACAAATATAACACATTTTGTTGAAGTATTTATTATTTTTATTTTAGAAGATAATAGAGTATTTTATTATATTTTTTTTTTTTATGAGTTCTAAATTTATAATATACATTATATTTTTCTTAAGCATTAATTTATCATTATACTTCTTATGCATTTATTACTTTTATCTATTTTATCTTATTTTATCTATTTATTCATTAATGCCCATCTATTGCCATTATATTTATTTATTATATTATTCTTCTTATTTTTGTAAAATCATAAAACTATTTTCAATTCTTCCAATTCATTCTTTAACTACTCATCAATAAATCATTTATTATATTTACTTTCATATCATATCCTTTACTAGTCATGTATATATATATATCACTTATATCTATATATTTATTTATTCTATATCAATTATATTTATTATAATATATATTCTGTACTTAATTAAATTACAAAATTATCTTTTATAATTTTAAATCACCCATCCACTATTTATCAATACATATTTATACTTACATTTTCATAGCTATATTCATATAATCTGATGTTTATCATATATTTTTCTTTTCATATTTATTAAAATCATCAAATTAAATATTTATCCCTAAAAACAATATATTACTATACAAAATATTTACCAAAAATCTATTATATTTTCTTAACAATTTAACCTAACATTTAATATTTATTATCAAATAAATAATATCAATTATATCTCCTCAATTAAAATCACTAGACTCTAACTCAATTCCCCTAAATCGGATATTTTTCATCGCTCACCAACAAATCTAAAAAAAAATCCAAACCTCGAATTTGATACAATCCCAAAATTTCTCTATGAAATCTGTTCTCTGACCGGAAATCTCCTCTCTCTCTCTCTTTCTCTCTCTCGCATGACAGAGACGGATCGCAAGCAGAGCCCGGTGGAGGAGGAGGATGATTGCAAGAATGGTGGCTCGACGACGACCTTGAAGAAGAAAAAGAAGAAGTCGAACTCGTTGGTACGCAAATTAAGCCTGAACAAATTTCGCCTGTCCACCGAGCAAGAGCCTAGGCACACGCCCGAAGGTGGTGATAACAGCCGTCTACAGAGCCAATCGTCGCAGGAATCGCCTAGTTTCTCGGACAGTTCGTCCGGGATCGCGAGGAAAAGGCAGGAGGTCGAGAGGCTCGGCTATCGCGACGGCTACGAGGCCGTAGAACCCTCGTACGACGTGGATAGAGAGAAGGGAGAGCCGAGGAAACCGGAGAAGCAAGAGAAACTGGTGAGCAGCGTGACCGTAGTACAGAGCAAGTCGCCGTCGTTTACCATCAGGAGCTTCAATTTGACGAGTGAGCACGGTGAGCGATCCCTCTCTCTCTCTCTCTCTCTCTCTCTCTCTGTCTTCTCTCTCTTTCTCTCTCTTGCTATTTTTCTCTTTTTCTCCCCTTTTCTACTTCCACTCTATTTTTGCAACTTTTCTTTCTTTTGGCTCTAGGTGGATGTGATAGAATAGGAATAATTTAATGCTTTCTGATTGATTTCCAATTATGTTCTAATTGATGATTTTAAAATATGAAAATTGTCAATTGTTATTAACTGATAATTTGGGAATTTAATATATTGATTGATAATTTGAGGTCTTTAATTGTTATTGATGATTTGGTGTCTTCATTTATCTTTTATTTAATGATTTTGAATTATTAGTTGTTATTTAAATGACGATTTTGAGTTGTTATTTTAGTTGTTATTTGATTAATAATTTGAAATCTTCACTTATATTACAATAATTTGAAGTGTTAACTTAATAAATTGTTATAATTGATTTGATTGATAATTTGGAATCTTCAATTATTATATGTATAATTTGATATCTTACTTATCTTCTTATTAATGATTTAGAATCACCAATTGCCATTTGATTAATGATTTTGAATTGATTTTATTTGAATCTTGGAGTCTTCAGTTGTTATGTGTATAATTGATTTAATATATTTAGATATTTTCTAATTAATGATTTAAGATTTTAAGTTGTTATTAAACTAATAATTGAAATTCTAATATTTTTTATAATTTAGGATTATCAGTTATATTCTGATTCATAATTTGTCAATTATCAATGTGGAATTTTCATGATGGATGATTTAAAGTCTTCAATTATATTTTGACTGATAATTTTTGATTATCAGTAACTATTTCATTGATGATTTGGAATCTTCAATTATGTTCTAACTGATGATTTAAATTATTAATTATTATTTTTGAATTTTCTCTTGCTATTTGATTTATGATCTGGAATTATCAATTACATTGAACGACAATTTGAATTATAATAAGTTAGTTTCTGAATGACAGAATCTACTTACATAATAAAAGAGTATGAAAGAGTATTGTTTTAGTGTGTTCTTGAGGTTTCTTTGGCTTGTGATGGTTGGATTAATTTTACTGATTCTATTGATTAGTGGTTGGATTAACATTAGATTAGCTATATTTTCTTGAAAGCCTTGAATTCTTTTGTTGGCATCTATTTTGATATTTGATATTTGAAAGAAATATTTAAAAACTTTTGAAGTATGTAATTTTATTTTTATACTTTTTCCATTGAACGACTGTTTTCAATTTAAGATTAAAAAATATTTTAAAGACAAAATTGATACTTTGAAACTTGATTTTTACTACCTAAGTTTAAAAAAAAAAAATAAAATAGATAAGTTGATGAATTATGAATTCTTATTTAAAAGAAATGAATGAATTTTTATTTAAAAGACTTATATGTCATTAATTAGTTTATTACTAATGATGACATTGAAATTTACTTTTTTTAATTCAAAATAATTTGTATTATTTGCATTATTCTATTACGAAAAACATATTGAATTAATTATCTTATTTTGATATTGTTTTTTTGTATTGTTTTTTTGTATTGAAAAATAATTTTCCTGTTTAAATAAATGAATAAAATACATGATAGGAAACAATTTATTTCATCGAGGATTCAGAACAACTGTTATTAAATAACATTATTAACTGTTATTAAACAACAATCATAATTTTTTATAGTATTTGTGTAATGATTAATTTCTGTGTAACTAAGGAATATAATGCAATAAACAGATATTCTTAATAGCTTAGAATTATATTTTTCCCTATAATATATGAATATAGTTATTCGTAAATAAAATCATTTTCGATAATATTAATATTTTCTAAAATACATAAAAATGCAATTAATAATTTAAATTCAGAGATAAAAATTTATTATTTTTGTTATGTTATTCTGTCTAAGAAAAAGACAGTACAAATTATATTTTTTTTGGAATTTTATTTATTTACTTGTTTAATTATTTAAGTGATATTTACCATATCACTTATTTAATATTGTTAACACCTCTGTCAATGGTTTCATCCAATAAATCACTAATCATGTCAAGAATAATTAAGCTTTAACTTAGCTACTCAATTTCAAGTAGGATTTAACTTTAATAGGATTCGTTATCTAATTTTTTTTAGTTTTATAAATATCTTAATTAATTCAATTAAATAACATCTAGATAATAACTGTATTATTAAATGAATTATCTATTAGTTACAATATAATATAAAATATATTTAAATTTAATTAATAAATAATAATATTCTTTTAATTAATTTAAGCACTTAATTTTCCTGAATGAATACACAATTTCTAATTGCATTTTATAATTCAAACCAAATTTTCTAAAATAATAACACTATTAAATTTAAAAATTTCATTTTTCCTTTATATTAATAAAATTATTTTTCAACTTTATTTTAAAATTTTAAAATAAATCAATGAATAAAACTTACTTAATTTATTCAATTGTTATATTACAATATACAGTTATAACAATCTTTTCAAGTCTATCTTTTCAATCTTTTCCATCTTCATTTCAACTATTTTAAATTATCTGTTCATTTGATTAAATTAAATTACTAATAAATTTTATCTTTGATATTAAAATATTTAAGAAATTACAGAATTTAATTATTCAACTTTAACCTGTTTTTTATCACTTATTTAAAATTTGCTTACTTCAAATTATCTCATTTAATTCATCTTTATAAATTCACCCTTTATTTTTATTTTCATTATATTTCATTTAATTCAATTCTAACTTAAAATCTCACAATTCTTTCCCGCCATCTACTTGTATTTTCTTAATTTAACTCAATTATTCAATTCCAATTTTTCATGCATTATCATTTTAAATCCTCTATTTGCATTTTCATTCAATATAATTTTAATATCCATCACCTTTTAAAATTATTGTTATTATATTATTATTTATGTTATTATATTATTATTTAAAATTATTTAAAATTATTATATTATATTATATTATTTAAAATTATTTATATTATATTTCTATTATGTTTTATTAAATGAATTTAATTAATTCACCATTATTATAACTCATCCATCTGTATTTACTAAACTTATTGAATTATAACTTAACATCTACCATCCTTATTAAACTGAATCCAAACCACATGCTAAATTTCAAACATCATCATTATTCCACTATTTCAACTCAACATTGAATCCCATCCGAATTCGTCGAATGAACCTGGTATCGTTATCTGGTGCATGCGCAGATTCCGAGCAGAAGTCACCTCGACCGGAAGCGCGGTGCAGCTCAACGCTTCCGTACGCAATTTCAAAATGGTCGGAGCAAAAGGCGAGACCAACCTCGAACGAGCCGACTAAGAAACCCAAATTGTACACGAAATCCGAATCAGAGTCAAGTATATCTAAATCCTCGGTCCGCGAAGTTAGGCGGAAGTTATCGTTATTGGAAGAGAAACGCGCAATTTTTCAACGTCGTTTGTTCGAGACTTCTCAGGACACGGATTCCGGCGAGACGGTGATCGCTATTAGTATCGACGACGAAAACAAAACATCGGCCAAAGAGGAGGAAAACCGCGTGGAACAGAACAAAACAAAAAAGAAGGCCAGGCATATTAGCGTGAAGAAGTTCGACACCTTTTCCACGTTTGAGGGGACGTTCGACGAGGAGACAGGGATTGGTTATCTGGCTGGTATCGAGGAGGATTACACGGAGAGTTACGAGAGGCAGCGCGAGAATTACGTGGCCAGTATGGGGCCTATGATGGCCGACAGCACGATGGAGAAGAGCAAGGTCAACCAGGAGAGCATGGTGAGGAACCAATTGCTCACCCTAATTTTTCTTTCTTTTGGCTCTCCTCTGTTGGAATACATTTTTAATAGGAATGTGAAAATTCGAAATGTCAAAAAAAAGTATTTTGAAATTTAAAAAAAAACGTTTTTTGCGAAGCCTCAAAATTTTTTGATACTTTTGAAATTTAGATGAAGAAATTTAGATGAAGAATATAATTTGTACAATTTATCGTAATTTGTTATTAATGAGAATAATTTTTGCGATGAATGAATTTATTTTTTATTTAAAACTGATAATAATTCAATTGAATTTAAAATTATTGGTTCATTTTTATCTCTGTGGATAAAAATAAAAATTGTTACTATTGCCTCTCTATGAATTTGAGTTTTGAAAAATTTTAAAAATCAAAATTTATAAAAATTTTAGATTTTGATAAAATAGTACTTTATATTTTAAAGAAAAAATAGAAAAAAAAAATTAAGTATTTTGAGTTTCGAAAGTTTCGAGTTCATGAATTTTTACGAAATTAAAAATCAAATTTCAACTTATCTCTACTACTATTTAACTATTAATTGATTATTTATTATATATTTTTATTATTTATTTATTTATTATTTTTTTTTTGATAGTATTATTTTAATAGGAAAGACTGCTCTTATTTTCTTCTTTTTATATTTGAATGATTTATTGCATTGAATGTTTTTGGGTATCTTTGGCTTTTTTTTTAATTTATTTTCTTATTTCTTCGACATTTTTTTTTAAGCTTTTTTCTGCTTTATTTTGAATTGTTTTATTTTATTTTTATTTTTTTGATAATTTTATTATTTTTTTAAAAATTTAATTTAAAAATTTTATTTGTTTCATAAAAATTTATATTTTATTTTTTTATATTTTCTTTGCTTTTTATAGTTGATTATTTATATATAATTATTATATATAAATTTTGTTTAATCTGTAAATATCTATAATGTATATAAAGAGTTTTACTACTTGTCTGAAAAAAATTTGAGTTCTACTACTTATTATAGATTTCACTTGCCTACATTTTATTATATTTTTCATTTTTATAAAAATACATATATTCTGCCAAAAAAAACATAATTGTATTCGTTATATAAATGCAATATTTTTTATAAAAAAAGTCAATTGAAACAGTAAAATAGATTATTTTATTAAAAACGTTAACTTTTTTGCAAAAACTATAATTAAAAATAATAATCAAATTCAACAATAATTCATTTAAATCACTATCATCAAAATTTTTAATATTTTTATTTATATTTTATTTTTATTTTATTTTCTATCAAATTTATTTAAAATTTAATGTATATAATAATATTACGTATATTAAATATTACATATATTAAAAGATGTACTATGTACATTTTTATTTATGAACAAATATCTTTCAAAAATAAGACAATACGAATAAAAAAATATAACAAATTTAAAATTAACATTTAAAATCAAATTGAGAAGATTATTATTTCATTATTACCTTTCTAGATTTCAATTATCGATTCTTTTTATAATGAAATTCTATCTTTAAACAGACTGAATTACCGGCATTTCGATTTTTCTCATAAACTCAATCAACCATAAAAAAAAAAGAAAATCTTTCTTTTAAATACAAAAATACAAATACAAAAAAGGACGAGTAACTCGACACTGTTTAAACTTATCGATCGAGCTCTGCTTTTTTTTTTGATTTAAAGTTGCTTTGCATAATCAGATTTCCCTTTCTCGATATCGACACCTGACACAATTTCAAAACACTAACCTACGTTTCTTTATTTCTTTATTTGTCCCTAGAAATGTCCTATGTAACGTTATGACGCAGAAATCATAGCGCATTCTGCGGTCCTGGTTTGCGGTTCCAACATGTATCTGCTCCCATCCTTTTGTATATTTTTCATGCGATATTCTTGAGTTACATGGTTTGACGTGTTCTATCTTGACAGTAGCGCCCTCTATCTTGGCCTAGTACGCCGAGAAGCTTAATTGAAGCACGTCTCAGCTTCGTCTCGAGAGGAAAATGTGGCGAAAAATACTCGAAAGGAAAGAAGGGAGAGGGATTATTATATTCAAGAAATGTTCTTTTTTTCTTTGGTAAATTTATGAATGAGTAATGCTAAGAGGTCATAGATTTTAGGTTAAAGAATTATAAATTTAAATGAAAGGATTTTTTAATCAAATTAGGAATTAAAATAATTCTAAATTAGATTAGAAGTGAATGGAATTTTAATTCAAAGATTTAGCTATTAGTCATATTGATTACTGAAGTTGAAAAGTGAATTTAAATAGAGAATTTTGAATAGTAATAATAAATATATATAATATAAAAAAATATTGGGAATTTTAATTAGATGAATGATTAGAATAAAAAAAATTCTAAATTAAATAATAAATAATTAAATTAAAAATTAGAATAAAGAGAGAATTTATTAATTTAAGTTAAATTAAGAATTAGAAAAAAGGCAAGTTTAAATTAAAGTAAAAAAGAGAATAAGAATTTTGAATCAGATTAGGAATTAGAATGAAAAATTGTAAATTAAATTAGAGATCGAATATAGAATTTTAAATTATATTAGGAATTGGAAAGAAGAGAATTTTAAATTAAAAATTGAAAACAAAAAATAAATTCTAAATCAAGTAGGAAATAATAAATAAAGGAAATTGAAAATAATGAATAAAGAAAAATTTGAATTATAAATAAAAAATTTGTGAATGGGATCAAAATAACAAAAAAATAATGAAAAAAATTAATTCTATCTTTGATAATCTTTTTAAATGATTATTTCATTCTATTTTTTGTATTTATTTTTATTATTATCTATTATCACATTGATTATTCACATTGCCTAAATTGTAAGCTTTAAAGTGCTACAAGATTAATAGGAAAATTAAAAGTCAAAAATATTTGAAATAATTGAAGATATTTATATTTTTTTTGTACAATATACTTATTTATACACATTATTGAGATTTATGACATGTTGTCTTTACTAATTAAATAATATATATTATATATATCATTATATTATTTGATATTTAAAATATTTAAAATTTGAATAAATTATTAGTACATAAAAATTACAATTATAAAAGTTATAATTATTAAGTCATATAAATATAAAATATCTAATCTTTTTTTTAATTGCAATTGTTTAATTTTATATTTTAAAATTTTTTTATATTTTAAAATAAAATTGTTAAAATTTGTTAAGTATGAAAAATATTTTCTAAAATTTTATCACAAAAATCTTAATTTTTAAAAATTTAAAGAATATTTCAATGGAATTTTCAATTACACGTGAGCAAAGTAACAATGGTTTACTATGGAAAATTCTGAAAAATTACTTTCTTATCTTTATTTATTTAAAAATCTTATTATTATTATCTTATTTATTTAAAAATATTAAAGCTTAAAATATCTTCTTAAGCTTAAAAATATCTTCTTTAAAAGATAAATAGATTATGTCTATATTATCTAAAAATATAATTTTCGAAAATAATGTAGTGTCATTGCATTGAAAAGATCTTATTTTATTAGGCACTTTTTAAATATTGATTTAACCTTAAGATAATATTCACAATTCTGAACAAATACATGAATAATATTTATCATTTTATTCGTAATATTTATGTATTTCAAATATAAAGAAATTTAGTTATGGAATATTTTTAATAAAAATAGTAAAATATCATTGATTTCTAAACTACACTTACTAAACTTTAGTTACACTTAGTAAATTCTTAATTAATTAATATATAAATAAATAAAAGATACAAAGATACATAATAATTATAATATAACTTACATTTATAAAGAAAGTCATAAATTAAAGTAATTATATTTATGAATTAAATTAATAAATTAATAAAAATTAATAAAAAAATTAATATAATATTGAAATATTTTTATATGTTATAATATAAATTTATATATTATATAAATTTTTAAACAAAACTTAAGTTTTACTACTAAATATAGCACATAACAATGTTACAGTATTATAGGGTATTATACACGCAGTAACATTATGGTTTCCTTTATAACAGATTATTATTATTACTTTCGAGTTTATGGTTACCGTTTCGTGCGGTATTTTCCATGGCGGATTATCCTCATGAGTGTAACCACACGAAATACGGATCATATTTCTGATCGTCATTTTATTTTATTACAATATGCCACAATTCTATTTCTCTTATGTACATACATACTTAATAAATAATTACATATATACATGTAATTATTATTACATATATACATATCTACGTATTAAAATAATATAGCTTATTTATTTGTTTATTAATTTAATATTCATTTATATTGATAAATATATTAAAAAAGAAAATTTTGTATGAAATATAATTGTATTACAATTAAAAATTTTAACGAAAGTTAAAAAGAAATTATATAATAAAGAAATGAAGAAATAATGTACAAAAAGTATACCTAAATGAAATGATGAAAAAATAAAGGAATGACACAAAAATGTATAAATAAAGAAATGAAGAAATACAAAAACATTTAATGATATAGTAATAATCAAATTCTAAATCAAATAAATTGAAAAAGATGAACAATCGCGAAATATCCAATAATAATTCATACGATAACGAACATGAATCCTAATTAAAACATCAAAAAAAAAAAACAAATAATTCAAAACAATTAATCACACGATATCGAATGCAATAAATATTTATACTACTTTATTCTCATATAATTAAGCAAATGATATCGAATGTATTAAAAATATCTACACTATCCTGTACTTAAATAATTCCAACGCATATGTAAACACTACACCAATGACAGTTCAATACACACTTTGACACAAGACGGCGATTTGCATTCCACTCGACTCTCGTTGGTGAATCATTCACGTGGTGTTCGTCGATCGGTTCACTAATAATCGGTCAAGTTTCGATCAGGCTACAAACTATTGCTATTCGTAAACGAATAATTCGAGTGTGCGCATTAAAAACAATATGGTGGGCGAGCAAAGAAATCGGAAGTTTCCGCGTTCTTTAAATTTCTCCGACTTGAAGATAAATCCAAAAAATTGGAAATGGTGCAGGGTTGGTTACTTAATTCAATTCTTTCTTTCTTTTTTTATTTTTCTCTTTGTATAAAAGTGTTTTCTTCAATTTTTCAGAAATTTGTATTATAATAATTTGTATTATAATCGGTAATAGATATTAAAATAAATTTACGAAAATTTTTATTGAAATAAATTGTAGATTAATCTTCTTAAATCTTATTTCAATAATTATAAAATTGTTACTTTGTGTTTATATAAAATTAAAAATTAAATTTAATATAAAGTTATTAAGAAGAATTATGTTAGTGATAAAATATATGAATTAACGAGTAAATATTATTAAGTGTGTAAAATATTTTTAATTGTGATTTATTACTTATTATACTGTTAAAATGTTTATTACTCGTTAATCTTCGTTTCTTTTCTTCTTCGTGACACGATAAGATAACTAAAGTAGTACTAAATTCAGAAATGCAACATCGTTGCATGAAATTCTTATAAAATATGGAATCATCTTAAATCTTATTCCAATAATTGTAAAATTATTATTTTGTATTTATGTAAAATTCAAATTTAAATTCAAATTCGATTATATAAATTTAAATTATTAATATCCAAATTAAAATTGAAAAATTAAATTTTATTTAATTTAATTTAATTTAATTTTTAAAAAATTAAATTAAATTTAATTAAAATTAAACTAAAAGTTTAATACAAATTTTATTTAAATATAAATATCATTTAAAAATAATTTATTTAAAAAAAATCGACGAACTTTATCATTATATTTCTAAAAATATATTAATTTTGTTATGTTTTTTATTAATTATACATAATAATTGTGTCAAATATCAAACAATATAGTTGCATAATAAAGATAAGAGAGAAAAAAGTGATATTCATTTTAGTACCATATTTAAAACAAAACAATGAGAGTACTTAAGATAATAGTCGTTTATTATAATTTGACCCTAATAATTTTTTTGGTAATAACTAAACAATATCATTAATTATATTTAATTAATTATGTAATGATAAATAATTATTGAATAATTAATATAATATATCGTAATAAACGCAACAAAATATTTTAAAATTATTATTATTATTGACAAAAAATTTTAAAATTATTAATTACAATATTATTATATACGTAAGTGTATATAATTATGAGATCTTAAATTGCTATAAATTATATTCAAATATTTTTTCAAAAATTATATCATATTCATAAATTTCAAAAATTCTTAATTTAACAAATAATTTATAAAATGAATATAAACACTATATATTTTTCAAGAATCTTTAATTATGAATATATATTTTAATAAAAATCATATTATCAATGATTAATAATTTATAAATAAATTTTCTTTCCAATTTACATTTGCAAAAATGTACTTAATATTTTTAATATTGATAAAAAAAATATATTTAAATAAAGATTTCTTAAAGAATTTTTTAATAATAAAAAAATTTTATTTTTGCTTGTACAGTCGTCACAGAATAATTCGCCGAATGCCGGATTAGGCGAGAAACGAGAACATTTGTATAAAATCCTGGTAATCGGCGAGTTGGGCGCCGGAAAGACGTCCATCATCAAGAGATACGTCCATCAATTCTTTTCCCAACATTATCGCGCGACAATTGGCGTCGACTTCGCATTGAAAGTATTGAACTGGGATCCTCACACTATCATAAGGTTACAGTTATGGGATATTGCAGGTTTGTTATAATTTCTTAATAATTTTATTCCATAGATATTAAATAATCTATACTTGTAATCAAAATTTTGAATTAATAAATATAATTATTATTAAATATTTCATTAATAAATATAATTATATTAAATATTTCATAGAATTCGAGAATTTAAAAATAGAAAATATCAAATACAAATATTATTAATGCAAAAAATTTTTTGTAAAATATAAAATCTATTAATTTATGTGAAATTATTATTGATCTATATTTTTGATCTAAAACTGATTCTATATCCTTATTTAAATTTCTATTATAATTATTATATTTTTATTATTTCTGCAGAAATATTTTCTTTTAAATAATAACTAAAATAATCTATTTTTTTCTTATTCAAAAAATTAAAATAAAATAAAAAAGACTTGTGATAATATAAAGCTCAATCTTTTTAATTTATCAAGTTTACATTTTTATTCATGGACAGGCATAATTTATGGATAGGACTGCAACTAGAAAAATATTAATTATATCGAGATATTAATCAAATCGTTATTTTTACTGATGTCAGGTCAAGAGAGATTCGGAAACATGACGAGAGTATATTACAAAGAAGCAGTTGGCGCGTTCATAGTGTTCGATGTAACGAGAAGCGCGACTTTGGATGCGGTGGTGAAATGGAAACAAGATTTAGACTCGAAAGTTCAACTTCCTGACGGTTCACCGATCCCCTGCGTCCTTTTAGCGAACAAATGTGACCAGCAGAAAGAGGGCCTGGTGAATTCGCCCGCGAAAATGGACGAATATTGTAAAGAGAAGAATTTTGCCGGATGGTTTGAAACTTCAGCCAAGGAGAACATTAACATTGAAGAGGCTGCACGATTTCTTGTTAACAAAGTGAGTAATAATTGTTCACATAAAGAAGGAATATCTTTAGACAATTTTTTGATTTATAAATTAATTAATACTTTACATTATATGACAAGTCTATTTTATTTTAATATTCTTGAAAAAAAAGAAACAATTACAGTTTAAGGATTGTCTCTTATTAATTTATAATTTTTTTATAATATTATTTTATAATATTTCGAATGATTTTTTCCTAAAATATAACTCTATTTTTCAATCTTAAAATTAATAAATCACAAATGATTCTTTCTAAAATAAAAGAATTTATAATATTAGACAGTCTATTCTATTATCACCGCCATGAATGAAATATAATAAATCGTAATACAACGAATAAACAAAGTTCAAATCTAAAACATGAAATACATATTACAATGATCAATATTTTTTAGAATTGTTTTCATTATTTCGACTGCGAAATTCAATTAATAAAGATAGCAATTCCAAGATCTACGCGCAAGTTATTTGTGGAATATTGCCCTCGCGATTAACAGTTCTCGTGTATTATTCGCGCTGTTATTCGTGGATTTATCAATGACGTGTTCTCGCGTCAAAATGATCGTCTTACGACGCATAGTTAATTTGTTATTATCCGATAGAAACTAATTCAGTGCAATGACACCATCTGCCTATCGATAAGTTCATTTTGTATTCTCTGTTTATTCTCTTGATATACGACAGAAAATAGTCGCATATTAAGTTAATTTTATTAGAAGATCTGGTAAATTTATTCTCGTAAAATTACTATATAATTCATTGTTAATATCATTATTGTGTAAATGTTATTACGAAATTAATTATCGTTTGGAAGATGAAAATATTTTTCTTATGCACTGATACTGATTTGTTTCAAAACAATTTTTAAAATGATTTTTTGTTAATTAATTTTTAAAATGCTAGCTAATAATAGAAGAAAGATTGATAATTTGAAATTTCAATTTTTTTTTGTCGTATTTTCATAAATATATTGACTATAATATTTAATAGTAAAATTCATGAATATATCTATATTTATTAATAAAATCTATTATGTTATTATATTATTATAAGTTAAATATTTTCTTAATTTATAAAAAACACAAATATATAATTATTTTTGTATGTAACACAACATAAAATAATAATAATAAAAAAATAGAAATGCATTTTGTGATACTCTAAATATAATTAATATATATAATAAAAAAAAATTTATTTAACTAATATGAATTATATCCATAACATTAGGTATTAATATATTTATAAAAGAATCGATGTTAAAGATATACAAATTCAAAAATTGATATATAAGAATGTTAATTGAGCCTTATTAATTACTTATTAATTACAACAATTAAAATTTATGTTAAATAAAGCAAGACAAATTATGCTACGAAAGATATAATTTAATACAAATCTACATTGCTTATAATTTAATAAATAATTTTCAATTCACAATTTTTGTATATCTTATGACTGAAATTCTAAACAAAATTCATTTTTGTTATGAGAAATGTTATGCTAAAATAAATAAATGATAAAATTTGTTAATAAAAGTAACGATTCTTTGAGAGATATAGGTTAGGAATCATTCTAATTAACTTCCATCTATTAACAAACCCACTACTTTTTTTTTTTCAGATTCTCCAAAACGATCAACTGATGAAAGGAAACGGTTCACAAGATCAGACAGATGGTGAACGTTTTGCATTAAATCAATCGCCGAATAGTTCAAAGAAATCTTGTTCTTGCTGACGAATCGGTAACTTACCGATAGCAGAATCATCGGATCCGTTATCGTTGTCCTGCCATCACCATATAGCCATCGGTGCCATGACACGAAAATACCATTTCGATTGCTCCATGTCAATCGTCATCGTTGTCGTTGGATTTCATTTCGATCATGTAATCAACGTCCCATTCGTGAAACATACCTTAATGGCGAATATTTCATCGACCATGGTCATTTTTCATGGGATGTCGACGATTCTTCATCATTGGATGAAAACTAACGATAAATCGTGTGTAGTTCTTCCACTTGATCTTTGTACATATATACAAGCATTTGTTGCGGGATAAGTAACATAACATTGGTGGAAGTGAAGCTTGGAATGCTGAGGAATAGTGTATTTAGCAGTTTGAATTATTAATTTTGAATTTTGTTATATTTGAGTTATTGTTGAGTTTGTAATTATTAATTTTAAATTTTATTTGAATAAGAATGATTGTACAGAATGTTACAGTAATTTTGATTCAATCTGGAAAGGTGTGATTCTATATGCGCAAAAATATGTGGAAAATGTAGAATATAATTTTTTATTAAAGATCTCTTTTGAAAGAAAATTTATTTTGGAAATTTATGTACATGTGAATTTAGCTAAATCCAAATTGATTATTGATAGGAGGTTATTCTAATATATAAAAATAATTTATATAAAATATATAAAAATAATATATAAAAATAATTAACGTAAAAATATTTTTTTTCATTTCAAATATTTTCAAGAAAATCGAATTGGAAAATTTAATAAATAATTATGAAATTAAGCGAAAAATATTTTACAAATATAAAATAGAAAAAACTTCAAATGAAAAAATTTTATTATTTATTTATAGTATATTTTTATATGTAGAATCTTTTTTCTTGCTTATATCATGTGTTTTGTTACATTCTGTGAACTTATTTATTTTTATCATATCATATTGAAAATGTACATATAATTATTATTCTTATTGTCATTATATGACTAGTAATTTTGTTATTGATAAGTGTGTTAATGGTAATAGTGTTTTTTTTCATTATAAATATTTCAAATTATTTAAATAGAATATAATTATTTTTATTCAGTTTAATTATAGATTAAGTATAATACGTATCTAGAAAATTTTATTTGAAAAATTGAAAAAAGTAAATTGAAAATTTATAATTCTTGTGCTCTAAATTAAATATTTAGATTATAAAATTAAATTTTAGATTTCAAAAAGAATCATTTTTATTTTCCACTTCTTAATTTTAAACTATTTTAACATTTTTTTTTATATATTTTATTTAGAATTCTTTTTATATTTCCTATATTCATTTATATTTTTAATTTGTTATATTGATATCATTTTTAATAATCATTTTTTCTTCTATATTCTAAAAATGAAATAATTTTAATTCTTGGATAAATTGATCTCAGCATTCTTAGCTTACAATTTTATATTTAGACTTCCATCTGAAAATAAATGAAAGTGATAAGAAGATTGTAAAGCAACGAATGACGATGAAAGCTCGAAAGCTGAAAACTTTTATTGGTAATTTTATCGTTAAATATTGATCGAAATCAAATACTGCTACTAAGACTCTTGCCTTTGTTAACACGAGATTGCTGCGACGAATAATCGATATAGTATATCTATCACTAATAAAAGAACGCTATTCAATGGAAAATGGAATTGAGAAATTATATTATAAGATTAATATAATATATAATAATATAAAAAAATATAAATTAAGAAACTCGCTCAGTGAAAATGTACAAAATAATTTTTTCTAAAAATGATATAAATTCAAAAAATAAGAGAAAATTTTATTATATTTTCCACATACAATAATATAACACATTTCTATATTTGAAAGATGCGTTTTTATTAGAGATGGATCTAAATCTAATTTTTAAGTTTATTTTATTTTCGAATATATTTACGAAATGCAAAATGCTTATTATTTTATTTCTTCTTTTTCTCGGATAAAAATCGAAAAATTAAAATTTTAACGATTGTAATTTCTAAAATTCTTAATAAATCAATAATTAAAATTTTTAATAAACCAATAATAATATTTTTAATTTGTAAAAAATTAAATAAAAATATTAAATAAAACTCGAAATTTCTTGAATTTCGATGACTTGAAATTTCAAGTGTCCCATTCCTAATCTTAACAATTTGAGAAGTAAATACGATTCCATAATCCAATTGAATAGTAATTTTTAAAAAATCTCTGAATATATTCTTGCTCGAATATTGCAATTCTTTGATATTAGAAGCGAACATTACGAGAAATTGAATTCTACGTTTCGTTATTGCTGTACAGTATTGAACGTGAAAATTTCATCTGTGAAGGAAAATAGAAAAGCTATTATGAAAGTAAGCTATCATTAACTTAGAAAAAAGAAGGATTAGAAAAACATTGAAAGAATTTGAGGGGTGGAAAAAGAATTATTTGAAATACGAAATAATAAAAATTGAAAAAATCAAGAAATAGTGATATTTTTATAATATATTTAATTCACAGATTTTTTTATTAAATTTTTTAATTGAATTTATGAAAAATTACATTTATATTAAATGAAAGAAAAAAATATTAACGTTTGAAAATGAAACTAAGATAAATTTTATTGAAATCTAATCTTAATTTCTACCCCTTAATCGACAAAGATTATGCTAATATAATAAATAAACTAATTCCAGCCATTTTCATATCGATTTTAATTTTTAAATTTCATTACTGTTTTTTAATAAGAAAAATGAAAAAGCGAAAACGAATTCTTATTTCATGTAATTAATAATAAGATTCTTTCATAGTTTTCATGAATCAACGAATCAATGGATTATTCCTATTTATTTCATAAATAAAATTATAAAGTCAATAGTTAAGAAAATATTCTTTTTTTTTTGTTTTTTAACTCGCGAAAAACATTATGGATATGATTGTCATTTATTTTAACACTAGAAATACTAAAGTTTTTTTTTACGTTTCGAATATCTAACAGAAAAGTTTTAATTTTGTCAAAATTTCTTTTTTAAATTTTAGATAGAATTAAAATTTTAGAAATTTTAGATAGAATTAAAGAATTTTCATTACCAAAAACATTATAAAACATTAAATTAATTTTAATTTTCAAGAACAAAATATGATAACACAATAACACAATTATTAAAAATTTATTATCTTGAAATTTGTCTTTTCTAGTTTTAAAAAATATAATATTATATAAAAATATATAATATTATATTATATATAATATATATAATATAAATTATATAAAATATAATATAGTATTAATATAAATATAATAATAATATTACATATTATTATATATATATAATATAATATTATATAAAAATAAAAAAACTCTTCAATTGACTTCTTTCAGAAATTTTCAATTTCAGATTTACAGTTTCAGAGTAATTATGACAAATATATGACAATCAATCCAAATTAAATTTTTTTACAATAAGATAGAAAATATAATTTAAATTTATATGTTTAAACTTTACATAAATGAAAGATAAACAAGTTTTAATTTTTTCTTAAATAAAAAAACTTCTCAATTTTACTTTATAATAATTATTTATAATAATTGAATATATCTTTTATCTATATTAATTGTAAATATTATTGATTTTGAAAAATAATTTAAAATAAACAAAAAAACAAACAAAAAATATTTTAGTATCGTTATTAGATCAAAATGGATCGACTAGTATTTCTAGTGTTAACCAAATTGAAAAGATAATTAACAAAATAATTGATTATCGTTCATTATAATAAGTCTAATATACGTTATTGAATTTTAATCTGTTCATAAATAAATTATGTTCCATGTTAAAAATATGATTATTATGCCTGAAAATCATTCATTTTCTAATGTATCGATATAATAAGTAGTGTTTTTTATACGAATTATAATTAATATATGTATAAAAATATATGTATTTAACAAGAAAAACGAAAATTATGCATCTCTGCATTGTTTTTTATCGTTTCTATTTTTTTTTACTTTTTTTTTTTAATTGAAAATATACTTTGTTCATACATATTATATATTATAGAGATGATATTTATACAAGAAGCATAATTTATAAAGTAAAGTGATTGAGATTTAATATAATTATTTATTGTGAAGCATTATTTTTCTTAGTTCCCTTCATTTTTTTGTTTGTTTTTAATTTTTTAAATTATTTTTAAATTTAATTTATTTGTAAAAAAATATATTTAATTATTATTAATATTGAAAAAATTCCATATTTTTAATAATTTTCTTATTACTATTTTTATATTGAATAATATCATAATTTTTTTTGAAGATAATTGAGGATTTTGTGACGAAGATGATAAGAGGACAAATTCATTTTTTATAATTGGAATTATTAAGTTTAATATATTTGAAAAAATATTGACTATCATTAGAGTATTAGAATACTACATTTGCATTATAAAAAATATTTCCTAACATAATAATTTCTTTAAGTGATTTAGTACATTTTTATATTTTTAAACATGCTGTATCTTTCAATGCAAATAAAAAAATACATGGTTCTTGTTAAAAAAGGAATTTGATTTTTATATGACCTCTATATATCTATTTACAATATAAAGAATACAGATATAGAAATTATATTAGAATTCTTTTTGAAAATATTGAGTACTTATTTAAAATATTTTTTTCCACGAAGAAAAATAATGTAGATAAAGATGATAATATAAAGTGAAATATCATTTTACTATTCCATGGATTTAAAGAAAAATTATTATTAATAAATACTAATAATAAATATAGTAATATTATTTTACTTGCTATAAATATTAATTATTAGTTAATGTGATGTGTTTGTAATATATATGACAATACAATTAATATACAAATGTAATTGGTAAATGGTCAATTATGAAAGCACACAGTATAAAAATTTAACAATATAATTTAGTATTAAAAAATTATTTGCATAAATTCAAAAACTGAAATTGATCACATTTATGTAAAAAGTTATTCAACATAATGTTAAAAAATTTGCAATATATTTCAAGATCATTAAAATCGATGAAGAATCAATTAGTCGATATGTTAAAAATTCCAAATAAATAATAATTGAATTCTTTATACGATAAATAAAAAATTAATAAACAATCGAAACTTTTTTTCACAACAAATAACATATAATAAAATTTAATTCCATCGATTATAATTAAATATTACAATATAATATAGTCAAATAGAATCGTTCCTTTTGAAACGAATCAAATATTCAATTCCATTGATTGTATTTGGATAATAAAACAGATAAATAAAAACTATTTTTAAAATAAATAAAAAAAATTAATTTCGACAGGATTTAAAAGGAAATAGGAGAAAAATTCTTGAAAAAGAATTTTTATTCTATTCGTCAAAAGAATTCATTTTGAGAAATTTTAACGAATAAGAATTCACTTCGTTCAGGGTTGATTCCCATCAGTTTCGTGCTATGTTCCTTAGACCATTCATTCGCGATTTCATAGTCATTGCGCGTGTAATCGTTATTACGTAAATGATATTCACGACTCGACATTCTTTTTCACTGTGTTCTTGTTCACTGTGCCGACACTTTTTAATGCGGTGCTTTTCAAATCTGATTCTTTAAGTTGACAATTAACTTAAAATTTTTTTTATTTTTATCTCATTGTTAATTGAAAATAATTTATTTAAATTAAAGATCATTGCAAATAATTTCAATTTGTTTAAAAAAATATAAAAAATATAATTTATGTAAAAATTTTAATTTATTAAAATTATTTATTTTTTTAAATTTATATAAATAGAAAGTAATGATAATAATAATAAATATGTAATAGAAATTGTAATCTAATAACTTTTGATAAGTTTTCTTATTTTAATTTTCTATTTTTCTTTTTTTTGACTATAACTAACATGGAAATTTATATTTTCATTGTTAATTGAAAATAAAAATAAACTTTATATAAAAATTACAATCTAATAATTTTTAATAACTTTACTTATTTTTTATTTTATAATTCCTATAGAATAATATTAATTAATTTTGATCTGATAATTAAATTATATCTTGATAAATAAGTGATGAATTTTACATTGACTTCTGGATATGTTAATTACGTAATGTGATAGATGTTGATGATATGATAGGCGATTTAATATTAATAATTAAATAACGTAATGTAGAATATAATTAGTTATAAGTAAATAGTATTACGATATTTTAATGAATTATAATGATTATTATTATTATTTAAAAAAAAATATAAAAGAAATTGAATTGAAAAAATATTCTATTTATAATTTCTATCGATTTTATTTATATTCGCTTTAAACAAATGTTTTAATTTGAAAAAATATCGATTCGTTAAATATGAGAACCACTGAGATGATTCTTTCTTGATTATACACATATGTTTGACATTTAATGGAATTACGTAGGGTACGATAAAACTGTTTTTCATTCTGTCCATGACGACTCGAGAATTCAGTGATTTTTCGCAATTGAATTTCATTCTTTCAAATAAAACTAAACCTATTTACTTTGAAGTCAAAGTCAAAGTACATTAACAACAGCACAGCAATTTATATTTGATTTATCATAGGATATGTCAAAGAAAAGAAATTTTTAATGATTTTTAATTTGAATGCTAAAATGTAGAATTAGTATTTTATTTTCCAGAAAATTAAATTTTCAGATGTTATAAGTGATAAATTTTAAAAACTACTTTATTGTTCACATATTTATGAATATTATATAAGTACATATATATATGTAGTTTTTTAATTTTTTAAAAGGCTAATCATGTTTTGTTCTTCTTTCATTTTGTTTTTTATTAGGCTAATTAAAATTTTTATGAGAGGATTATCTTACAAGTAGTATTTACAATGTATGAACTTACAATGTATGAGAAATTAAATTTATCAATTGCATTTTCTGAAGAATTTTTAATTTGAATGTTAAAATGTAGAATTAGTATTTTATTTTCCAGAAAATTAAATTTTCAGATATTATAAGTGATAAATTTTAACTTTATTGTTCACATATTAAATGATTAGTTTTATTAAAGTTAATTCTTTAAAATCTTTACAGAAGTGTCTTAGAGAGTCATTATTTTTTTAGAATTCAAATAATTAATCTCAGAAATCAATTCATTCTTTACAAATAAAATGATTTATCTTAAAAATAATATTTCAAAAATTAAGTAAACTCAGTAAAATCTTTTTTTTTAGAAAACAATCAATTTTTTAGATCTTTAGAAATCAATTAACTTTTCAAAAAACAAATATTTAGATTAATTAAATTATAATAGTTAATCTTTTATAAATTAAATATGTAATTATCTATATAAGTATCTATATCAATTTAAAATAGTAGTTTGATATATTTGATATATTTGATTAAATTTTGATGTTTTTGTTTCTGAGATTAAATCATTGCATCAAAATATTACATATAAAATATTACATAAAAATGAAAAAAAATTAATAAAAATTTATTATAATTATTAAAGCAAAAGAGCACGACACAAAGATACAATTGTCTTCAACTACTTACTTAATCTTTTAATTAGTTTGTTCTCTACCATGTCTATATAAAGATATTCTTATTCTGGTTGAGATAGGGCATGTTTTTATAATGACATTTCATGATAACAGTGATAAAACGGCGCAAGTAACTAAGTAGCTAACTTCTAAAATTTATTCATATTATGATTTTTCATGAAACAAAATAGTATAAAAATAATATATTTTTATAATCTTCGTACACAATGATTACTGAAAAATTGGAAGATGCTGGAGATACGATCATTTGGAATAATTTGACAGTGACTGTTCGTCAAAAACGAGATTTTTTCACAACTATTTATAAAAAATTCCAAAAAAGAGAGTACGAAGAAACTTTGACTATTTTGAAAGGAGGTAATATAGATTATTAATTTATACTTTTTTTAAAAAGTAAAAACTTTCTATTTAATCAATATAAAAATTTTGTATAATAATATTAGGTAATATTATATATTAATTTTTTTATTTATTTAAAAATAAAAATTTTCTATTTGATAAAAATTTTCTTATAGAAAATTTAAAACTATTTTGCCAAACTATTTAAATAATAATATTATACATGTGTGGATTTTAGTGTCTGGTTATGCTATGACGGGGAATCTGATTGCTATAATGGGATCAAGGTACTTACAAAAAGTTACTAATAACTTGTAGTAATTTTTAATCTGATAATTAACTGAAATAAAAAAAATAAATTACTTGAAAAATGGTTTAGTATTATATTAAAAAATGTATAATTTTGTTTTAAAATTTTCCAATCAGTTCTAAAAATATCATAAATTACTTTTATAATAATTATAATATTATTTTCCTAAATATAATAAAAGTAATAAAATATAGAATATTATTTATAATATGATTTGAAAAGAATTATAGAAAGCATTGATATTATTTTCTCTATTTGTAGAAAAAATTAAATTATCCTATAAATTTTAATTATAATTATATACTTATTATTATACAAATTTTTATTCCATTAATTTGAAAAAAACTTTTTATAACAAATGATTCCAACTTCCAGTTAATTTTTTACAATTTCAATGAATTGAACAAATAGTAGAATTATATTTTAAAATTAATAATTAAAAATTTAAAAATCACACACAATACATTGTATCTTTGGTGGTTCCAGTGGTGCTGGAAAGACGACATTTTTGGCCACTCTAGCAGGAAGAATCAAATCAACAACTGGTTCGGTAACAATAAATGGTCAAATCATTTCACGGACAATTATGTCTGTAATGTCTAGTTATCTACCTCAATTCGATGCTCTGCCAACTTCACTTACCGTGGAAGAACATTTATTATTCTCGGTATTTTAAATTAAATTTCTAATTTTTAATCAAAAATATAATAAAAATTCCTACTAATTCAAAGTCTATTTTATTCAATTATAAATGCTTTAAAAATGAACATTAATATAATTAAAAATATAATAACAATCAGTATTAAGTATTAGTTCATAGTCATTTTAAATAAATCATTTTAATAAAATTAGTCATTTTATTCATGCTTTAGAGATGAATATTTAGCTATTACGAATAATAAAAAATAACAAGTAGTGTTAATTATATAATAAATCAATTTATCTATTGCTTTGAAATTACGGATATTAATTGAATAATTGAAAATAATGACAATTAATTATCTCAATTTACGATAAAACAATTGATTTATTTAGTGCGCTTTGAAGATGGATATTAGCAAAGTACAAAGGAAATTCTTGTCGATGAAATTATTAATGGAATTGAACCTGATCGATTGCAAAGATGTGTTGATATCGAATTTGTCTGGTGGACAGAGGAAACGAGTTTCCTTGGCCAGCGAGATAATTAGTAGGCCAAAGATACTATTTCTCGACGAGCCGACCACGGGTAAATGAAACTTATGAAAAAAAATATCAATTTGAAACGAAAGAGATAGTGTTATATAATTAGAAGTTGTAAAATATTTAATTGCGTCGTATAATATAATGATTTTTCTAGGAAAATATAATTTAATTATTTTGGAAATATTAAAAAATTATTTTAATATTATTTTATTATTATTAAATTTACGATTTTAATTTAATTTCATTTTAATATATTAAAAAACTATTAATTTGAAGCGAAAATAATAATATTAAGAATGGTTTTAATGTTTAATTATATTATTATGATGATTTTCTATTTTTAAAATATAATTTTTAAGATATTAAAGAATATATTTAAAAAGAATGAAGAAAATATTGAAAATTTTTTTTATATTAAAATAATTTTATACTATAGTTTTATTTTTTTAAAGTAACATTTATTTATTGTTTATTTTTTATTATTGAGAAGTTAAAATTATTTTTTTCTTTCTCCTAATTTTATTGGTTTTATTATTTTCTTTTTTTTAATTTTTTTCTACTAATTTTTTGTATAATATGAAATTATAATTAATTTCTTTTATTTTATTTTATAAAATTTATTATATAATTAATTGATTTATGTTAATTTATTTATTCAGGCTTAGATAGATTTTCTGCAATGCAAGTGGTTAATGCATTGAGAGTTATAAGTTTGAAATCTACAGTATTTTGTACGATTCATCAACCAGGAATGGATATATATAATATTTTTACTCATGTCTTATTGTTATCTGATGGAAAAACAGGTTATTTTGGATCTTTAAAAGATGCTACAAAATTTTTCTTAAGGTACCTAATTTCTTTATTATTATTTTTTAATTATAATGTAATAATTATAAAATTATTACTTTTACAACTTTTTAAAATTATCATTTGAAAATTTACCTATCATAAAGTAATTTCTTAACAAATAATTTTTTCCATTTTTTATATTAAAAAAATTATAAATATTGTCATAATAAATAAATATTATATGTACTATATTATGATAAAATTTCAATTTTAAAAAATGTCAAACAAATTTTATTTAAACATAGAAATATATAATGTGATAATTGATATATAAATATGATATATAAATATGATAATTGATAAAAAAATATTATTCTTTAAAATAAAATACAAAATAAATCATCTAAAACTGAACATTTTAAATTATTAATAGCAAATTATTCATTATTTGAAGAAATATTAATGACATTAAATTCTAATTTCTCAAATTTTTACAAGAATTTCATACAATTCTTAATGTTGAAAAAATAATAGTTTAGATTACGAATGTCCAGTTGGCTTCGACGAATCCGAATACTACGTAAAACTCTTATCTCGAAGAAACCCCATAACGTACGCGACAAATCCCAACCCTGAGGACACTGGACCCAGTGAACTTATCGATAAGATATGTCGAGCATTCTCACGATCTTCTCTCTCGAGAATTCCTGAAATCAAAAACACGAGATACTTTGAAATCGAGCCACAGAGGTGATATGACGAAAGATTTCTTTTTTTTTTTTTTTTAGAAAGAATATTAAAAATATTAAAAATATAAATATTAAAAATTAATCTTCGAATAAATTTAGCCATGGAAATAATTTATAGAAAATCTGGATATATGACACAATTCTTTTGGTTAATGTGGAGAATATGGATTCAGAATCGAAGGACGATCTTCGAGGGATGGATTTCATGGTTTTCTTATTTCGTAAGTTTTATTTATCAGTAATTTTTTTTCTATTTTGTATGTTAATAATTATTAATTAGGGAAAAATTTCATTAAATTTTTAATAGTTTATATTGATCTAGATTTTATATTCTATAAGATTATATATTCTATAAGATAAGATTGATATTTTCATATCAATTAAAGAAAAGAAAAATTCAATAAATATAATATAAATACTATTTAAAAAATATAATTAAAATTTAGAAACTTACTCAGTTTTTTAAAATTATAGAATGCAATAATAAAATTGCCAAAAATAATTAAAATTTACTTTAAATTTCAATTAAAATTATAAAACGCAATAAGAAAATTTTTAAAATAAAAAAAATAATACGAAACATTTAAAGAACTATAAAAAAAAAATGGCCGAAATTAATTAGAATCTAAAAACTGATATTCGATTTTTAAAATTATAGATGCAATAACAAAATTGTTAGAAATAATTAGAATTTTTCATTCTTTTAAAATTACAATAAAAAAAAATTGGAAATATTTAGAAAAATTTCGACGAATAATAACGAAAAAAATAACCAGAAAAATAACTAGAATCTAGAATTCATTGTTGTTCACTTTTTCACAAAATTACGTGATTCAGTGTGCGATTTTTCCGAATATTCTTCCCACTGGAAAAAAGAAAAAAGAAAAATGATAAAGGAAATGAAATGATAAAAAGGAAGAGAAATAGATAATAATTTAAATTAATCGTAGCTTTCCATGGCGGCTGTAGCCACTTTTTACATGAGTATTAATCCAAGGACGCAAGAGGGTGTGCAAAACGCAAGGGGCGCTTTGTACATGATGAGCTCTGAAATTTCGTTCACGGTCGCCTATTCCGTGATTTACGAATTCCCTGGCCAGCTTCTGATTTATTTGCGAGAGGATGGTATTTATAGTTGTGGGCCCTATTATGTCGCCACATTTTGCGGATTGGTAATAGTACAATAATTTCACGTTCAATATTCCAGCTATGATAAAAATTCGTTTCATTCTTTATTTGGATGAACGAGCTTTATTTGGTTTATAATAATATAATAACCTCTAGAATCGAAAACGTATTACAAATATATGTACAGCCTATAAATGGATTTTTTAGGTACCAAAAGCTACATTGAAGGCTGTTATGTTTACAACAGTTATATATTTTATTTTAATAAGTCAAATAGACTTGTTGAACTTTTTATTCTACTGTCTAATTACATCGACAGCTGCGATTTGTGGTACAGCATATGGTTTAATGTTTTCCATTATGATTGAGAATATCGATGTCGCTACATCAATCATGGTACCTATTGACATGTTATTTTTACTAACTTCTGGGATGTTTTATAATCTCAGGTATTACATATTTTTATTTTTATATGCGATATAAAATTATATATTATATATATATTATATAAAACTTCTGTACAATTTTAAACGAATGATATAAATTTTTGATCACAAATCAATTGTATCACATTTGATAATTGAAGATTATAAAAAAATAATTATATTTTTGCAACTTTAAATTTTCTATAGATACACGAATGTAATTAAATATGAACGTAATATTTCCTTTTTTTTTTTTATAAATGTAGCATAGTTTGAAGAAATGTTACTAAAAATTTATAATTATTTCGTTGGAATGTTTAAAATTAAACAGACGATAAAAAGCTTGTACACAGTTCGAAAATGAGCCCGTAACTTTTTTTACGAGTCGACGACCTATAAAACTGACACGTTGATGTTTTCAGGTCGCTGCCTACGTATCTGACGTGTTTTAAATATTTCTCGATATTCTTTTACCTGAACGAAGCTCTTTCCATAATTTATTGGTCACGAATAGACGACATCGGTGAGCACATTGCATCGTTGAGTAAATTATTCTCTCTCGCAATGTCAGCTGGAGAATTGTCTGTAGCAGAGATATTTATCTGAAGCGAGATATTTAGATCAAGATATAATTTGATATAATTTTACATCCATTTCGAGAGCAGAAAATTTTAATTCGATTCAAAGTTTTCAATGTTTATTTGAATTTTGATTTATGATTTTTTTTTTACATATTTATTTAAGGCAAAAAATATTAACATTTTAATTGTGTTTAATTGTGAAAGATATAGTGATTTCATATATTGATCAAAATTTTAAAATTTAAAATATATTCAATAAAAATATTTGTATTTTTTCTTTGAAGATCTAGTGACTTTTTTCTGATTTTGAAATAAATTAATCAAAAATTAAAGTGAAACACAAAATGAATCCAATATGAAAAATATTTTATTCAAAATTATATTTTTCTTTATGAAGATCTAGTAATTTATTTATAATTTTTTAGATAGAATAGAATTTATTAAAATTAATTATTTATTTATTTTTATTTTAACTAATTTTTTTTAATTTTTAATTTTTAATTTTATAATTTTTAATTTTTTAAATTTTAATTTTTTCTTTTAATTTTTTTATAGACTGCCAAGTATCTAGCGACTTTCCTTGTTTAAAAAATGGAAAACAAGTGTTATCGGAATATGGATTCAAGGAGAACAATCTTATTTGGGATATGAGCGGGCTCTTGACTTTAACAATTGCAATGAATATTATTGGATATTTCGGTCTACGAAGGAGGAGAAAAATTCAAACAATATTATAAATAACAATAATACAATTATTTTACATAAAATAATTTATAAATGTATTATAATATTACTTTCATAATCTTTCACCTATTATATTACTTTCATTAATAATAAAATATATAATAATTTAATTAAAATAATTAAAATATTAAAATTTATAATGAAATATTAAAATTTCCAATGTTATTTGTACATTATAAACATTTTAGTATATTTTATGTCAAAAATGTTTTATAAATTGTCAATTTAAATGAAATTGAAAGCAATCATTTCAATTATTTTGAGAGCAAGATGTTTTAATTATTTCATTCTTTGGTTAATTATATAAATTTAGAAATATAATTTACAAATAAATTATATAAAAATTTGTGCATTTTGTAAAATAAATTTAAAAATATAGGTGACTTAAATTAGAGTAAAAATATTTAATAGACAGGTTCCTTGCGACTTCTGTGTCTGATTACCAGAAAACCTGCCAGATGGCTGAACGAAAAAATTACTAGAAGACCGATTATATCCATGGTGTAATGAATTGGTAAGTAACCATATTTCTCTAGAACCTCTAATCCGCTAGAAATACACGGCTCTTCCGGATCTGAAGAACAATCTTAAACATAAAATGTGTCGAAAAATATTTTTTAATATTCCAATTATAATTAATTTTTATGTTTGATATATTTATATATACATAATGAAAATGATGTAAATTTTTAATTTTAAAGAAATAATGAATGAAGTTAAAATTTAAATTTTAAAAAAGATTGAAAATTTATAACAAAATTTTCAATAATATAATTATCTTATTTCTAAAAAAAAAAGATGAATTAAAAACTTTAAGTTAAACTTATATTTAAATAGCAAAATATTAAATATTTTCTTATATAAAAATAAATAATTTTCTCTTAAAAATTTTCTATATTAGAATTTCTTATTTTTCAATTTTTATTTCGTAAAAACTAAAAAAGAAAATTCATAATTCTTTATTCTTCTTTCACATTTTTATTTTACTTCTTGTATTTCATCGATTCTCCAATTTAATTTAATAATTACAATCAAGTAAATATTTTTTATATCTTAAACAATTCATATAACAAAATGAAAAATAAAGAGATAATAAATCTAATCGATTTTAACGAGCAATTACGTACTTATATGATCAATCAGAAGCCATTGCGTCAAGGAAACCGCTTCGAGGCCATAATAGAATTGCGATAGGTATTTTAACCAAGCGATACCAGGCGCCAAGTTCCTGGAAAAATTTTCAACGTTTCCTTTTTCCATCATTACTCATTATTCTTTAATAGAATATGAATTCTTAATAGAATTAATAATAAATGGAATATATTTGATATTTTATCTTTTTTTTTTCTTTCATTGGATAATATTGAAGCTATAATAAGATTTTTAAATTTGACATTTGAGAAGATATCTTGAGAATTATTAAGTATGAATCATAAGAACAAGTTATTATGAATTTGATTAATCCGATATATAAAATAAATTTTGCTTTTTATAATCAAATTTTATAGTCAAATTTTTCTTGATAAAATTTTTAATTGTTTCCCCAAATGTTCCCTTACCCCAAATGTAAATAGATCCCGCAGAACATCAGACCAAGAAAATCCAATGGCACAGAAAATAGAGATGCCGTCTCCATTGATTTGAACGACGCTGATAAAAATAAACCTATTTTAAAAAAATCACATCTTCTTATCAATCATATTATTGGTTATATAATTAGAACAATATTTTCCAACGCTTTCTGAGATATGACACTCTTATGATAGTTAAATGTGCTATTATAATAATCCTTCATTTTATAATTATATAAAATTCCATAATTTCTTATAATTATATAAAAATTTAATAAAATGAGACAGAAAAATATACATTTATTTTTAAAAATCTATTTAATATTTCTAATATTTTAAATTGTTGTTTATTGTTAAATATACAACATTTATAATTTAATACATTCTCACTATATATCATATCATCATATGATATATAGAAAAAAATAAATGTTTAAAATTTTTATTGTAAATTTTTTTATATGAATAATCGTAAATAAAAATGATTGTAACTCTCGAAAAATTATTTTGTAAAGATCATGATCCATAAAAAATATTGAATTATATATTGTTAATTTTTTGAAAAAACTTCGAAAGCTACGAAGTTTATAAAAAAATTAATTTTCCAATATAAAATAATTTTTAGAATTATATTTAAACATTTAAATATTTATTAATTATACAACAATGGCAAATAAATTAATTTATTTTTTTTTCATTTTATCATTTTCTTCTTTTTTATTACTATCAAATTTTATCATTAATTTTCCTTCAATAAAAATCGATTTATTTCTTTTTCATATTTTCCTCTTCTTCTTTGCTAAGCAAGTAGATGCTCACCAAAAGCGGATGCTGAAATGGCGCAGACAACAACTGGCAGTGCGAAGTAAACGAATCCTAAAAGTCCACCCTTCAGCCCCGTGATTGCGAATATGAAAGCTGAATATAGCAATGGCTGTATTATCGCCCCAGGTATCTGAAAATTTCCACCAAATCTACTATCCGTACATTGAAATCGGAAATTGGATTCCACTTCTATTCAACGAGGCAACATAATATCTCGAAAGCATAAAGGGACGATGTACAATTAAATTATATTCTTTCTCTACTCTTCGAAAATTTATTTTTCTTAACACAAAGAGTTTTATAATTGTTGTTTCAATAATTATTTTATGAATATTTTTATCTATATTTTTTAATAGATTTATTATTTAATAATTGTCATGTTTAATGTTCACTTATTTTAAATATAAATATAATTTTTATAATTCTGCGATTCTCTAATTCAAAAATTTATTTTTCAATTAATACAATATACGCGTTGCTTTTATTTAAATATAAAATATAAAAATAAAATAGAAGAATATAAAAGAAAAATTATAAATAATGAAGAAATATATTTAAAGAAACAAATGGAAATCAATCAGTGTAACTAAAATCAATATTATTAAGATTCTTAAAAATACCAAAATATGCTAAATAACGATATAAAAGAATTTTTATATTTTTATATTTTTTATTATTTTATATTTTTATATTTATATTTTTTTATATTTTTTATTATTTATATATACCATTAACATAATGATTTAATTGATTCATCAAATGAAAATTTTAATATTAAAAAATATTTTAAATTAAATGTATAAATCGTTTTCAAAAAAATTTTCGAAAAATAACTTGAATAAGATTCTTATTTACTGATTTGCTATTTTCATATATAAAAAGTAAATTATTTGTTTAAATAATATATCTTGGAAAAAATAAATGGTAAAAATATCTTGATATAAAGATTAATATTTATTGATAATCGAACATTTATCAAATATATCTCACCAAAACGATAACCTTGCTGATGTAATATGGCGCTGGACCATAGAGTCCACTAGCGATGTCGCGTAATAAAAGTGGCAATTCCCTTGGAAATGTATAGAAAACGGCATAATTGAAGGTGAACACTGTCTCGACGACCACCAAGTACAAAAGACCTTGCATATTCTGTATAGTGTCTTGATTCATTGCTTGTCTCGAGATGTTCATAAAGGGTAACCCTATCAGCACTCCTATACACTTTAAAAAGCCGTTTGTCAATTTTAATGAAAATTTAGAGATGGATGAAATTGGGAAAAATTAAAAGAAATTCATACAAATTAAAGAGACAATATCTATCTATTTTGCTTTTTAGTTAAAAATGCTTTTTAGTTAAAAATATCTATCATTTTTCAAAATATATTGGAATATTTGAAATTTTATACTTCTTTTATTTTTCAAATAATATTGGAAAGTCTTTTATAGAAATTTATTTTTCAAAAGGAAATGATACAAGTTTCGGTCTTCTTCTATTTTCAAAATAGAATATATGTATATATTCAACTAGAACATTATATAATTCAATCTGTAGATATTGGATTTTATTAGAATTAAAATAATTTAGTAAATGATTCAATTTGGAATTTAAGGATTATAAATATAATCTATAAAAGTATTCAAATTATTTGTTAAAAATTTGAAATTAGTAGATCAATTAAGTAGAATAACCTATAATAAATCATAAAACTTCTATCTGAACAATAGATTAATAATCTATAATAATAAATAAAAAAAAATTGAAATGGAAATATTTTTATTAAATTTGATAAATACGTATAAAATTTTATATCATCAAAATTCATAAGAAAAAAAATTATTTTCTCCAAAATTTACCATAACTTTATAACTTTAAGGATAAATAATATGGATTTTAAAAAGTATTGGCACTTATACATTTATCTTTTCTGTTTAAATTTTTAATTGAAAATAATTTAATTGAAAATAAATTTTTTATAATTTCATAAAAATAAATTAAAATTCAATTCACATAATCCAAAATTCATCATAAATAATAATTTAGATCAGAGAGATTTGGATTTAAATATATTCGATTCATTTCTTTTTTTAAGTAATAAAATAAAAATCGTTAATTTTATTAATTACATACAATAAAATTACCTAAATAATAATTATCTTATTCTTATATATATTATTGTATTATATTACATTTTCTACTTTAATTATATGTTCATCCCTCAAGAAATTAATTTTTCCTTCAATTTAATATTTAATTTAGCACAAGCTTCTGCAACAATGGCCGAGATTATGATGGAGGAACAATTAAAGCACAAAAGCGGAGGAGCAACCGGAAGGGGATCAGACGACTTAACGTTGGTCAAAAGGGAAGCAGAGCTAACGACAACTTACCATGTACGTTATGAATCGCAAGAAAAGAGTCGTGTAATTCCTCTTGTAGTCGAGATAGATACGCCATACGAGCCAGTGCAATTGCGTCAGAAGCCGAGCTTTTTTGAAATTTTTCAGAGATAAAGAGACGTCTGAAAATATGGAAGGCAGCTTCATGGACTCCGTGACGCAAAAGTATTCGATCAATTTCGACACCCTCAAACCGTATTTAGATTTCTCGTATTGATCGCAGATCCAATTTACCTGCACATGTTCATCTTAATTTCACTTTCTATTTGACCGCAGCCGAAATAATTCTTATTTTTAACTAAAATTTAAATAGATACCAAGAAGAAGAATTTACTTCACGAAATTTCATAAGCTGATTTTTTTGTCGATTTCAGTATTGCTTAATTATAATTAAATTAAAGATATATCTTATATAAATAATCTTTCTATAACATAGAAATTACATAGGAATATAATTTTAGAAAATTTATATGTTAAATTGTATTACCAAAAATGATCTTTCGTATCAGAAATGATATTTTTAAAATATAAACTTAAAGAAAAAGAAAAAAAAGAAATTACAATTTTTAAACAATATATATTATTAAACTTTATATAAACTGTGTTATAAGAGAATTGCTATAATTTATCAACCAAAAAATATCATGTTAAAGATAGATTAGTTATTATTATATGAATTAGATACATATAATTTTTTAATATAGCATAAAGTGAATAATTTTATTACTTAAATGAGGATAAATATTCATAAATTGGAACAAGCTGTGAATTTTTTGATTTTATCAATTTTTGTTTCGAATACCTTTCTATAACTCTCAGCCTCTTTGTCACGAATAATGGATAGCTGAGAAACGTAGAATTCGGCACTATTGAAAGTTGGAGGACAAGGAAGATTCAAACTGTAAATTATATAAGATTATGTTTAAATTAATTGTTGAATAAAAAAAATAGTTAGTAAATTAATAATAATAGTAAAAAAAAATTAATAAAATAAAAAAATTAATTAAAATAAATTATTTAAAAAATAATATTATAAAAATAATATTATAAAAATAATATATAATTTCTAATTTTGAGATCATTGTTTTGTTTTCGTTTACATAATATTTGTAAATTTTTAATCCTTCAAGTTATTGTGAAAAGAAATTACATTAGAGAAAAATTAATTGATTTTTAATTGATTTTTTATGATTTTTAAGAATTAATTTTGAAAAATATTATATTTATATTTTATGAATTATATTTGCCATGTATAAATATGTTTAAGATAGTTAGTTTTGATAAAACAGTATGAAATTTTTAAATTCCTTAAAAATAATGATTTGAGTTTTGAGAAAAAATTATAAAAATCTTAAAATTTTAAGGAGATTCTCAAGCTCTGAAACTGAATACAGATATCACAAAAATTAACTTTATAAATTTTATATTCTTTTTTTAAAAAATCTAAATAACATGCCAATTTAAATTAACACCGAATGCAAGTTTAAATATCAAATAACTGCACAAATAATTTATTTCAAATATTCAATCTCCTAATATTTGTTTCAATCCATTTTAAATTTTTATGCCAAATACTAAATAAAACAATAATATAACAATGAATTTAGAATGATAATTAATTTAAATAACAGATACAATAAATATTACAATTGAACCTATCGAAAAATTCCGTAGCATCTATAGAGGAACCTTGGAAGGCAACTCTACCACTAGAGAGTAGTAAAACCTCGTGGAATATCTCCAATAAACCGGAAGCAGGTTGATGCAACGAGCAAATGACTATCCTTCCGCTGGCCGCCACTTCCCTGAGCGTCCTCACCACAGTCATAGCACCATAGCTGTCCAATCCGGTAGTTGGCTCGTCGCAAAAGAGAATGCTCGGCTCGGTGAGTAGCTAGAAAAATTCTCTATTCTATGTGTATTTCATATTAAGGAATTTTTGTGAGCCAATATTAAACGTGAGTCTCCTAACACATTTTTCGTCCTATAAGATATTGATTAATGTATATGTATACAATTGATATAATAAAATCGACTCTAAAGGCCAAAACATAAAAATATAATTTAGTATATAAAAATATCGATTCAAGTTTATTTATTAAGTTATAAATAATTGAAGTTTACGTTAAATAAAGCAAAGCGAAGAATGACTTCTGTCTTGTTTTATCTAAAATAAATTTCAATTGCATAATTTAATATGTAAGTTTTGTGTACAATATTTTTGTGTATTTTATGTTTGTTTTGATTTTTAGAATCAAAAGTTTGAAAGTTGAAAATTTTATTGTTGAGATTTATGAATTTATGTATAATAATTAAAAAATAATAGATAATTGCTAATAGATAAGACAAATATATGATAAATATTATTTTATGTTATTGGAATTTTGAATTGTTTCATGTTTTTATTATTGCATTTTTATGATTTCAATTTTTGAATTTGAGATCGAGATGGAATTCTTAATTTCAAAAATTTGAAGATCTTAACAATTGAAATTTTTTAAGATTTTCAAGCTTTAAAATTTTTTATCTTTGAGACTTCGAAAATTAAAAAAATTAAAATTAAAAATTAAAATTTCTCGGTTTACAATATAATAAGATAAATAAATTTTGAAATTTTCAGAATTTCTGTTATTCTTTCAATTTCCAAAACCTAAAAAACCTAAAAAAATTTTATATTTGATCTTCCATTCTTGAAAACATTAAAATTTTTCGAAAACTTGAAATTAAATTGAACTTTTCCCCTTAATTTCTTTTTTTATAATTTTTCAATTAGAAATAATTAACTTACCTCAACAGCCAGAGTGACACGTTTTCTCTCACCACCAGATAGAGCGGATAATTTTGTGGAGGTACATTTTGCCAGGCCAAGTTCTCTCAACAGAACCGTTATACGTTGCCGTCTGAAGTTGGCCCTCAGCCTTCTGTCCATTTTCATGCACGCCTTGATCGACCAAGAACAATCGCCAAGTTTTAATGGGCCCGAAATCCAATCATTCAACATTTAAACGAATTAGTCGATGCTGATGGTCAGTTGAGCATTGATAAAGCTTTTTAAGTTAAAAGTTATAAACGGAAATTCATAAAATTCTCGCTTAGATTTTTCATTCAATGGAAACATGAAATGAACTTTTCACCATGGATGAAATATTGAATTTTAGACGAAGTTTTACTCTGGAAATTTGATCTTGAATCTTTGGATAATACAAGAATTGAATTACTTATTGTATTAACTGGTATTCAATATTTTTGAAATTATTCAATTTCATTAAACTTTTTGTAATACAATTCTAAATTTACAATATAATATACCAAATATGTCAAATAATGACGAATTAATTGAGAAGACTTTTGGACAGAAAGATAAATAATTTTTAGTATTGGAAATAATAATCGAAATTAATTAATGTGACGTATTTAAAAAAATTTTTCACACTTTTCAGACCTTTTGCACATAAATAATCTCAAACCTTAAAAAAAAAAAAACATAAAGATTAAAACATAAAAAAAAACATAAAAAATAAAAATTATAAAAGTTGTAAAAAATAAAATCACAAAGAATAAAAAAATAAAAAAATCACACTTTTCTCCTTGCAATACCAAGTAATGATCTATGAATTCTTTTTCAATCGAATATTCAATAAACGAAGAGCACGATATCTTCAACAAAGAAATCTCTTTTTCATTAAATTCAATTATAGGGATCTCGATCTGTCATAGTTACGCAATTTCATTCTATTATACGTGTAACGAATCAGGATATTATACTCTACGCGATATAAATCACTTTATCGATCTCGAATAAGAGGCAATTATTTAAAATCGCTAACTGGTGATCGATACGAGTTTATCGAAATTGATTATTCGATCCGCTGTATCGTGAGCCGTCCCATAAACTTTGACCAGTTACCGGTTATTCACGATTCGATCATGTTTCACGAGATTCTATCGTCCATTAAAATGAATGTGATTAATGGACGAAGGGACTGAATTTACGGACTTCTGTCGGTCGTGAAATCAATTATTACTTATCAAAGAAACACTTTCGACACCTCTATATCTTTATTTAATTGAAATAATTCCAATTATAAATGGGAATATATAATTTAAAATAAGAATTTTTTAATTTTTCTATTTTTCTATCGTCTGATCATTTATTATATAATCTAATAATAATAAATAAGTTTATGACACTATTATCTGCATATTTGGATAATTCCAGTCCTACTTGTATTAATGGATCAATTATTATTTTTATCTGTTTATAATAAAAGCTGAAAAATTCATATCAAAAAGAATATTTTCATATCATTCTGAGAACCAGAAAATTTCTTAAAAGAATGTGATTGGAAAAGACTCAAGAGTCATTGTAAAATTAATTAGACTATTGTAATTGGACAAACCATGAATTCCATATGCTCTTGGATTGTCAGCGATTCGATTGCCAAGTCCGTTTGTGGAACGAATCCAGATATCCTTATCATCTGCTCGGTATCGATAGGCTTTCCATTTAACAAGACGTCACCTGTCGCTTTGCCTATTGAAAACATATCGATCAAAAATCTCTTTGTTTTGATTAGAAAAATTGAGAAAGGATAAAGAAAATTTCCTATTTTTCTAATTTTATAAAATTATGTTTATTACATTATCTTGTTTTATATTAAAATTGAAATTTTAAAAAGTAAAAGAAAAATGTTTTATTGAACTTAATTTTTTTGAGTAATATCCTTGTAATTTGTAAAATTATATAAAAGAGATAATTTTTTAAATGTAAAAATAAATTTGTCAAATTTTTTTAAGAATAAATATATAAACAAATAAAATATAATATATGTATTATTTAATTAAGATAGGATGAAACAAAGTCATTTAAAATTAGTAAAATAACTAATTCATTAATTTTATTAATACATTATTAATATTCTTTTTTGCTAATAATGATTTCTAATAATGAATTAAAAGAATGATATCTTCAATAATAATAATTCATAAATTAAAAATTAAAAAGCAAAAGAATCACCAAACCAAAAAATTAAAAATTATTATTATTTATATTATTATTTATATAAAAATAATTTTGAATGAAGAAATTTGAAATATATTTGGAATATATTGAATTGAATTATCATTTCTCAAATTCATTTTAATATCAAATAAGAAGAGAAGTTAAGAGAAAAAAAAAATTATACATGATATAATATAATGTATACAACATAATATAATAAAAATAAAAATTAAGAAAATCAAAAAAAAATATTGCTAAAAACCTATTGTTTAAAAAGAAAAAAATAAAGAATTAAAACTTCAAAATCTTATACAGAGAGATACAAGCTAATAAAATAAATAAATTATTTTATGAACCTTTGACACGTCTGCTAATAGTCGCAAGAAGGGTAGTTTTTCCAGCACCGCTGCAAATCGAGAAGTTCCTCTGAATGAAAGAAAAACTTTCAACCCTCTTGTTGGAAACAATTAACCCTGGAATACTAAGCACTCGCAATTTTCGCGAGCCACGCTCGGCACATCCAATTTTATTTCCCCTTGCTCTACTCTCCACCCTCTTTTTAAGCACACTGTAATATTAAACGCATCAGCAAACTGTTCCCTCGGTTAAGGAGTAGTGTGTGTGCGTGCGTGCGTGTATGTGTGTGTGTGTGTGTGTGAAAGAGAGAGAGAGAGAGAGAGAGAGAGAGAGAGAGAGAGAGAGACGTTAAAATCTTAATCCAGAAAACGTTAAGCGTTAACAACTTCTCGAGATGTGTAAATCTTACATGTGAAGCTTTTGTTAATAACGCTCCAATTGAAATTTTAATGATCTAATAAATTTGTTTTACTGACTGAATTCAAGGGGCGGTGAAAAAAATGTTTTTTTATAACGTTTCACATTTTAACGTGTTATATAGAATATTCTGCATGAATGAGCAGATCGTTTTGAATGGTTGAATATAGAAGAAAGTTTCATTGGATAATGTGAAATGAATTTGGTGTGCTATGGTTTGAAGTTTTTTTTTAAATTAATAATTAATTTAATTAATTAATTAATTTTAATTTAATTAATTTTAAATAAATTTTATAGTCTTCAAATAACGATTAAAAATTTTAAATTCTATAAAAAAAATTATATTTATTATATTGGAATATGGAAAAACATATTTTATTGAATAAAATGGAATATCTTTAATATCTACTATTTACTATACCGTGTCATATATGATATATAATTTATAATAGAAGCGAAGGAATTTTTAAAATCAGATGATTTTTAGAAAATTTTTTAATATTCAATAATTTATGAAATCTGAAAACTTTAGAGAAAGAATATTTTTTTTTAAATTAAAGTATTATTAAAATTAATATATTCTAAGTTGAGAAAATGAATTAAAAATTGATTTTTAATTTTAATGATTATCTATAATTAATTAAGTAAAGTATTATATGGTAAAGTGGAATAATTTTTAAAATCAAAAGATTTTTAAGTAAAAAAATTTTGTAATCCATAAATGATAATCTATAAATTTTATAAGAAAATTATTTTTATTAGATTAGAACATTGTTAAATCTCATTGCAAAATTATTAAAAAAAATTATATTAACTATTATATAACTAATTATTAATATTATTTATATATATTGAAAATTTTGAATAATAATGATTCACGATTCGAATTTAGTATTCCAGAGTTAGAGAAAAATTCTCAATGATTACCTTGGTCCCATAATTGCCATCAACATTCCAGAATTAACTATACCACTGACTGAAAGCATATCAAAGAATTAATCTTTTATAATAATATATATATATATATATATATATATATATATACCTGATTTAATCTATCTATATTTGATTAAAATATTATCTAATTATATATTATTTCTTTAGTTTTTCTAATATAAAATATACCTCCATGGAGTAGTTGAATAAGTTCACTGTATTGAAAACCGAAAATCGCTCGAAGACTGCCGCCATTGGTTTTTCTTTCGACCGTGTAAGAAATGTTTTTCCAAGTCAAACACAAATCATTTGGTACATTTAAAGATAAAGAAGGATATTTCACTTGCTGCTTCATCTGAAAAAATTTGATATAATTTATAATTAGAGATATTTATTTCTTTTTCTTTTCTTTTTCAATCATCAAAATTAAATTTAAATAATTTCATTATAAAGGAAATAAATAAATAAATAATCTTCTATATTAATAAAATTTATTTTATAATTTTTTTTCCAGTAAATAATTTCATGAAATCTATTTTAAAAATATAATTTATAATTTTTCTTCTACTTAAATAGAAAAAAAATTTTTCATTACACAACTAATTTTCCAATATTCGTAACATAAACTGTATAAAATTGAAAATCTAAAATTTAAAATCTGAAAACTCATGACGCATCATTCAGAAAATTTTCAAAAAACAGATGGACAAAAGTAAAAACGAAATCGATGTAACGTCCATCGAGTTTCCAATGTGATTCTCGTGTTTAGAGAATGGATAAAACGTAAATGTATTTAAAATCACCAATCGTAATTATTCAGAATTGAATCACTATTATGAAACGCAAAAAATTAAAATAAAAAGAAGGAAAAAAAAGAAAAATTTAAATAGATTCATAAAAGATTTTTGTAATTATTCAAGAATGTTTATTGTAATGAGCAACCCTTCCATAACGTCTCATTAACATGAGATCAGGTTCGATTATATAAAACACAAGTCCGTCTTGTGAATCAATAAATATAAAGCTGTTTATGTAAGTATTATCTTTTAATTAAATTTTTTTATAGATTAATATATTTATATCTATTTTATCAACTTTTTAAAATTAAATTCCTTTTATAAATAAAATAAAAATTTTCTTTTATTACTAATTATTTATAATAAATATTTTATTATTGTTTTCTTTTTGCAATATTTTTGTAAAAAAAATATAATGACATTAAATTTCATAAGATTTGTTTCACTAAAAGGAAATACATAATGCAATCAATTATCTTATAATTCTATTTTATCCATTGTATCGAAATCGAGTGATTAAGTGAAATCTAAATTAATACAGATTAAAAAGTAAATGTAATAAAAAGTGATTGCTACACGATCGTTTATCTGGTATATCTGAGATTATTAATCACATCATATTCGTATTATAAAAATATTGACTGTATTTATTATTCAGTTATTAAATTTATTTATTCGAGAAAAATATAAATAACAAATATGTAAATTTTTTTTCAAAGTGAAAATTTCAAAACTCAAATTTTATTAAATTCTTAATAGAAACATATATATGTAATAATTAAAAGAAGATATTTGCACATATCTTTATTTTTTAATATTTAATTATATTATTTATTTTTCCTAAGATTTAAAAATTCGAATATAAATAAATTTTTTGATAAATAAAGATTTTATTTTTAAAAGAAACTTACTTTATATTCGTTATATATATATATGAATCAAAATATATAGAAGATAATAAAAATATGAAGAAAATATGAAGAAATATAAGAATAAAATATGAAGAATTCTATGAAGCAAATGTATCATATTTAACTTGCATGCATGTATTTATCAAACCGCAAAACTTTTAAAAAGAAAAAATTAATCACGTACACGAGAAGAATATCCCTATGAAAAATGAGAATATTTTCCTAATAATAATAATACAAATATCATTGATATCTATCTAAAGTCGTAAAATAAATATCTTTATAAATTATAAAATAAATAATATTTTAACACTTTGTTGGAAATTTAAAAAAATTTAAATTTTTATTGTAAATTTATATCTTTACAATTTTCATCTAGGAAAAAAATATTATGCAATATGTGTAAAATATAAAATATAAGAAATATCATTAAATATTATATAATATATAATATATTAATATAAATATATAATATGTAATGTAAATACAATATTATATAAAATAAATATTTATGAAAATTTAGTGAAATTTTGAAAAATCATTCACAATAATTCGAATGAAGTATGCATGAACAATATAAAAAAAAAAAGAGAATTAAAAAAGTTTTATTGAAAACATCAAAAGATATTTAATTTTTTTATTTGGTAATTAAAATAGAAAATTTCGTATATAATTAATCTTGAAAATAAGTGTGCCTATACTTAAGTACTTTGTTACACTTTGATGCACATTTGTCTTGATTAAATATTTTATCTTATTCTTTTTAAGTTCACATTGATAAGATAGACTATACATACAATATTAATATATTCGCAGGATATCTTATGAAGATAGAAGATTAATTCTATCAAATGCAAAAGTTGGGATACAAAAATGTGAATTGAGATATATTTATTAAGTTATAAAGAAATAAAGTTTAGACAAAGAGTGATGGAGATAGAGTGAAACAGCTCCATCTAACATAAACTTCATTTGCTCGTAATTTAATAAATAAACTTGAAGTGATATGTATTTGTATACCATTTTATGTTTATGTTTTAATCTCTAAAATCAATCCTTTCAAAGGTATTCATGAATATAATATTAATATTTTATAAGAACAAATATATAAGATTTAATCATAATTAAGTTATAATTTATGATATTTTATTTATTATATTTCTTTTGCCTTAATTTTATAAAAAAATCATATTATCGTATTAAAATTTTTTACAAATTTTTAAAAAATTTTATATATATCAGAAAATTTTATTATTTTCATTTTCAATTTATTTTTATGTAAAATATAAATTTCTTAAATTTCCAATAATTATTACGGTCTATAATGATATCTCTATATCTTTCAATACTATGAAATATTTCATAATCAAAATATTTTCTTATAAAAATTTATAAGAATAAAATTTCTTATAAATTCATATATCATTATGGACAAATTATTAATAAATATTTTGAACAAATAAATTATTCTTCATTCTCATTGTTATATAAATTCATTTAAAAATTTTTTTTATTAATTCTTCTACATTTCATTTTTTCCAAAATAATCAATTAATAAAATCTTTTTGAACATAATCAAAACATTATATTATAATTAAAGCAAATATTATATTCACTTACTCTAATCGTGTCGTAGAAAATCATCCTGCAGAATCACTATAATAAAGAGTTCTACAATATTTCTAATTATCTTAATTTATTCACAAATCACCAACAAACAACAAATTATGTACTCGACAAACTGTTTATAAATAATTGAAAATAAATACATAAATAAGATCTACTACAATTAATTTTTACCAATTTAAAAATACCTCGAAGATCCATCAAACAACACGCAATTGCCATTATGTAACATCTTGTATAATAAAATATAAGTGATTATTAAGTAATTATCTATATTATCGACGAATAATTAAAAAATATCATTAAAATATAGTATTCTCATTAAAATTAATTATCACTTTTATCATTACAATTAATTTTAAATAGAATAATTTTCACGAAACACTGAACTAACCGATAATACAGGTTTCTACAGTTTTTATTACAAGTTTTTATTATGGCGTATCGGTTGAATGAAGTGCAGGAATTAAAACCAGAGACTAATCAAGTTGTAGTAACCAGAGTGGAGCTTTGCTCGCGACACCATCGCAAGTGGTTTTGTGAAAGAATAAGCGATTGTGTGTCTTATATGGAACGGAAGACCGTTATACAACGACTATGATACAACGAACTCGTTGGTGGAAACAGTGAAAGGATTATGCTACAAGAAGTCGTATTTCTTAGCGGATTGGCGGATAGAAATGCTAAAGCTACTTCAGATGGGGTGTATTCAGTTGTAATGGTTAATGATCTTCTTGTACATAATGGTAATTTTGGTACAAAAATGTTGGAAGTTAAATTTTAATTGTTTTTTTCTTTTAGAAATTAAAGATAATTATTTATTAATGAAGGTTTATTACTTTAAACAATTTTTTATGATTATAAATGTGTCTGTTGTTATAATAAAGAATATTTTATATATATATATATATATATATATATATATACATATATATAAAATTGTATATAAAAAATATTTTTGAAGCAAGATGTTGATAAAAGGTTTGGAATAGATTTGAGTTAGGTTTAGAAATTGCACCTATAACGTTTGAAGTAGATTTAGGTTAGGTTTAGATTTGGATTGTGGTTGGAACAAGTTTATGATAGGTATAAGTTAGATAGTTTTACATTAGGTTTAGATTGTGTTTGGATTTTCGGATTAGGTTTAGATTAAATAGATTTAAGTTCGATTTAAATTGTATTTGAAATAAGTTTAAGTTAAAATTAAATTAGATTTTAGTTCGATATTATTTTTTTTTATCTATCCACATTTTCTTTTCAATATTATAGTTATTAAATTTAATACTTCTTTATAATTATTCTTTCTTTATAGCAATAATTTGTATAAAATATTTTTCATTACTATTGTTTGGTCAAAGTAAATAATCGAATGATAAATATGAAATGAATCGTTTGTGAAGCCAAACATTTACATGTATGACCATTTTTATTTATTTTATTTTTGATTAAATCGTTTTAGAAAGTTTTTATTTGAAAAAGCAAAGAATAAATGAATCTTTTTAAAATTGAAAAAAAAATTTATATCTAGTTTACTTAATTTCAGATATTTATATGATTGTTTAAATTTTTCAAAAAATTAATTACATATTTCCATAAACTTTTTTATTTTAAGAAAATAGTTTAAGTAATTACAATTTAAATAAAAAAAAATAAATAAATTATAATAAATAATTTAAATAAATTATAATAATTAAAAGCAAGATTAATTTAAATTATAAATTAAAAAGTTTCTAAGATTACATATATTTCAATTTGACCAATATGATTATAGTTGATCAAATTGATTTTTAATATTCGAGTAGATAAATAATTGGATTTTTGCAAATTAAATATGAAATCAATTTTGGTCAATAAAATTTTAGTAAAATTTCTATAAATTTTTCTTTTTACATGAAAAATATGTAAACAACAATATATCGGATCTATGAATAAAAATAAATAAAATATAACATCGCTTTGTTAAATATATAATTATACATATCAAATTATATATTTTCATGCTCTATAAATCTTCGTTTTTATTATAAACTTATTTAAGATTACGATAAATGTAATCTAATTATAATTGAATCATTAATATTTAAAAAAATTCGATGAAATTCAATATAATTTATGATTTAATTATAATTTCATTAAATTATTTTTCTGTTTTATTATTATTTTATCTATTATGTCACAAAGTTCTAATTTTTTAAAAATTATATTAAGTTACTCTCAAATATGAAAAACTATCTATAAACATCTACCATTTAAATAATGTTATCTTGTTAAAAATTTGATAAATTGTTTATCGACATATCCATTACACACATACACATACATATTTATTTTAAGAAGAATAATTTCCTTAATTATATTTGCATTTTTTTTAAATGAATCTTACATCGATTCTATCTGCTTTATTAGTCAAATATCATAACACATACTATACTTCGAATATTTTTCTATGTATATCTTTGCATATCTAAAACATCCAGCAGTATAATAATCATCATTGATCGATCGAATCAACGATCCTTCCAACGAAAAACGAAAGATGGATAACTTAGCGTGGAATCGGCGTGAGATTGTCCGCAATCGCAGTAAAACGATGGAAATATTGGAATCGGCGCAATATGATTCCACGACGGATTGCGAAATGAAACGAAACAATGTTTGCGTTGCGCGGAACGTTGAATCACCCTCTCTCTCCCTTTGACAATCCTGTTTCCCTTGCCCTTTCGTCTCTTCTCAGTCTCTCTCGCTGCCTCTTTCTCTCCGGCTGGGAATCGAAGATTTGTTAATATCGAGCGCCTAGCTAGTGCCATGTCAAAATGGCCGACGTTTAGTCCACCCTTAATTCCGATTTAACCAAACGTTGATCCGCGACGTGTATATTAACAGTAGATTACTTATTATATGCAAAAGTTTCGATGAAAGGCTTTAATTTAATTTAATTTAATTTCTGAAAAGTTTCGATCATTTATTAACCCTTTGCAAAGGGTTAGTTTCGTTCCACTAACTTTAAAATTAATAAAGGCAAAATTTAGGAATTAAGAAAGAATTATGTATATATAGGGTGTTCCAAAAATCGTGGTGATTTTATATGCAAAAATTTCAATTATTTGTTAAATTCTTTACACTCGTTTTCAATATTTCATTCCATTAATTTAAAAATTAAAGACAGAATTTAGAATAAGAAAGAATTATACATATAGGATGTTGCAAAAATCGTGGTGATTCTATATGTAAAAGTTTCGATTATTTGTTAAATTTTTGCATTCATTTTTAATTTCGTTCCATTAACTTTAAAATTAAGATCGATTTTAGAATAAAAATTGTAGAATTATCTGTACAAAGCGTTTCAAAAATTGTGCTATAATTGATAAATGATAATTTCATGCAAAAATAAATCGAAGAAAAAAAAATAAAATTTTTTCACGATCTTTGTTTTCGAAAACAATAAAAATTTATAAATTTATTAAATGTTTAACAAATATTAATTAGATTGATACTGATCAGATTATATTTTTTAAAAATATTATAATTTTTCGTAACAGAATAAACTTCAAAATTATTATACTGAAAATTTAAAAAATATGACTTATTAATTTATTAGATTTATCCTTATATATATGTTTTGATTGCTAATAAGATCGTCAATTATTATTGTAAAATATAATTTCGAAAATTTTTGGGATTAATATATATAATTATTTTAGGAATGTAATAGGAGTTAATGAATTTAAAATTTGATTTTTTTTTAATATATTTCAAAATTTTTTGAATCGATGAAGAATAGGTATCGCATATTTTGTTCGAGATTAAAAATCGTTTATTAACTTGTTGTAGATATATAATTTTAAGTAGATATATAATTTTCTGTTTTTATAAAAAGAAAATGTTAGAGTTAATTATTATAATTATAATTATTTTGATTTAAAAAGTAAGAATTAATAATTGTTCTAGGCCATTAATGTCGGTAAAATGATATATTGGTAAAGTATGAGAGTGATAAGTAAGATAAGATTTGAAAACTGTAACAACATTGCAAATATTCTACTTCTACATTGTATAGATATTTTGTAGATAGTCATACATTATAAGTTTTTAATTAATTTCTGCGATTAGATTTTATCACGATAAATATAAAATATCTTATTTAAAAGGAAAAAAATTTGATTAGAAATTAATAATATATATGATTATTTGTTAATAATTTTTATAATATATTATGTTGATGAAGTTAATAACAAAAATTTTCATCTCTTAATAAATAATTTAACAAATTTATTCAAGAAAAGAGAAATAAACAAATTGTGATTTAACTCATTTTTATCAATTAATCATTCAATATTTAATATTACAGATAATATTTTTATTCAATATTGATTTTAATTACAAGAAATAAATTTATATATAAATATATCTTGTGCCATTTCTTTCATATTATTAATTTAAAATATTCAATATTTAAATATTATAAAATATTTTCTTCCTTCATAAGCCATTTAAAAAAAAAATTAATCATAATAATTAAATATTTTCTGTTTATTTATAATAAAAGAAATTTTTAACAATAATTTTATTATTGTTAATTTTAATATTTTAATTAATTTTGATAAAGAAAGAAGATTGATTTAATAAAAATTATTTTTTTTTTTGACTTTTGGAAATACTATTCCAATTTTCAAATCGAACGATTCAATCAACAAAATTAAGATTATGTTCGAATCATTATTTAAAAAATCTCTAAAAAGATGAAGAAATGTACAGTGTCGCAAACTTTCCAATCAAGCTGTACGCGTATTCGTGTCGACGTTAAACACTCGACTGTGCTAAACCAGAGCTTAAACAAGTAAACGCGCGAGAAACATCATCTAATCGCGTCGTGAACAGTTGACAGTCGTGCGCATGTTTTGTCGTGTAGTTAAGTCGAAATTACTACTAAACTATTCGTAAAAATTATATGCGTATCGCACTAATAATATTATCAAAAAAAAAAAAAAAAAATTCCAATCAAACGAATAATTAAAACGAAAAAAGAATCGAAAATGTGTTCGAATTCGACAACTGTGCTACTGAAAAAACGCGAAAGGACACAAAACTGGATCCCTGAGGAGAAAAACGCCTTATTCTCGTTAATCAAGGGACACGTGAATGCAATCGAAAACAAAAAAATCGACGCGGCCGCGTCCGCGATGAAAATGTTAGCCTGGCAACAGATTCATCGTGCCTTTCGCGGAATATTCTCCACAGACAGGGATATCACCAGAATGAGAGAACAATGGAGAAGAATGAAGTCGCAGGCGAGGATGGAGATGTATACTTTTGCGGAAAAGGTTAATCAATTGTTGCATTTCCATCGATTAGCGTTTATATTAAGCAATTTGTGATCGATTAAATCAATTAACTAAAAGTAAATAAAAGCCGTATTTACATTAGACAACTTATCCAAGGTTGATCACTAATTGATCTTCGACGAATCGTATTGTTTAAATATATATATATATATAGAGCATGTGATGGAAAAGCAACGATCCAAAATGTAAACACGAAAGGTTAAGTTCTAATCTGTCGATAATATTGTGTATTTGTGTTATTATTCAGTGCGTGAAAAATATAAGCATTGAAGCTTTGACTGAAGGTTAGTTTGTTTTTATTACTATATGTAAACTATTCTAACGTGAATTAAATTGATCGAAAATAGACGAATTATTTTCACAATTTTACACAAACGTCAAAAAAAAAAGAAAGTTTAAACGTTCATTATAGCATTATAAGACAAATGCGTATAAACTATAAATTATATCTATGTTTTACAATATTTACACTGTTGTTCTTGTGAGATACAATTGTAATAGTTTACAAACTATGTTCATGAATATTTTTGCGAATAATAAACAATATGCAGCGAACTAGCCAGCAAACAATATTTATAAACTGTTCGTTGAATATATGCCTTAATGCTACGATTATAAAAAGGACATCCACTATAAGAGTTTAGCCTGCTTATTGATTTCAATGACTTTGAAATATATTATCAAAGTTGTGATTTTGAAAAACTTTTTGCTATATATATTCCTACTTTAATTTCAGATATTTTCATAAAAAAAGTATTATCAAATTTAAATTACAAATACATTCTTTCTGATGTTGTCGCCTAATAATAATCTAAACAATAAAGGAGAAAAGTTAATGTTAGATTAGGTTATATAAGATTAAATTTTATTGATTTATTACATTTTATATAATTCATTGTAATATAAATTACTTTTAATTCGATTGAAACTGTATCAACTTATTATAATTATTACATACATTTAGAAATTTATATGATTCAATTTAATTATTAAATTTTTTAATTTTCTATTTATTTTTTTATCTAATGTTAAAATACATGATTTAAAATTTTTGATATGTCTATCTTAAGTTATAAGTATATCTATCAATATATCAAATATAAATAATAATATATTTATCATAAAAAGCAGAATATGATATATATTATCAATTATAAATTTAAATTAAATGTTTTTTTTTAAATAGTTTCTTGGAAATTAAAGTTAAATGATATTAAATATATATAAATAAACATAGAAAGAAATTATATAAATGATGATTTTAACAAAACATTTCGAAGTTATTAAAATTCGTGAAAAAGTTAAATTTTTAAATAATTCTGAACTATTTTCATTGAACAATCAAAAGTCGTTAATATTATGTTACTATGAACTTGATCAATTCAATGTTCGATCAAAAGTTGCCTAATGTAAACGCGGTTTTAGAAACAATAATGATTGATCGAATGTTTGAAAAATGAATGAGCGTGTCTTCAAGAACCTTTCTTTTTGATTAGAGAAAAAGTTTTTAAGTGATAGTTTTAAACGTTGTATGTTTTGATCTTTTTAAAATGGATTTTTTTTTAATAATAAATACAATAATGATAATGATAGGATCAACTTATTTTAATTATTCTATTAAAATAATTTATATGAAGAAATAATTTGTTGTTGAAAAATTATTATTTTTTTATATCTTTATTTAAGGTTGATGAAATTTCATAAATTAGATTTTAAATCTAAATATAATTTTAATAGGATCTTCTTATAAGATTAAAATAGCTTTAAATATTAAAACTCTTTTTTTTTTTATTTCTTTAGAATTGTGATTTTTTTGTCATGTTCTTATTACAGTAAACAAATAATGTGTATGTGACTTTTAGCAAATAATATTATTTCACGTTTATTTAAATATAAATGCATAAACACATATATATATTTGAAATAATTATTTTTAATATGTATTATACATATGTATTTGTATATTAATGATTACATATTTTAATTTTGATCATACGATGCTATTATTTTAAACATTTATAAATACACATTTATTAACATATTTTAATTCGTGTAATTTTTAATACCTACGTGAATATCCAATTATTAAAACCATATTTATTGGAATAACAAAATAAAAATATTGTTTTACAAATTTCCAAATTATAGAATCGATAACGAACGAACTTTTCCTTCAATAAAATTTATTTAAATTATCTTCCTTTTTTATACAAAAGAGATATTAATATATTTAATCAATAAGAACAATATTTTTTAGATGTTCTTACCAAAATAAAATTATTCTATAAAGAACAATACAAAATCTTATATTTTCTGTTAAAATTTTGTCATACATATATCACTTTCAAAAAATAGAAAAATAAAGCAAAAACTTTATCATTTTCATACAAATATATATATATATATATATGTATATATATTTTGTACATAAATATTAAAAAATCATTTTAATCTACACCCAAATTATTTTTAATTAAAAATTAAAGTATACGAGGAGAAAACACCAAATTCTTTATTTCTTATTTAAAAAACGCATTAACCTATAACACGCAAACATTTAAAAAAAAAATATAAACATTTTCTTCCTTTTCCTATATGAAACGTATAAAAAAAGCATCACAAGTTTTATGATTTTACATTTTACACAAAAATAACACGAGTACCGATTACAAATTAGATGAAAACCTTGGGGCCGGAAGAGGCGGCCAAATGTCGCCCATCAGATCTTTCCATCGAAGTATGGAAATTGATGGAAAAAACGAGAAAAAACGACGGAGACAAGGATCGTTCGGACGAAAACGGTCGGAGAAGTCCAGAAAATTTGACGAGTTTGCAGGCAATTCTGAACAAGCTGACGGCCGCCACGCCGGAAGTGACTACGGTGAACGAAATTAAAGTTGACGCGGATAGCGACGAATACAATACAGAGGAGGATAGCAGTCAGAGTGAAGTTCTTAAGGAAAAACCAGGTGTCTCGCAAAAAAAACGATTACGGATTTCTGAGGAGGAGCCGATAGATTTGCCTGAACAAGGATTCAATTCTATGGACACTATGATTTGCGATGGTATCTATAATCTTTTTAATATATATACGTATTATAGAACGTTTGATAACTGGAAATAACTCTATATGTAAATATAAATCGAAAAAAAAAATTTTTTTCATTTGAAGTTTTTGAAAAATTTGAATTTAAAAACTAATCGAAAATTTAACTTGATTTTCGATTGGATACTGTTTATATTAATATTATTATATTACTGTATTATTGTTAGAAGATTATTTTATATGTGAAAATGAGTAGAGAATATAAAATAAATTTTTTCAAAAATTAACTTTAAATAAAATTTTATTTTATATTTTTCATTTATCTTTACATGTAGATTAATTTGATGATAATTGATATAATCTGATGATAATTGATTTATTCATCGTTAGAATTAAAAAAAGAATTCATGAATATTTAATAAGTTTTTAATTCTCGATTTTCTTGAAAACGAAATTTCAAAATATTATTCTTTTCGATTTATTTTTATACATAAAGTCACCTTCTACCTAGTTTCCATTAGTTACTTTAGACAAACATGAACATTGTTTTAAAATTTAAAAAAAGAAAATCGTAATAGAGAATCCATAGCTTTTTTTTAAATATTATTTCATATAGTGAAGAGAATAATAAATTAAAATTTTAAATAAACAAAATATATAAATAAAACATATATTAAATATTTTATGATTTTAAAGGAATTGAAATAATTTTGTTTAATTTTTATCTATTTTTTTTAATAGAAGATGGTGTATCTACGTCTTACATGAAGGAAAGAAACAGTAGGTTTAATAATGAACAAGATGAATCTATTCAAGGAAGAATGTGGATGTTCGAAATGGCTCAGAGAGAACATGAGTTGAAGCTAAGAATGTTAAATATTGCTTTAGAAAAGGTAGAATTGCAGAAACAGACTGCGATCAACGAATTGAAAACTTCCGAAATCAAGAGACAACTTGTGGAGAATCAAGCTGCTGAATATTATAGGTAATATTTTATAATTGTTTTATTATAGAATAAATAAAAATTATTAATTATTTCTAATTAATAATTAATTATTAATTATTTCTAATAGAAAAATATTTCAAAAAAATGGAACAAAATTTTATTTAAATTTTTATTTATTTAATATTATTCATATCTGTTTTAAGATATCTCTTTTAAGATTATTTACATAGATAAAAAATAATATTAATTGTATATTACTTAAAATAATTTTTCAGAATAAAATTTTTACTTTTTTTGTGAAAAATAAATATATACATTATTTATATCAACATTAATTTTTTAATTTTAAGGATATGATGTTTTATTAGAAAAATAAATAAATAAATAATGAATTTAGTGAATACGAATTATATTAAAAAATTTTTCTAGTTAAAATAGTTTACTTTAAATAAAAAATTTTTTTACTTTAACTTTGATCATATTTCTTTAAATTTTTTAAATTTATCGGTAATCATATGTATTCTTGAAAACATTATATTTTTAAAAATTTCTTTTTTATTAATTGTTTTAATTTTTACATTTAAAGTTATGATAAATATGATAAAAATTTTATATGTAAAAAAATTGAATTAATATTGCCGCCAAATGTGTATCAGAACAGCCATCTCGCGGACATCCTAGTAATGGAATAATACATCGTAATGTTCTCTTTCTTATAGTAGTGTATGGTTTCTAACGGAAGTATTATATTTTATAATTCTTCTATCTAGAATGCAACGAGTTATTACTACAATTTCTCGAAATATGGCTTTGTTGAGGTACAAAAAAATAAATTTTATAAGGATGTTTAATAAATAGATTATATACATTTCTATATAAATTTCTTTTTTTGCGTAGTTTAAATTGATTCCGGCTTTTACACAGTTCTTGCATAATAAAAAGTAATATATATTTTGTATCATTTATTTTTTTATGAGATAATTCTTATAATAAATTACAATAAATTTTAGATTGAAATATGTTCTTATAAATTCTAATAAGTTTGTAAGATTTTCTTCAATTTCATGATATGTACTTATGTAATAGTTATTGATTTTATCATTATGAAAAGATGGTTATATATGGTTTTCATGTATATTTTTAATTATTTAATTTTTTTTGTAATTATAACATTTATAATTTACAGTTGAAATATTTTTTATTATGTGAATATGAATGTTTTATGTTCAAGTATTTATTGTATTGACGATATAAATATACTTTGTATATTTTTAACTGCTACTACTGCGTCAAAGCTTTTTTTTTGACACTATTAATATTGAGAGAGACTAATTAAAGTTTGATCATTTGATCATCTTAGCCAAGTAAGAATGATTGGAGAACGTGGATCTGGAGCAGGTAAAGGAGGTGGTGGTGGTGGCTCTATCCGTGAAGCTGGAGGATCTTTTGGAAAAATGGAAGCTGCTCATGAAGATCAGTATTTCTATAATCTGGTTAGTTATTATTTTCTTTTGGTACTAATTAAATTTTTATAATATTTAATTTATTATTTATTTTTTTTTAATTTATTTTATTTTTTTATATTACAAACATAAGTATATGATGTAATCATTGGAAGGGATTTATTTAGAAGTCTTTTTTTGATTTTTTTGATTTTAGCAAAAGCAACAGCTACAAAAACTTAAAGAAGACCTTCACGATGAAATCTCTTTTCATGAAGAACAAATTAAACGTCATCAAGAAGCCATAAACCGTCATAAAAAAAGAATCACAGATATGGATAAGAAATAAAATTATCCATGTATTTATTCTTTAAGCGAATTGTTATTCTTTGTAATGTAATGCTCTTGTAACTATTATATTACTATTAATAATAATTAGTAGACGTTTATGTCTGTACTTTTTTTAAATCGAAAAATATTATATATATTATATATATATTGAATATAAAATAGACAAATTATTTTCTGTATTTATAAAATAACAAAGCTTATATATACATTTCAAATGAAAAAATTTCAATACAAATCGATTATTTCAATATTTTCGATTATATTTATATTCAAATGTTTCACTGTCCATGACAGAAAATCGCAAAATTTCTGTTCCGTTCAATTTCTTGAGCGATTTCTTTTTCGTAAAATTAATAATATTAAAAATTATAAAAAACAATGTTTCGACATTGTATACGAAAATTTTCGTCCGAAGTAATCAAGATTAAGTAAGTATAATAAAATTTAAAAATTTAATTTGCAATTTATAGTTAAATTTAAAAAATTTTTTTTATGGTTATGTCATTTTTTAAAAAATAATCCGATAATTTGTTCGGTTTGAATAGTTCCAGATATTTTACAAGAAAGTACAGTGATTCTAATAAAAATAAAACTTCAAATGATGATATTGCATTTGAAGCTGAATATTATTACAAACAGGTAATTTTGAATAAATAACATAATCATAAACAATAAAGACATTTGATCATTTATTTCCCAGGATAAAGAATTATTAGAAATGTTAAAACAAAAAATGCAAGAAGAAGTAAAATGTATGCAAGATGAAGTTACGTCGATGCAAAATAAAATTGATGAATATAACCGTACTATTAATGAAAATCTTCGATTTTTAAAAGGTCTCGAAAAAGATATTTCGGCTAGTGATAAAAAATAAAAAAAATATTCTTTTTATAATTGTTTTTTTTTTTTTTTGATAGTTTGAGACATATTTTAATAATTGCTAATAATATATATATATATACATATATATATTGAATATAATAATATATTGTATATTAAAATTAGAAATCTATACTCGAGCAGTATAGTCAATGTAATTCAAAGTTTTACATTTTATAATTAAAAAGTGAATCGTAAATACGATAGTTTTTCTTCCAATTTTTATTTTAAAATGAAAAACCTATGTAAGTTTTTATGATTTTTGAAACATAAGTTACGTTTTAAGTTAAGTTTTAAACATAAGTTAAGAATACATTTTTTATTATGAAACTCACCATGATGTCATGCCATTTCCCGCCATTGTTTTTTCAATTCATTTCATTATTTTTTTTTGAATCTTTTTTTAATTTTCTAAAAAAACAAAATAAAGTAATTTTTAAATTGTTTTATATATAACGTTAATTTATTCTGTTATTTTATTTTTTAAAAAATAAAATGACGTAAAAAAATTAGCAAGAAAGTATTTTTACTTCTTTGTTAATTTCATTTTAATTTTGATTTTGAACTACTTACGTATCATAACATTTAATAAATTTTCTTATTGTCTACATAATTTATTAATTTTTTGTTAAGAAATATAATCACTCTTATAAAAAAACATTTTAACGAGTTTAAATTATTCACGCAGTATCGAAAGATTGTTTAAGACTAATGTTCGCGATAATCACTACGTGGCGCTCACAATCATTCAAGATGGTGGAAGTTTTGCGATGGAAGTGACCGATCGACGCGCCCTCAGTGTCTCGCGGTTCATCGATCAGTGTGGTGTGTGTCGCGTTGTTGCTCCGGTGGATTTTTTGGTGGTTTGTTCCTGCCTAGGACATACGCGTATTTTTTTCGTTTGGTTTTCTTGAGTCGACGCCGTGATTATTCAGAGGGCTCGTGAACGGGCCCACCGGCAAATACAAAGGAAAGATGCAACCGAGGATATACTGGATTTTGATCAGTACGGCCGTCATTCTCGCGGGATGCAACGCCGCTACCGAGGTGAGTACGATTACTTTCATAGCCTTCTTTCTCCCTTCTGTCATTTTTTCGACAATCGTTCGATCGTCTTTTTCGTTATGTCGTGTTATCGCCTAGCAAGTTCTGTTTTAAAATAGTATTTTGTACGAATTCATCGAACGCGCGTTCCAGCGAGTATTCGAACACGCTTTGCCGATTCTCCCGTCTATCCGTCAAGCGTTTCTTCGAAATGCTTCCGCTTATGGAATTTCTTTATAGAAATATCGTGTATGTCATTTATTGATGCTTCGCGTTCTCACACGTATTCTTTGCTTCGTACATGTCGAAATTTTAAACAGCAGCACCACGATGCGATTTGATCGTGATTGTTTACACTTTATTTCCAATTGCACGAATTTGTTTACTCATTTTATCGTAACGTGTGTTTGATGAGATAGGATATTTATTTTGATCTCAAGATGGTTTTTGATCATATTATATTCATCGAATTATTTTTTACTCAATTGTTTGTTTCATTATTAGAAAATTTCTTAATTTTGAAGAAAATATAAAGCAATTGTTAATAAATTTTGATTTAAAAATTCATTCAATTCTCACATTAAAAATTATGCGATTGTTGAAAGAATGAGATATAAAAATTTGATATTAATGTTGATCATTTCTGAATAAATTCTTAAAAGATGTACTTTATGAGGCATTTTTACCTCATAATTATATAATATGGTAAATCACGGGAAATTACACGCCCTTGCTCAGTGCGTGCCGCGAATCTATTATTTCGAAATTCTTACGAGAGTGAAGTGATTCGCTTTGATAGCTGATGTTACGACAGGATAGGAATTCTTATATACGCTGATCGTACACCTGGTCAAACATTATCTAGTGCTTTTTTTCTCGCGCCATGCTGTGTCGCACCATCACTGGACCGTTGTTTATATTCTCTCTCTCGGTCGGTCGAGATATCGGAGCACGAGGCACAAAAACATGAGACGAAAAATATTCTGGTCTGATGTTGACGAGTAATTCGAGACCATCAGATCTGCACGCCAATTTTTTTTTATTCGTTTCTCGCAAAGTCCCTCAGCTATTATTTGCGTGATTATAGAGTCAGTGATGGAGAATGAAAATAAAATTGCCTCCGATGAAGTACACTATTTATCGACGGCTGAAAAAGTGTCGAAAAATTGTACGAGTGGTCTATGTATGTTCGATTAAAATTTATTATCGATCAAGTATCGGACTCTTTTTTTTTTTTTATGAATAGTGATGGCAAACGGTTCGAGGAACGTGGCGTCAATGGAAAAATTAATGATGAAATGTGCGTTGATTTATAAATGAATAGAACGGAAATGCGATTCGTGGAAATTAATTGAATTCATTTTAGTTAATTATTACATATAAACAACTCTCTGTTGGCACTTATTCGTCGTCAAAACAAAAGTTTCAACCTTTTTGCTTTTGTGATTCATTCGAACGAACTACGTACACATGTGCATGTATAATTCGCAGAAATTAATAATGCCCTTTATTTACACATCGTTACGTGTATTATTACTTAAAGACATTACTTGAAGGCAAACAAAACGTCTGAAATCTCATGGGTCTCCCTCGGTATATTCGGTTCATTTGTTTTGTTTGTCCCTCGTTCTCCGGAGGGAAGTTTTCTTTTTATTTTTTTTTTAAAATCGTAATTCATTTAATATAAAGGTAAAGATTTAAATATTATATTATGGATATATATTATTATATATTATTATTATAATTATTAAATTCAGATATTTTATTATAAATATATATAGTTAGATTAGTTTAAATAGATGTGAATTACTTTAAATATAGGTTAGGAAATTTATTTTATTTTAAAAGTTTCAAGAATAAAAAAAATTATATTTATTTTATTTTTATTAATTCAAGGATTGATAATATTCATGTATATTATGTATCTCTGAATATTATTATTAAAGATAAATTTTTCATAAAAATAGCCCTTAATGTATATCGAAATATAGTATATCATTGAACTTAAAGGTCATGAATTTTTTCATTCTTTAATGTTATTTATAAAATTATGCGTTTTTAATGACATTCTTTTTAATATAAAATATATAAAAGTTTCAATTTTCAATATTAATTTTCTGCAATCGAATTTTTTTTTGATACGGAGAAAAAAAAATAAATTACATTGATAATATATTTATAAAATAATTAAAAAATGCAAAAGCAAAAATTAAAATATGAATATTCCAGCTATGAAATTTTAATTATAAATATAGAAGATTAAATAAATGTAAGTTAAATAAAATTGAACTTACTGTTTCTACATTCTATTGATAATATAATAACAATAATATGTTCATGTATCAATATTTCAGTAATTAATATTGAAATATTATTTAAATCTATATATATATATAAAATTATCTTAATTGAAGACTATATAACTATTTTCATATTTTATCATTATTATTATGCTATTTTTATATTAACATTTGAATTATCCAATATGTTAAAATGATAAATTTTATAATTTATAATTATTAAAAAAATACAAATATTTTTAACGAAATTAATATTCCACTTTATTGAGATAAATATAATTACATATAGCTATTATTTTCGTTATTATTTAGATATGTATTAATTTTAGTGTATTAATTTTATTGAAATTAAATAAAAACAAACAAAATTTCGATTGTTTTTTCACCAAATTACGTGAAAAAATAAATAAATTCAAAGTATCTGATACATTTTATTTGATCGAAAAGTTCGTTTTGTGCGAAAGAAACAGAAAATCGAACGGAAGGGAGGTTGGAAACGGATGCGGAAGAACGATGCCCCTGTGCAGTTCCGTTCGTTGGCCATTTCGCAAGGCCGTAACCTGTAGCACTTGTACGCTCAGTGTTCGACAAGATCCACTCGAACTTGGTCCACAACGTAATCCCATCGATGGTTCCGTGTTGGTACATAGACGAATCAGATTTTCACGAGCAACCCGTTATTTCATGGTAAACTTTACACTGATTGGCTCGTTTCTCTTACTATAAGCGATTACAACTTTTGCAATAGCTACGTGTTAACCGATTGTACTCGTATAAATTCTTTAAAGAATCAATGTTCTTTAGAATAAAATAAATTTAATTTATTAATAATTATATTTTACAAGAATTTGTTTTGGAACTTGAATAGGAGATATTGATTTTTTGCACAGAATTTGCAATCTATTATTATATTGGAAAAAATTTGAAAGAATAAAATAAATATGAGAATGATCAAAATGATCAAATATGAGAATGATCAATTATTTTTATTGCTCAAGTTATTTAAATGTAAGATATTTTTGAAAAAAAATATTAAATGTTTGATCAGTACAATAGAATTGTTTGGATGGTAATAATTTGTACACTGATTACATCTGTTTAACTAAGCAGTAATCATATTGATAACAAGATAGGTAAATATAAATATAGAATTTATAATTTTAAAATGCACATATACTTTTAAATTATTAATTTTTATAGTGAAAAATATTTCTTATCAAATAATAATAATCATTATTATATTAAATTTAATTCTATTATAATGTAGTTTTAATGCATATAGTTCTATTATATTTCTTATAATAAAGAATTTTTTCTCACAATTCTTACAAGTTATTATGCTCATCAAACATAATCAATTATATTCTAATCCTCCATCATAATTCAAATTTAATCCCTTATACCTATATATAATGGATATTTACAGTTATAGTGTAGATTATAGTTCAAGTGCAAGAAAGACTATTTATATCAAAGTTCATCCATCATATGACTATATTACTAAATACAATCATATAATCATATTCATGTAATCCAATAATATTTTAATTTCATTTCTACTTTTTAAACATATTGGTAAATTTATAATTTAAACACTTTTCCCAACTTTAATTAAATTTAATAAATCATTACAGATTTTTTTTAAAAAGCCTTATTTCATCGTTAAAACAAAATTTCAATCAAAGAAATTTAAAAAAAGAATTAATACATTTTTTATTATATATTAATATATTTTTATTATTATTTTATTATTTTATTATTTATTACTTCATAGAAATGATTAAAAATATAATTTTTAATCATATATTATTATATATATTTTTAAATATATATAATATATTTTTAAATTTTTTCAATTGTTTATTGCTTTAAAAAAAATTTGGAATGATCAAGATTTGGAAAAATTAAAGTAAATTGAAGAAAATAATAAGATAAAGAGTAAATTCATTTTCAATTCTTAAACTTTTTCAAGCCAATATTGATTGCATTTTCTCATTTTAATCATTGCAATCAATTTTTCAATCCAAAAATATCCATCCACCACAATTCTTTTACCTCTATGAATCACCTTGTAAAATATAGTATAAAACAAACAATGTTCAAAATCAATGAGCAATGCAATATCATTAAGATACATATCTTGTGACTACAAAAAGTTCTCAGTTATTTTCCATTGTATTTGCTAAATATTATTTCGATATAATTGTAAAATATAAACATCATAGAGAACTATCTTTAAAATAGCGTTTCTGTTTATTGGAATCAATTGTCATAAATATTCTTTCAACGATTTTTGTTATTATGATTGTAGATCATTATCAACTAATTCTTATCGTTAAGTTGAACCATTGACCTGCATAAAGTTTTTCAAAAGATTTATAGGGAACTGTTATCTGATTATTTTTATTGCTCAAGACAGAATTAAGAAAAATAGATTTTTGAAATAGATAAAATATTTTTATTTCTCCCAATGATTCAGAATTTTATAAATAAATCTTTTTTGAAATAGTAGTCAATTTTATTGTTTCTTTTTTTCATTTTCAAATAAGTATTTCATTGTAATATAAGAAGATAGTATTTTCTTAATAATGTTTCAAATAAATAATTTTTTATATTATTAGAATTGAATTGAATATTGAAACCATATTAAAGTTATATTACTGTATAAGGTAAAAAGAATATTTAAATCTATTTTCTAAGGAATATTATTTTCATTTATCGCAAAAAATAAATAGTACAATTTAAATATTAAATGAAATAATATTTTCATACTTAAAGAAATATTTCAGTTACTTGATTTATCTATCTTTCAAATTTTCCTTAATTCTGATTTAAGATTTTGCTGAGTAATATTAATGTTATAAGAATTTTGTTTCTCACAAAAAAATATAAAATTTATCATTTTCTCAATTTATCATTCTACTTGAAATACCATACGATTGTTTACTCCCCCAAAATATACGAAATGAATAACAATTAAGTCAAAAAATAAAAAATAATTCCCATCAAAGGCTTGTTTTTCGAACCAACTTAAGCTTGATATTCCACCAAGTCCAAAAAGTTGCCCAATGTAAACGTGGCTTAAAGAATCCGCTAGAGGCTCCCTGGAGGACACAATGACCCGGTTCCATGGTTCCATCCCGATCCGCGAAATTCGTGACTCATTTCTGTCGAGAAACAGCCGAGGGTCAGGCCTGGAGCTTGTTCTTGTGGGGGACTTGGGCTCGTTAAGGGCCTGCGAAAACCACATGGCGATGTTTGCACAACGATAGAACCACCCCTCGATCATTCTTCCCTTGGTGATATTGTAGTGGCAATAGCATCGAGTGAATCAATCCGATGAACATTTGGAATGTTTTTTTTTCCTTAATGTTTCTTCTAGAAAAAGGGTTGTTTCTAGAAAAAAGATTCAATTAACTCTTAAAAGGGTTTCTATGGACGAAATATCATGTAGTATTAATCTATAGCTCCATGTGACTATTAATTATTAGTAATTTATAGTAATTTATTTATTTATTTGTTTATTTATGCATTTCTTTAATTTTTTATTATTTATAAATATAATTTTTGTTCAAAACTAATTGATGGTAGTGTTAATTAAATATCTAGTGTTAATTAAATAACAAAAGAAAAGCAATTCGTTGAACAATTTTAGATGAAAGGAGTATTTATGAAGTTATAATTTAAGATTAAATAAAAAAAACAATATTGGATTTATTTATTTATTTTTTTTTATATAATAATTATTGAGTTAATAAGTTTTTATTTTAATTTTCGATAAATTTTTTAAATTTGAAATCATCTTTTAACATTTTTGAATTATGATGATTTATTTATTTGGAATTATATTATATGAAGGATATGAAAAATCATTATTTAATTATTTTTAAAAATAAAATATTATTTCTGAAATTACAATTATTTTACAATAATTTTTTGGTTTTTTTATTTTTTTAAATCACAAAACAAACCATAATAAATTCCATTTATATATATGCTACGAATTATAAACTTCCTGTAGCGACGAAAACAAATAATGTTCATTAAACAAACAGACATTAACGAATGACGGCGAAAGGCAATAGCAATTTTACTTAAGTTTTAATCATTATTAAAGATCTCACTATTATGTTGGTACACATACATAGATCAAAACCTTGATGTCTCATATTTCTGTCCTATCTCATATTCCTATCATCTCTTCTATATTACTTTATTCATTTATAAGAATAAAAATTAATTGTTTCTTTCCTTTTTTCCTAACGTAATCTCTACGATTTTAAAAAACGACGTCTAGTTATTTCTCCAACCACTCAAAAAATCAACAAGGGTTCTCGACTTCTTCGACTCGAGCGAGGCGAATGACCGACATTTTATATAACGGGTGATGAAATTATTATGAATATTTTGAAATAAAAATTTGAAATTAAGTTAAATTATTATTTACATGATAATTTATGTGATAAACATCAAAAAATTATTGAATATAAAATGGAATGTATATTTAATTCATATATTTATATTCGTAATTGTAACTAGAACTAAGAATATTTAATCTTAAAAAGTATGCTATTATTTATACTAATAAAATAAAAATGCTATTTTCACAGCCACACTATTGCGATTTAAATTTGAAAATGTTTTCGTTTGTTTGAATTTCGTGATTATTCGAATAAATTCACCATTACAACTAAATTGAAATTAAAAACTTTAAACTCGTTGTGATGTATACAGAATATGTATATATGTATATATATCCGCTTTACTGTTATATTACGAATAATTAAAAAAATAAAAAAAAGAAGAAAAAAATACTTCGAAAGAAAAGCTATCATTCAGAATACATAGATATATTTTTAAATCTTTTTCCTCGTATTTTAAATAAGCGATAATTTCGAAGTATTCATAATAATTTGATCACCCACTCTAAATCCACTCTATCCAGAAAATTACAGCGAGCCAAATGAAACAGGTAGAAATGAAACCACAGATGGCCGTCATAAATCGTTTAAAGAACGCTGAGCCAGCGTTTTGCAATTGCGATCCTTTTCCAATCCTTAATTTAAAGAAACTCTTTTTCTTTCTTTTTTTTTTTTTTTTTTTGAATTTATTTTAAAAACTTGATGGGCTCGAGTCGAAATATTGCTGGTAATAATTGCTTCTCGCTAGTGGAAAACACCAAGTCGTGTCCGCCATTTTAAAAATGAAGGGAAGGGACAGCTGCTTATAAATATTCGTATCGTATCGCTGCGTGCTAGTTGCGTAACCGCATCGGTGTGAAAAAGGATAAAAAGAAGAAAAAAAAAAAAAAATAAGAAAAAGAAATCACGAGTCTGCTCTGGTTGCTGCAATCTTAGGATCGTGGTCTTGTTTTCGTTTGCGTATTAAATTCTGCGTTACGATGGAATATAGAGATATTTATTAGATAAATTGTTGAAGTTTCCAGTGGAATGTTCATTGTCGGGATAAATTTTAAAATAATTTTATTTTAATTCTTTTTTTTTTCCTTAATTTAAACTTTTTAAATTCTTATAAATTTAATAAAAGTAACATGTATTATTATATATAACATAAATAATTATAATTGATTAAAATAGTATAAAAAATAATTATAGATATGGATAATTATAAATGGAAAAAAAGGTATTTAAACGTGTTTTGCAAGAGAAAAAAAATTTAAAATTTAAAATTTAGTTAATTTGAATTGTAATAGATAATCTTTTTTCATTGGCATTTTTTGATTTTTTATCTTAAATTTAAAAATTAAATTTAAAGTCATAAAGTTGATCTTTATGATTTTAAATTTTGGTATCCTACAAATATTCATGAATATTCATGATAATGTTTTCAATAATGAAACTATTGATTCAAGTATTTTAATATTGAAAAATATTCAATAAAATTGTTACATATTGATTTTCATAGGGTGGTTTTAAATATCTTGAATATATCTAGAATATTTTAGAAAAATTCATAGGAAGTATTAATGATTTTATTTTAAGATCTTTCAGGATTTGCTATAGCTTAGAATTTCAAAGATTAGATAAAATTTTATTTTTGAATCTTCTCTTTCTTCTTTTCCTTTCAATAATTAAAATTACAATTAGAATGTTAATTAATCGATTCAATTCTAATTCAAATGAATCACTCGAATTATCATTGAATGTTAAATAAGTGATAATTTTTCTTCATCACAATTATAATTATCAAACTATTTGAAGATATAATATTTCCTATCTATTGTTTTCTTTTTATATGTTATTAATTTTCTCTATGCAAATTGCATAACCATTACTTCAATCCTCCTATTTTTCTCGTAATATTTTGGTATTGGGAAAGCACGAGAATGTTGTTCAAACAATTTTCATATTCCCACCCTTTATTTACCTTGCTTTGTTGCATGGAAATTGAGTATCGAAGTTATTCTACCTACCCGATAATTCTTCTCTATGACACTCGTGTATCGAACCGTGCAGTCATTTGGCAATTTATTGGTTTTTCGTTTCCCTCGTTTCATTCTATTTTCTTTCTTTTTTTTTTCTCTCTATCATATAATCGAACACGAATTCTTGATTAAAATTTTTAATTTTTTATCATTTTTTTCGATGTCATCTTGAATTATTATTGTCCAATGAATTCCATTATATCATGATCAATCTTCAATCTTTTATTTAATATATTCCAAAGTTCGAAATATTATATAAATTTAATTAATACTTTCGTTCTTTATATTGATCACTTGTTTAAAGATATCGAATTATATCAAATTACATCAAATTAAATTTTATTTTTATTGTATTTTATTGTAATTTTTATTTATTTATTTATTTATTTATTATCAGAATTATAAGAATAAAAAGTAATAGAAAATAATTCTTGTCAATTTTTTCTTTTTTTAATTGTAATATTTGGTTATTTTTGGTTGGAATTACTTTTATGAAAAATTTCTTTGGATTATAATTAGCCAAATTAAAATATTATTCAATCACTCAAAATTCGATGATAATATTATTAAAATATATATTAAAAAATCTGTATCGTAATAAATATAAAATTCAGCATTAATATCTATATGATCATGAATTTTTAATATTTTTTTCAATATCTTCTTAAGGATTGTGAGTCTCAGATTAGAAAACATTGCAATATATAGATATCTATTACAATATTTTACTGTTGACTATTAATTACAAATTTTAATTTTAATTTATTAAAAATTAAATATTCGTAATATATAAAAAACAATTATTGATAATTAAGACACTATCCTTTGGATAAGGTTAATTGTTTCTTATAATTGAAATTAATAATGTATATTTAAAATTAATTTATTAATATATTTATTAATATTTATTAATATATTTAAAATTAATAATAATTTTTTATAAATACTTTTCTCTTCTCGTTTATTTCAAATACTTAATTTTCAATTTCATTTTGATTAAATCCCTCAAAGCTTTATAATTAATCTCTTAGTGAAGCATCGTTTAATTGCCTCGTTTAATATATTACCATTGGATAAATTGGACACGTTATTAACTTCTAGCTAGAAGTTAATCAAGCTTGAAGAATCTTTAGATTAATCGTAAACTTTCCACTGGGAATAATAATTAACTCTAACATTAAATCGTCTCGTTAATTATTTGCACTTTTATAAATTAAATTCATCGGTCGATTTTAAATATCTATGTAGCAAACATATAATATTCAAATATTTTTCTATTATTTACTTTTATTAGTTCTTTTAATTTTAAAGTATATGATACTTATATTATTTAACTTATGTTTATTATTTTTTATTCTTGCATAGAAAAAATTAATATTCTTAGATTCTTTTTAAATATTTATAAAAGTATTTTTTTCCTAGATTTTGTAATTTTTTTCAAAATTTTTATACTTATTGTAATAATTAAAAAAAAATGACATAAATATTTTTACGTGAATGATAGAATTCCTAAGTTGATAATAGTTAGATACTTGTTATCAATAATCATAAATTCTACGTATTAATATGCGATAAATTACTGTTTACATCGACTGAAAAATTTTTAATTAATTAACACAATATATGTGCTTCTAATTCATAATAAATTTAGATCCTCTTTTAGCTTCATTATCTAATAATTTGTCTCATTTAGGATAATCCACTGTTGTAAAGCTTTTAGTTTGCATAAATCAGCTTGTAAGTCAAAGTCACGTTATTCAGAAATATTATCATCCTAAATATTAAATGTCTTAAAGTAATTTACAAATTGCAAAAATTGTATTTATCGTATTATTTATCGTTAATTTTAACTTTTTCATTTGTTGTAAAATTTAGAAAGCTAAAAATCATCCATATGTTAATCATAATTATTACAAAATTCTTATATAAGAGTAAAAATCATAAAACATATATAAAATCGTGTTTGTTATTTGTTTAAAAATTATAAGCTACATACAGCTATTGATTTAGAACTCTTGGAAATTTTTCTATTTTTTCGTATCAGTTCATTTTACAATCAGTTAAATTGTTTACATTTAATTTTGCTTAAGATTAGGTTAATAACATGATTCTCTACTTAAAATATATATTCTTTAAAAACCTCATGCATATATATACACTGCCCTCTACTTTATTTCAACGCACTATAATTATTAAAAGATAGTTTTAATTTCTTGTAAATAATTAATCGATATCGTAAGATTATTATAATTTTCTACATTTCGATATTTTAAATTATAAATTTATAATTATCCAATGATAATAATTTCAACGTTGCATCGATAAAAAAATTTCCATGATTATCCATGATTATTACTTTTAATTTATATATAAAAAACATCAAATAATTGTCAAAGATTTCCAAAATTTGTCCATTTCATCTTGTTAGAATCTTAATATGATCAAATGCGCTCATTTCAATAAACTAAAATAACAATTTCGTATTAATGGGTGCGAGATGACCACCGTAGTCGTTTGTTTACAATGGTAGTCGATGCTCGAGCGCGGTTTATTTCAGGATATGGCGTAAGGCGACAATGGAACGACGCGATGGAATTTAGAATGGAATACATTAAAAGCACGACGTAGTAATCTCTCCCATTGATGTTTAATGTCATTCAAAATTCTGTATAGCCAGCGTATTTACGCTGAGATTTCGGTACTCTCCTTCCTTGAACGATTTACATTCTAATTTCCGAAGGAGGCGCCTCATGCCTTCGATACGAATGGCTCCCTCTTTTGTCAATTGCTTGTTTAGCCAAGGAAATCGTGATGGGCATCGTTTTGCATACCTCTTGAGTGTTTCTTCGAATGTTATGGAAATTGTAGGGATGAATATATAAATTTATATAGAGAATGTAAAATGTATTTATGAAAGTTAATATATAAATGGAAATATATATATTTTTTTCTTTTTTTTCTTATTTTTTTAAATTAAATGGTGAAAATTAAAGATGATTTTAAAATTGATAATGATCATATTTAATATGTGAATTGTATATCATTGTTTATTTTATTTTATATCTATATTTATTTCTTATTTTTTAAAGTAATTGAAAATTTTGAAGTGATTTTTAAATTAATAATTAATAATTATAAAAAATTTTGTAACAAAATATAAATGGAATATAAATGGAAATATTAGAATTTATATTGAATTTTTTTTCTTTATTTTTTTAAATTAATTAATGAAAATTTTATGTGTTTAAAATTTAAATAAAATTAGTTATATGTATTCATAGTTTTTTCCTAATTTTTTTTTTGGCTATTCAATTGATGTGTGAAAATATTGAACAGATTTGTGTTGGAAAATATTTTAAATAGAATTGTGTTTTGACAATTCAGAATACCCCAATTCAAAATATTTTATAACTGAGAATAGTAGTTAATAATAAACCATTTTTTTTGCACGTTAGTATGTATAGTTGATATTATATCTAATAGAATAATTTTAATAAAATTTTCAATTAAAAATTTTCCAACAATTCTTATTTTTTACAATTTTCATTTTTAACAATATTTACAGATTATAGTTTTCAAATTTTTATGATTATTAATAAAATAAACAAATAATTAACATTATTATTATAAAATCCAGAGAAACCTTCGAAATTTCGATTAATTTAATTCAATAAGTATAAATATACCAATTATCCCATCAATCCGCAAAATTTGTCTCATATTGTCTACTAAATAACGATAGCATGCTATAGTGGATTCGTTTAGTCGAAATGACACCGATTCACCACGACGAATATTAAACGACAGACGTTAATGGCCTTTTACGACGACTCGTTTCAGCAAGCTTAGGTCAGGTTGGGGCAACGTACTCTCGTTGGATAATACATGTAGTCCCTGGCCTATCACAAAATATCATCAAACTATACTCTTTCATCTGCGCATCGCGTTGAAAGGGTTTTTTTTAAAAAAATTATAAATTTAGCAGAAGCTAAATAGAAATCTATAGTTTCATCAGACAAAATAATCAATGTTTAAAATTGCAATAGAAAATTTGTTAATATTAAAAAGATATTTTAATGATACGTATGAAATTTTAATATAAAAATATTAAAAATTTATAAAATGTTTTTAAAAAAAATGAAGTTTTAATATTGGAACAAAATTAAATAGAAAATTTTGAAAGAATTTTGTAAAAGATTGATGGAAATGTAATTCTGTCAAAATAATAAACAATGCGTTTATAAATATCTTTTTATAATTACATATGTCAATACAACTTTATGAATCAAAATCAAAATCAGGTTTATTTATATTTTAATTAAAACATATTTCTGCAAATTTTAATAAACCGTTTTTTGAAGAAATTTTTTGAAGAAATTTTTTGTAGAATATCAATAATACAAAAAAAATATTATAAAAAAAATTTTCTATAAAAGTTATTTCAATTGTTAAGTAATTGTAAGAAAAATCGGTTTGCTTTGAAAGTAAGTACAAAAAAAAAAAATTGTGAAAAGATTTCTATCGATGTTTTCGCTGTTTCATCGAACGTAACCGGTTGATTTAAAATTCTTTCGGCGCGAGCAACCCGACCATATAAGGCGCGTTCTTAAACGGCAAACAACAGTCGACATCCTACGAGTCACGCGGCCGCATCGAACTGCGGAGGCATTAATTATTGATGCATTTCTATCGTACTATTAGCGATAAACGAGGCTTAAAAGCTACTCCAAAGCTATTTAAATTAAAAAGCATTTCAAAAAGGAAAGGATAAAACAAACTAATAAAAAAAATTAAAAATTCAATATTTACTAAATTTTAAGCAAGAAATTATAAATTATGTATTTATAACATTTGTTATTCTTCATTCATTACTTTTTTTATAAATACAATAAGTTTCTATTTATCAATTATAGTATCGAACTTCTTTAATATTAACCAATAAAACTGAGAAACTTATTGTAAGTATTAGTAACTCGACTCTAGGTTATATAATTCTATTATCTAAAAAATTTAAATACATAGTAAATTGATAGAAATAATATTCAAATGAATATCTTTCATTAATATTTTAATAATAATAAAACTGAAAAGGTCATTGCAAATATAAATAATTGAATGAAAAAATTTATGCTATCTGACTTCATACCTAACCTTAATAATGATAAACTTGATGCTTGATCCTATTGATTTTTTTGAAAATTTAAAGATTATTAAAATAATCTTTTATTATTATTAAAATAAATTTAAAGATTAGTAAATTGGTAAAAATAATATACAAATAAAGAAATTATTCTTTTATAAGATAATCATTAATTATTTTACAATACGTATAAAAATGTAATCATGCTTAAAATGAACAATTATTAAAACTTTAATATTCAATTCAAATGTGGCACGAGTTCATATTATATAATTATTAGATTCCTACTTAAGTGATCTGTATGGGGCCAGACCCCTAACTAAATGAATAAAAGCCAGATTAATTTAAATATATCCGTTAAATAGGTTATATAATATTTATAGTGATAGTATAATGTAATACATTGGAATAGTTAATAATAATAAATATATTAGATTAATATTTATAAATCGTAAATAAAATAATAAGTATTTTTAATATGTTTACATATAAAATTGACGAGACAAGTCTATTTATGACAATTTTTGAATTATTATTCAATAAAAAATAGATATCTACAAAAAAAAAAGAAAAATAAAATAATATGTTTAAAAGAGATTCTATATTTTTTAGCGTTACAATAATAAATGCAATAAAATGCAAATTCGAGCTATTTTGTTTTATCAAAACGATATTTTTTATTACTAAAACAATAATAAATCAATAGATTATATATTTTATTGCTTGTTATTAACAAAAAATAACAATTTTTTTGACATTTTGTAAATTAACGACTATTCAAAATTTAAACAAATATTTATCAATTCTACTAATTATAGCACAAAAATATCTACTTTTTTTTATATAATTTAAAAATTAATTTAATTAGTTTTTCATTTTCATGTTAAATCAGAACAATAATTTTATAATTTTTTTTAATTATTACAAATGGATCTGTTATCATATCACATCCAATTTTTTATTCTTCGAAAACAATCAATTAATCAATTACAACGAACAATTAATTAAACCACGATGTAATCTTCTAGCCTTCCAAGTAATTTCTCGCTATTCGCAAAATCCTGGCGTAAACAAACGAAATGCCCAATACACATATATCTAACAGACAACTAAATCAATACGAGATAAGAGACGAACACGTGTAATTAAATTGTACCTACATTCAAGTTTCCAACCAAGGATCGCAAGTGGGTCGATTTATATCGCGTATAATCGGCTCTATATACACATGTATATACCCGCATGGCACGCGACCGAACGAAAAAAAAAAAAAAATGAAACAGAGGGCGTGGCGGAAGAGGTAGAAGCGATAATACCAATGAAATAGGTTGGTATATAGCGGTAATTTTCAGACGAAATTGAAGTATATTCCGTGAGTCGATGTGTCATTAAACATCCTGCAACCAATTCTCTCGACACGAAATCGTTTCTTTCTTTCTTTCTTTCTTTCTTTTCTCTCTTTCTCTCTCCTCTCCCCCTCCTTTTCTTTTTTTCAGAACAGTGAAATTTCGAGGAAGTCGTTCAACGCGAATCGGTCCTAATAAGTAACCATCGCGACGCCCCTCTCTCGTTAGCTGGTGAATTTTCCACGTTGAATACATGCCTTCGTGCTTGATATGCTATGAATCGCTCATGTTTCAATTTTTTTTTTTTTTTTCTTTTTTTCTCGCTTTTCTTCTCTTCGACGGTTCAATTGTACTGTATTATAGCCAGATTGCTATAATACGGACAGAAATTTTTTTTAATGCACAGGTATTGTTTTTGTGGATAATGAGAAAACATTAATTAAAGGAGTAATTATTCGAAAAATTTTTTTTTTCGTAGACGTATTATATTGTTAAGGAAATAAATATTTTGAAAAAAAAATAATTAAAAGTGAAACGAGAAAAAGATTTTTTCCCTAATTTTTAAAAAATTCTTATTTTTATTTCTTTTTTTTAATTATTATATTATAGTATTTTTCAAAGAATTAGAGTTATTATTAGCAAAGATAATTAAAGGTGGATCTAAAAATTTTCTTTAATTAATAATTTGATGAAAATTAAATATTTTTGAATATGAAAGGAATTTTTTCTAATTTTTAAACAATTTTTCTTTCTATTGTTTTCTTCTTTTTTTCCCTCTAATAATAATATAACATTTAATATTGATATCTTTTTCAAAGAATTAGTATTATTTTTTGATATTATATCTAATAATTATAATAGAAATAAAGCAGAAATAAAAAATGAAAATAAATTTTGTATAATATAATATCACAAAACAGACAGTTGTAAATAATAAATTAATACAAAAGTTATTAAATTACTAAAAACAAATAATTTTTAATAACATTTTTCTTTTTTAAATGATGAAAAAGAAAAAAAATAAAAAAATTATTTCTCACTTTTCTTTCTTTTATAATGAATATTAAATTATTTTTTAGAGAATTAATATTGCTTTTAATTAATTAATTAATGGAAATAATTAAAGACAAAATTACAAACAAATTCTTTTTTTTTAGACATAACATACATAATTCTATAAAAGTAATTAGCTTTATAGTTACGGTTGGTTATGAAATTTCTCGATTACAAAATGAAACGAAATTGAAACCGGTAGGTATATTAAAATCTCCGAATGAAATAATGAATTAATTTTTAATAAAATATCTCTGAAATTATCATGAAAATCATCATAAAATTTCGTAAAATCAATAATTCTCCAACACTATACAATAAAATATGAATATAACGTAAAATAAAATAAAGTTTTCTTTCGATAAATAAATTATGAATTATACAAGAAATAAATTTTCTTGTAAGAGTTAAATACAGGAAATTTCTGTAACAAAAGAAAATATCCAAGTGGCAATTATATCAAATAACAATTTTACAATTAAATGTTTTTATCGATAAAGTAATGCCGACTGTAATCTGTTGAAATTGTCGAGGCAATAATTTTCTTGGTCAAGCGTTCTCCTGTGATTATAAAACGCGATGGGAATCGTTATTTTGAAACGTATGCTGGCTCGATTACTTGTCTCTACGGTTACTTCGTTAATGCATTTATTTGTTAACCACCAGTTAATTACCGGCCGTGTAAATAGATAGTTAATCGCGTGGATAATTTGTGCTACCTAGTTCAACCGTGAATTTGGCACACGTTGCAGAAGGTTGTCGTAGATACATAATGGCTACAGGTTGCTTCAAAATTGATGCGAGAGACATATTTTTTGCTTTTTAAATTCGGATATTGGATTTTTTATTTTCATACTTTTTTCAAATTTTCATTTATCGCTATTTTCTAAATGTTCAATCTCCAATTTTTTCCAATCTTCATCTCCAATATTTTTCATTCTCACTCTCTCACTTTTTATATATAGGTGGTACATTTTCATACTTCAATTTTTTTAAAAATACTCGTATTTCTCATATTTCTAAACTTTTTTCTATTCTTTTATCTTTTTAAACTTTCATTCCCTAATTTTTTACTTACTAAATGAATTTTTGTAAATTGTATGTAACTTAAAATTCTTCGAAAGTATTTTTCATCACATACACGATGCAAAGTTCAAAGTTTAATATGATAAGATTTAAAAGATAATCAAAATAACATAAAATTAAAATACAAGTTTAAACAAAATAATTATGAATATCTACGAAGACTAATAAAACTAAAAAATACTCTGATAAAAGTCATATAATATAAATAAATGCGTTTTTATTGTTAGAAAGAAAAAAAGAAAAAGAAATGGAAGTTCAAAAAGATCAAATCCAAAGTTCAAATCCAATAATTTATTTGCTTCCCAATACTTCACCTCTTTTTATCCCTTTCAAGAATTGTCGATGTCGGTTTTCAGGTCGACTGTGTGTCAACCATTATCAGGTAGAAGTAGAAAAGAATAAAAAAAAAAGAGAGAGAGGAAGAGAGAAAGAGGAAAAAAGAACGAAAAATAACGGAATAGCAGTTTTTAACTCTAAGCAAGCTTAACTACTGTTCGTGACAGATAATTATTCGCTACCAGTATTTTCGCGGATCTAAATCGTTCATCAAGCGTCGTTCCAATTTCTCTCGTCACAAGAGTCACGGGGGACAAGCAATTTACTTTATACTTTGTCATTTGACAAATAAAAGAATCTTTGAAAGGAGAGGAAAGAGAATGGAAAAAAAAAAAGAAGGAATAAAAATTAAGAATTGTACTCAGATTAATCTTGATAATATTCTTTTATTTGTTTTTCAATTTATTTAATTATTTTTTGCTATTTTGTTTTTCTGCTATTTTAATAAATTTCGTCGGTTTTATGCGAATAAATGAAATGTTATGAGGAAATTGAGTTTAATTTAAAAAATTTTTTAATGTATGTATGTATGTAAATTTTAATTTTTTTATTTTAATAAAAATTATTGACTGTATAATTTAATTTGGAAAATTTTTTAATATTAAAAGTTTTGGTCTCTTGGATAAATAAAATGGAAACTCTTTTTTTTATTATATATAAGGATAATTTTAAATTTTATATTTACGTTTTATTGAAAACAAGTATATAGATATATTATTAGAAGAATCTTTAGTATTAAATTTTCTAAATCGAATTCCGTATTTTTTTAATACTATCTTTTAGATTGTTACTTTAAATATGGAAAGAATTAATTAATAATTAATTCTATTAAGATTTTTGGATCATTTTTATTGATTTTTAATCTTTTCAATCGTTACTCTTCTCTTTTTAATACTACCATTTAAAATAAATACAAAAAATTTGTAATAATTAGAATATTTATATAAATTCAAATTTTTCTAAATATGATTAAATAAATTAAAGAGATTTATTTCATTCTTCAAATAATATAATATATAAGTATAATGCATCCCACAAATTTTCATAGTAATTATTCAAATTTTGCATAAATTCTTAAAAACATCCGCAATCTAATAATAATATTCAATAAATTAATATGAAATAAACAGAAATCGTAACTTTTGTAAAAATTAAGCAAAATATTTTATCAGAAAATCGATAAATATTTGCAGATCTCTAAAAAAAAAAAAAAAAAAAATTGAGATAAAAAGAGAAAATTTTTGTAAAGATACATTATGTATCTACTTATTGGTATCTTATCGACACGTTTGTTGATAGTAATATCGAACTTATCAGTGTTTATAATAAAAACATAACACAAGGTAACGTATATGCAGAATAAAAATAAAAGAAATAGAAATATAAAAGTAAAATTTTTTTATATAATAATTTCTTCTGACAAAAAAAATTATTTTTTCATTCTTAAAAATAATCGTACAATTTTGATTTATTTGTTCTATCCTAGTAAATACAAATTTTTCATGTTGCTTTGTTTTGATTGATATGATCATTTTTAAACAGATGTGCATTTATATATAGATGTATATTTTCGAATTTCGAATTTGAAATTTGAGAAAATTTATCTAGTTTTCGAGATTCAATAAAGAAATGGAATACTTTACTTTTTAAAATTTTTTGAAAATGGATAAAAACAACAACATTGAAAAGTAATATTCTATCTCTCTACAAAAAGTAATCAAATAGTGATAATTGAAAAATTCCTATATCCAGTTTTTAAGTATTTTCATTATTATTAAACTACATTTTTGAAGTGTATGAATAATAAAAATAAATTAAAAATTTTCTAAAAATAATAACAATGCTTACAATTTTAATAAATTTTTAATGTAAATAAAAAGTATCTATATTAATATAAGAGTCCTATTAGTAGAATAGTTTACATTAATAAAATATAGAAGATACTAAAATTTGGTTTATTTCTTTAAAATTCTATACTTATATTAACATTAGATCACGGATTTTCATGCAAAATCAAATTTTTGTAATTAAAGAAAGCTTAAATAAAGATTTATTTATACTCCTCAATCTTGGTGCATATTTTAAATATTTTATGTCTTTCTGCACGTGATATGCATTATGTAAGTTTTTGTATATTCAAATTTTACGTAAATACATAAATATCCGTAGTCCACTTGTCACGAATAAAAACATATTATTGAATTCGTTTCGTCATTATTTATCAATATAAGTTTCGAAATTACGTAAATTTTGGAAACTTTTGTTTCATTTAAATTTTTCGTTATCTCAAATTTAACTCGAAATTCGAATAACTTGAAAATAGAATCGTCTTTTGAAACGTTTTTAAATTCCGTTCGAAATTCGAAGATCCATTGCATTTATTTCGCCGCCATTGCGATTTCGTGAACGTTTCAAAGAGGGCGTGAATGTCGTCTGGAAATTGGCTCGTTATTTTCGAGTTTTCGCATCGAATCCCCAAGGCTTGGAAAAACTTTCATCCATCTTGTTGCGCTTGTCCCACGAGCGACAACTTTTCTCGTCGTACTTTCCTCTCCTGTCATTTTCCTCATCATCAACCCAACCTGCCCAACCTGCAAAGCTACGCAAAAATGGATTCTTGTTGATTTTTTGTTTATTTGTTTGTTTTTTTTTTTTGAAATTTCTTAATGACAGATTTCATATAATATCTAAAATTTTATTTCTATTCTATTAATGTGATAACGATAATAGAAGAATGAAATTATCGTGAAATTTCAGAGGAATTAATGTTGGAATTGCGATTGATTTTTGGAAAAAATTGTATGAATTTGCGATATATAAAGTATATTTTTTGTAGAATTGTAATGTAATTGCTATAGATTCTTAAAGAAATTGTATCCAATACTTGCAATTACAGCAGTTAAGTTCAAGGTAATTGCAATGAATTGCGTGGAATTAAAATGGAATTGTCGTGGTAATTTTAACAAAAACTATTGTAAATAAATTGACTCGTGATTTAATTTTGAAGAAAATTAACTAACGCGGTGGAATTGCTGTGGAATTGCTGTTAATGTAATATAATTATAAAAAAAATCATGGTGGATTTAATTTTTAAAGGAATTGTAAATTTCAAAGAAATTTTGATGCTAAAAAAATTCTTATAATCGTGTAGCATAACTTGTATGAAATTTTCATCATAATTTTAATGAAATTGCAATGGAAGTATCATCATAAACGTATATCTATTTTATCATCAGTGATAAAACTGTGATAATAAGGTAAAAAAAAGTGGTAAAGAAATTTCTACGGAAAAGAACAGAATGGTAACAGAACAAACGTCTAAAACTTCGAACTCCAAAAACTTTACAAGTTTTAAAATACCCCGAAAAACTTGTTAAGAAAAGAAAATCCCTAAAGCATATTTAAAACGTTGTAAAAAAAAGTCTCAGAAAAAAAACTCTTAAAAACTTAAAACGTAAAAAAATATTATAAGTTAAACACGAAATTGAAAGTTTTCAACTCTGTCGATATAACAGAGAATATACATACCTGTAATCTATAATAATCTCATATAAGCATTCTCGAGAGCAACTCGATACATTGATATTCGTTAATAATACTTACTCGAGATAATTTCACCTTCAATTGAACCAATCTTTATTCTAAAACTTTCTTGAAACGAATCAAATCGAATAAAACAAGAAACCTCACGATTATTCAACGTCAAAATTTGATCCAAAATTTAATAAGAAATCGAGGGAGAAGAAGAACACGCGATTGTCATCGCGATTTCCAAGGATGAAATTTAATCCTTTACAAAGTTACGAATATTACATCAGCATTAAAGTGAAATTAACTGAAATTACGATGTTCAATTATTAATAATACAATTTTCAAGTTTCAAATTTCATTTCATTTTCATAAATAATAAATAATAAATTCTTTTTTATTCTCAATATCTCAAAATGATTCTTTGTTTCATTGATTATTCAAAATATAAAAATATTTTTGACAAAATTAATATTCAAACTTATATACCTACTTATTTCCATGACATCATTTTAATCACAATAAACATTTGTACATAAAATAAATATTTAAATACCAATATTTAAATATATTAAATGTTTAATTATAATAAATTTGATCGTTTCGCCATTAGAAAATGTGCTCCATTTACCAAGAATCGAAAGTGTATTTCCCCAGTCCGCAAAGGGTTTAAAATCCATCCCCACCCCAACTGGTTCTCCCTTCAACTGGTTCGAACAATCGGCAGGCATAATTAGAATGCAACTGGCGGTCGCATTGAATCAATAGTCGGTGAGGATTTATCTGATTTCATTGTCGATTTAAATCAGGACTATCGGGAAGTGAAACAATCCGCGACCACTCTCGGCTACAAATAATTCCAGACCGGGAAAGGAAATAAAAAAAGAAGGGGGGGAGGAAAAAAAAAGCGAGAGAACCTCGCTTAATGCATATTTATGCGCCATAAAATGGCGGGATATCGCGCTTTGCATATCGTGTCCCCGCATCAGATCCTGCATTTTGGTCAAATCGTGGCTCCTCGATATCCTTCGAGGAATCCTCGATATCGGATCAATCGATGCGTTCTTCCCTCTATCGGGAAATTTTTTTCAGTCAGTTCGACGGTTTTTTTCACAGTTCGTTGTTCGTAGAACGTGTTTGGTGTTTTTTGGCGTCGAGTTTTTTTCGAGTCTTAAGTTGGTATCTTGCGAGTTTTAACCTGTGTACGTTGTATAACGAGAACTAGGAAAGTTGTCATTTTTTATTTCTCTAATTATTAGACTGTTTTAAATTAAATTTGATATATGAAATTGAATTTTACAAAATGTATTTTGCAACAAGACGAAAATTTTTGATATGTAATATTCAGTACAAATAAATTCCATGTTGTGTATTAAGAGAAATATTATAAGTTTTTTGTTTATATTATTTAAGCGTTAATGTAATATAAGTTTTATGAAACTTCTTCATAAAAGGAGAGATATGTGCGGTATAAGTCACGTACACGTTCTTTTGAATTTTAAATTAAAAATATATGTTAATAATTTGATATTTAAGATAAGAATAATCTTTTTTTTATGTTAATATTTTTATAATATTCTTCAGTTTTATTATTATACTGATTTTAAATTTTGATTAATACGTCGAAATAATTTATTGTTAATTTAAAATAACACAAAATTATTGCACATTTTGAGTGTTTTATTTGCTATGATTAAAAATGTATTTTTATGTAATTATAAGAAAGATACAGTTGCAGTTTATTTGATTATTACGAAAGAAATAAAAGATATCAAGTTCAAATATTTGTATTTCAACATTGAACTTTCACTGAAAATATTTCAGTGTTTTGTATATTCAAAGTTAAAAAAACAATATGCAAAATATCACAATCTGAAAAATCAAATTAAATAACGAAAAATATTGAGAATGTAATATTTAATTTAATGATAAATTACAGGGAAGATTAGATAAAGTCAAGCTGGCAAATGACAAAAATATTAATATCAGCATTATCATAATAACAATTGTGAAGGGAAGTTGTGTTATTACTCAAGAAAGATTAAGAAACACTGTATTATACTAATACAATTTACAATTAATATCATGAAAATTATTATTGTTTCGTATTAGAAGTGATCAAAGGATTAATAATTTAGGTCAATTATCATATTTCATGTAAGATATTATACATATATATACATACATATACATTCTTATCATCGATTCTTATAATTAGACTGCGGATTTTTGTGCAATTAAAATAAATTCAAGATATTCAATGTGTACAAAACATATCGTGTTATTGAAAATATATGTCAAATAAGATTAAATTTAGATAATGTTAATCAGTTTTATTTTTATTTGAAATTAAAACATGGCATTAATGTTTTTTAAATTTAGGTCGAAAAAAATCTATTAAATATTGTACAGATAAAATATATTGTCCTTCTATATATCGAGAGTTTTATTTATAATATAAAATTAAATTATAATATTATAATATTCAATATTTATATATATATAAAATAAATGTCGAAAATGAAATATATATATACATTTATTTATGCCATTCGTATAAAAAGCGTAAAGAAAACTTGTCTAAGATTGCTAATTTTTTCTCATCGAATATTAATACTTTCTTTTAATAACATATTATATCACGTTAGATTAAAAAGAAGAAAAAAAAAAAATTAATATCCGATAAAAGTAGAGTAGATATTGAACAACTCTTCCCTATATGACGCGAAAAATTATGCATTTGCACAAAAATTCTACTTACAATCGAATTATATCGTTTCTTTCGATCAACGTTTCCTTTATGACTCCCTGACTCCATTTTCAACAATGGCCGAATCCTAGCGAAAGAAAAAAGAAATTTTTTTCGCGAATTCTTTTTTTTTTTTTTTTTTATATTTTAAATCGAGGATCGAGGATATAAGTTCTCGATTAAATTAGACGAGCAGAGACGCGAGATTCGATTGGTTCAATTTAATCTACGAATACCCGAATCAGGAGCGACGGATTTAACAGGATTATACTTTTCCCTCCCCCCGCTTTCGATAACTAATCCATAGGCCACGGCGATGAATTCGAACGACGCGATAAATTCCTCCTCAATCCTCGCGATGAGTTACCTTTGCAATGCGAGGGGAGAAACTTCCGACCGGAAGACGAAACTATCGCAGACTAACTTCCGTTCGATTCAATTATTTCTATAGGATTTCAGGATTATCTTTTTTCTCTCTCTCTCTCTCTCTCTCTTTTTTAATTGAGAGAGTTTCTCGAATGTAATTTTTCTGGGATATGTTAGTAGAAGGGGGATATTTGTGCAAGTGGATAAATATAATAGTTTATAATTTTAGGAAATGAATGTAGAAGTGGGAAAAATTATAATTTTTTATGTGTAATTTATGTGTAATTTATTATATATCTAGGGTCTTTAATAATCTAGGGTTTATTTGTTTTCTTCGGAAGGTAACGTAGATTTCACTAAATGAAAAATAGAAAATTAATAAAAATGGCGATTTATCAAGTTTCTCTCATAAAAGAAAGTAATATTATGTTATATTGAATATTATATTATATTATATTAATATGTAAATGTATATTTATGTATTTTTATTTTATTTACAATTTATTGCATCTTTCATATCTTTCCAAGTTTTGCAAACAAGATATTTTTCAAACTAATTTTTTAATGTAAAAACTTAAGATTTTTTTCTTTAAAAAGTAATGAGCTATTTTACCTATTTAAAAAATTAAAAATTGAATTTCATACGATTAAATATTGAACACATTTGTTTCTTAAAAATATTATTTCTTTAACAAACGCTTAATTATATTTAAATAAAATAATCTTTTGTATATAATTTTATACGCATATAATATTTTTTTATATAATCCTTTTCAAATTATTATTTAAAAATTACAAATTATTCAATTATCAAATCTCTAATTTAAATATTTGATCTATTCGATAAATATACATATATATATACATATAAATTATATATATAATTTATATATTAAAAATAATTTTATATATTAAAAATTCATAAGAAAAAATTATCTCACGATCGAACAAAGAAATATTTATTTCTGAAAAAAGATAAAAGATTTACTTTGCAATAACTCAACTACGCCATCTACGTGTTCCGTTCCACGCTATTGACAGAACGTTTTAATTCCTTCTTTTTTATTTTCACGTATCCTTTTTTTCATTCACCCTCGTCGAAGCTAAGAATTCGAAGAATTTCCTTGGTGGAAATTCCTCGTAGACGATACACACGCACACCCGCAGGCCCTCTCTCGTTAACTCGTGATATGGATGCCAGAGGCGTCGACGAATCGATACGCATATCAGGGCAATCTTCTCTTTCTCCTTCGATTTTTCATCTTTATTTCGTACGCGTGCCGCGCCGACAGGGAATACTTTCAACTTCCACACGTATTATGGGGAGAAATTTTTCGTGAAATGGCAACGCCTTTCCTCCGTCCCTTATTTCGAATAATTCCTTTAAGATTCTTTCGTGACTTGATAATTATTATTATAATATTTGGTATTATATATTTTGTATTATTGAATGAAAATGTATAAAATAAAACATTACATAAAGAAAATAATTTTTCCAATTTCTCCAATTAAAATTACATTTTTACATGAAAAGAAACATTATTTTTATATTAAATTATATTAATTATATTATATATTATAATTATATATTACATTATATTAAAAAACGAATTGATATTCTGAATTTTTATTCATAATTAATCAGAATACCAAAAATTAATTTTCCCATTTCCTTCTCAACAACTAGTTTGATTATGCGAAATTAAATTGCAAACAAATCTTATCACTCCCCTCCTCCCCGTAGTTGGAGTTATTACTTTATCAGCGTTAAACGAGCTCGATAGCGAGCCTGGTCGAAGACAAAGTCGAAGTCGTTCGCCGGGTTAATTAATTCCGGTTTCTCGTCGCGTATCGCGAGCACCGCGAGCATTTGCATAATGGGAAATTAGAGGAGGCGCGGCGCTCGGAGGAGCCGTGTCTCGCGTATTACTTCAAACTGTCTTAAATTATCCTGTAACCTAGAACCATACGCCGCAGTTTCAGACTCCTAGAGATTGTCTTTGGAGAGAAGGAAGATTGATTCTTGATTTAAGAATTGGGGTTAGTTTAAAAGTTAGGCTAGGTTTGGGATCAGGTGATATGGGATGATATGATGAAGTTTGATCAACGTGTAAAATCAATTCAAATGTAACTTGATTGTTATTCCTTTATTAAAATAATGATTGTGATGTGAGGGAAATTAAGGTTAGATTTTCTAATTTTCTTGTATAATATTTTTACTTTATTAGAATTCTAATATTAGATTCGTTCAAACGATCATCAATCTATACTATCAATATAAAATTAAGAAAAGGAAAAATAAGAAAAATCTTAAAGTATATATCTCATTGTTAGAATGGAAAACGTCTTCTACCCGTCATGTTACCCATCTAATTCCCCCGTTATATGCAAATATTGCGTTACTGTCTCGTCGCAGGTTGAAATTAAGGATTAAACGATAATCCTTGTGACCAACAATGTTTGCGTGATATCCCAGGATCAACCAGTCCTGAGATTTATCCCTACAGAATTCGTCCAATCCGTGTATGACAGCTTCTGCTTATTTATTCGACTGTTTGTTTCCGGGCTTGGTGTACCGTCGTCAGTTGGACGAGGGATGAAAGGTGGTCTGAAGGGGTGAGAATTGAAAGACACGAGAAGAATGGAGAGAAATGGAAATTTTTGAGAGAATATTCTATATTCTATATCGTGAAACTGGTTCCTCTTTTATTGTCATTGTCGTGGAAGCAATTTTGTATGGATTTCTGAATCCGGTCGAATTTTATATTTGGCTTTTTTCACATAATAACGTGATTGATCTATTGTAAACTTTGTAATATTTGAAATTCTTTGTTAGAGAAAATTTGGATGTAGTCAATTTTTAAGAATCTTTTGTTTCTCAATATTTTTGATTGAATTTTTTTTTAATTTTTTTTTTTAAATTTATTGTTTCTTTCTTTCGTTATAAATTTCGTGTTCGAGATATTCTTTCAGTAGAATTTTTAATGGGAATATAGTTAATACTCTTTTTTAAATTTTTTTAAAATATTTAGATTAGAAATTTTTTCAATTAATTTTTTTGGAAAAATTCACAATTCCTTATAATGAGACAAACGTATAATGTAACATATATTTCATGATTTTTCTTTTATCTTTGAATAAATAATTTAATTTCGATCGGTGGAAAATTATTTTTTATTATTTTTAAATAAAAATTTAAGATTCGTCATTTTTAAAAATATTTTTCCTTTCTTTAAAAAAAAAAAAAAAAATCATTCGGTTATCCCAGAATATCTCCAAAACGATAACATTTCAATTTTTCCACTGCATTTATCGCCGAAATTAAAATAGAGAGAAAAAAAAAAAAAACAAAATGCCACTCTGACAGTTGTTTTAAGTGGACATTTTTCTCCCTCGAATGTATCGTAACGAAATATCAAAAAAAAAAAAAAAATTTCAGAGAAATTTCACAGCTCACGCAGGAATCGACCTGTTAACCGGAAGTGAGCGATGCGTGGAATGTTGCGCGCGTTTTGCAAAACGAATAACCGATCCTCGTTATTCTATTCCTCTATACGTAGGATTTTTCTTCTCCTCCCCTCTATTCTTTTTTATTCACAAGCGAGTCGAAACATTCTTTTTGAGAAAGTTTCAAGCGTCGTAAAAGTTATTATTGGGAATCTTGCAAGTCTCTCGACCGGTTACAAAGAGTTTTTCACGTAGCACTTCGAAACGGGCTTCGTTCGACGGTTAACAGGAACGCTTTTCCATGAGGGGGAATATAAAACTATTTTCGGTGTGTAATTTCCCGGCATTTTATAGTGGAGAATTCTTAGGTAGAAATAATGAAAAACTCGTTCGCTTTTATTTTCCTTTGGAGACGATATTCTTCTATGAAAATTGAAAATTGTAATCTTCTTCTTCCGGTATAAAATATATTTTATTTATTTCTCTCTTCTCGGTGAGAAATTACTTTAGTTTTAGTAGCCATTTTAATTTCTTTAGGCGTGTTTAAAGTATAATAAATAATGTAATGGAACGTTTTATTATTGTCAACAATTTACATCTATTATGGAAATCCCTGAATATAGAGAATTATTTTTTTCTCTTTAATTTAAAAGGTTTTATTAGTTATTTATTTTTTTAAATAGTTTAATAACTTTAATAATTTCTATGATAATTTTAATTTATCTTTAAATGGAATTGAAATTAATAAATAAAAATAACAAGTAGATTAAGTTGTTAATTGTTTTCTATGTTATTTTGCAAGTTATTTATATATGTAAAATTTGTAATTAGTAGATATAACTTTAATATTTTCTTTTTTAAATGAAATCGAAAAAAGAAATTCTTCATGAAGGAAAAAATTCCATTTTTATTTTTCTTTTCCTCGATACTTTTCTTAAAAGTTTTCGTAAAGAAACTTCATGAATTTTTTAAGATTAATTGTTCTCGTATTATTATTCCAAAAATATTCATTTAAAAAAACATAATTAAATATTACCAACTATCTTTTTATTAAAATTTTTAGATAATAAAAGTTTAATACTTTCCATTTTAAATAAATTACCAGAGTTCTTTGTATAAGGAATTTTTTTCTTTCTAAATTTTTAAACATAGGATTTTCCTTAAAGAAACTTAAAAAATTAAGAAAATAAATTTTCATATCTCTTAATTCATAAAACTTTTCAGAATAAAATTATTCCTATTTTTTTAATTATTACGAGTATATTTTTATTCTTTTTAATAAAACTTCTATAATTCTATATAATTTTTCAATAATACAATTAAGAAATGTACAAACAAGAAATATACAAATTCTTTTAAAAAATTTTTATTTCTTACATTTTTTGATAAAAAAATAAATTTTATCTTTATTACTTCAAACGAAGTGTGAATTTTCTAATAAAAAATTATAAAAGTAAAAAAACTAAATTTTAAATTTTATTTCTTCATAATTATATTTCTATCTAACTATATATATATGAAACTATACTCTCTCTCTCTTTTTTTTTTCTAATCAGACATCAGCCAGACGATAAGCAATCTATGCCTATCCTCTCACCTCTAAACACAGCACTCTTTGTTCTTTCTGCATCAAAATTCCAGGCAGATGAGTGCTCCACCTCTTACCTTGCATCACTCTTTTTTTTTTTTTTTTTTATAAAAATTCCATGGGAAAGTAGCTATTCTGTCAATGAGAAATCCTTTTCACCTCTCTCTTTTCCATCGAAAATCCATCCATCTGTCCCACATTTCGCCTTCTCTCCATATTCCCGTTAGTTTTTCATCAAAAATTTCTAGACAAAACACAGATAATTAGCCCTTTGTCCTTCATTTTCAAAAAATGAATAGAAAAAACTGAACAGAGATATTGTATATTTTATAATAATTTATATATTAATATTAATATCAGGAAACAAATGCATTTATTATATAAGCTACAATAATTCAATTATGCAAAATAACAAAACTCATTCAAATGCCATCAAACATCTAATCTAAAATGATTAGAAAAAAAAGGAAGAAAAAAAAGAAACAGCAAACCGAAAAGGAAGGAACAAAACGGCGCAAAGAAACAATAGAGAACGAAGGCAGAAACGGATACACAAAAGAGAGGAAGCAATTAAACGAGAAGAATCGAGCAGAAGGGTGGAAACGAAAAGGAAGATGCTATACGGCGAGACGCGTAAGCGTAGACTCGTCGATAACAAGGAGAATGGGAAAGAAAGAGAGAGATAATCGAGGTATGTTCGCTGCGACGGTAAGAAAGAAAGGGAAAGGAAAAATAGTCGGTAAGACAGACAGGAAACGACATGGAAAAGCCTGGAAGTGAAGCGTGGGCAGAGCATGCGAGAGACAGTCTCGTTAGTCTCTCGTCAAAACAAATCGCACTAGCTTAAAATACGAGGTATCTTCGTTGTTTCTCTTTAAAGGGTAGAAATTATTCGAGGGCAAACGAGAAAGGAGATGAACAGTTTAAAAAAGGAATCAGAAAAGAAAATTTAGATACGTGAAACAACAGAGATCTTCTTCTTTTTGAATAAATAGATAAATAGAGTTTTCTGAATTTAATGAAAATTCTGAAATAATGAATAATAAGTGCAGATATTTTTGTATTTGTATATTTATATATAGAAAATTTATAAAAAAATGCATATGAAAAGATACAATATATTTAAAGTGCAATAATCAATAAGATATCTAAAAAACAAAACGATAACAAGGATTTCTATTCATATTCCTAATGTTAATAACAAAAATGTTAATTAAAATTAATAAAAATTTGAATTTGTATAAATATTCGCAGTTTAATAATAAGTGTATAGTAGAACGTGAAGTTAAATAATTGACAATTGGACAGAAAAGATTTAAGGATAGCATAATAGTGCTCGATTAATTGTCACATGATCGGAACATCTTAGTTAGGTTACAAAGATATTTTGACAATTATTAGTGATTTTTTTCTCGATTTCATTCACTTCATTCAGTTCGTGGAAAATAAAAAAGAAAAATATTTCTTATGAATAACATAGAAAAAAGTATTTGTATTTTGTTATGTAAAATATATATATATATATATATTTTTTTTTTAGTTTTTAAATAAATGCATGCTTTAAAAATTGGAGTTCGATTTCCAAAAATAGCTAGGAATAATTATGATATTTAAAAGAGCAAAAAGTGCAACAGTACTATTAAACTGGACACTGCTATATTTAATTTCATTGATTTGGCAATATATAAATATATATATAAAATATTCAATTAAGAAATGAATTAACTACTACTAACTAACTACTCTATCTTATTTTTTCCAATGATTTTAATGATTTTTTTAATAATAAAATGAATAAATGTAAAAAGTGAAAAATATGAAAATGAAAGTGTTATAAGTGAATAAAATATTATAAAATATTACGTTAAATTTAGTATTATAATATTGTTCATTTAATATTATCTATTTTATCGATAACTTAATGAATAAGTTATAATTTCATTTGCTGAAATTTTTTTGAAATAATAGAGAGAATGAATTTAATTAATATTGTTTATTTAATATTGATGATAATAATTGCTATATAGTTTTATTCAATATTATTTGTTTTCCATAAAGATTTTTCAAATATTGATTTTCTTTTCTTATGATTTCAGTTGTTTTTATTTAAGTATTTAAGTATTGTTTAAAATTTTTCTTTGATCTCTTTGAAATCTTTTATTTACTTAGAATCCTGTCTTTGATAAAAATTCCACTTCATTTTTTTTCTCTTTTTATTTTTATGTTATTGCTTTTCAATTTTATTGTTTCTTTTTCGTTTCTTCTTTTTCTTTATTAATTTGATTTTTATTTTTTCTAATCTCATTTATGCTCCCAAGTTTCAGCTTTTATTTGATTGTTTTCTTTTTTTTTTTTTTCAATAAAAATAGTACTCGATTTTTCTTTTTTTATAAAATCTTTTTCAGCTTTTTCTACGTGATTATTTCTTTCATTTCTTAATCTTGTTTCTATTCTAATCTCTCATTTTTCATTTTCTTTCATATACATTTTTTAATAAAATTCTCTTCTTTAACTTTATATTATATTTCTTTTATTTTTATTATCTTTCTTATCTTTTCAAAAAATTAATTATTAACTTTAAACAAAAAAGTATTCGTTTCTCTCTTTTTCTTTTTTTATTTTTATTTTTAATTATTATCCATTTTCTTTTCAAATTTTTATTAAAGAAAATATTTATTCTAATCTTTCAAATTTTAATTTTTTTAATCTATTTTTTAATAAGAATTCTCTTCTTTAATTTTATTTGATTTCCTTTCTTTTATTACTTTTTCTATATTTTTAGTTTCTTTTTTTTTGTCATTCTACTTTAATTTTTCAAATTTCACAAAAAATATTCATTTTTCATCTCTATTTCTAATTTTACTTTCTGCATTTTTAATTTTACTATTTTGTGCCTATTTTCTGCCTATTCTAATTTTTCAAATTAATTTTCATTCTCTTTCATCTTCTTTGTTCACATTATTTTTCTCTTTCTCAATCTTTATCTTTCTCATTTTTTTAATCTTCTTTTAATCTATCTTTGCTCTCTGTACTTCTCTGCAAATTTCATAAAAAGTATTCGTTTCTGTTCTTTTTTATCCTCTTTCATCTTTGCTTTTATATTACTTGGTTACATTATTTTTTCTCTTTTTCGCCTTTCATCTTTCCAACTTTTTAATCTCCACTCTCTTCATTTTTACTTTCCACATTCCTCTAATCTCTATTTCTCCTTATTTCCATGTTTTATCGCTCAAACAACATTTTTCATCTTCCTCACCCTTTACAAAGGATTCTTCCCTTTGTTTATCTTATTCTCTTACAATTTGTCCACGTCATTATTTATTTTCCCCAATCCTTCTGCCTTCGTTTAATTGTTTAAATTGTACACCTTTCCTTTCTCGACGATTCACCTTGTTTTCTTTCCCTTTCATCCTTCCATTCTTTTTCTCCCCTACATGATGATATTACTCAACAATTCCATTCCAATGTTGATGACTCATGTTGTTAATGCTTCTTCGTTTTTCATCGAAAACATTTCATCGTGTTTTCGTAGTATGTTAGTGTATTTTATACCAGATTTTTTCTTTTGTTATTCCGTATTTTAAATTTATTTTTCTCGTTTGTTTTTGTAATTGGTATTTCTCTTCCTATCATTAATTTCGTCAGAATTTTTTTATATTTTACTTTTTTTTCTTTTCCATGTTTTTCATTCTTTATTCGTTTCTTTACTATATTTTTCAAAAATTTTATTGTAATTTCAAAATTTTTGTATTTTTTATCATTTTTTATCTTCGAGAAAAAAAATTTATATTTGTATTGTATTTATATTTGAATATAAAATAATTCTAAAATAAAAATTAGAATATTGATATTAATGGATATACAATATATCAAGATCGTGTAAAAGATATATCGTATATCAGATATAAATTTTATTAAAAGTTTTATTTTTGCTTATAAGAATTATATTATTATGATTTATTCTTGTTTTTCATTCTTGTTATTTTCTTTTTTTCGTTTTTTCGAAAATTTGTACGGTTTTTTTTACGAATTTCACGCAATTTTTCAACTTTTTTATCATATCATGAAGAGAATTAATTTCAGTTTAAGTAGAACTGTGAATTCACGAATAAAAATTAATTCTAAAATGAAATACAAATTTTTCTTTTTGAAATTTTTTATATTTTCTTATTTTGCGAGGGAATATTTACATCTAGATTATAGGATAGATTATAAGATAATGAAAGATCCCGTTAGAGCAAGAATTTAAAAGGTTCAAATTCCAAGATCTAAATTTCATGAGTTAGAATTTAACGAATTTTCCCAATGTAAATTTGTCGCGTTGATTCAAGTGATAAGTTACGTTTATTTGATTGTCGCAGAGTAGATACGGTGTTACTTTAAATTCCAATGCCAATTAAGCTAAATGCACTACCAAATCTACTTGAGAGCTAGCAGAAGCCAGTGCAAGCTAGCATCTAGATGCGCGGATAACAGTATAGTACATGTGATACAATTTAGAACCGCTACTCTCGCCTCGAAGACACAATGGCGCCATTTTGAGAGGATATTGAACGAGCCATCTAATTTCTCTTGACAAAAAGGGAACAAAAAACTTTTATCTCTTGATTAAAAATCTTATCTTCGCTTAATACTTTCTCTTCTGTTGCCATGTAACCACAAACTTTTATCGAAACTATTTTAAAAACTGTTCGCATGCAAAGATGATTATGCGTATTACTTGTAAGTTTCTAAGTTTTCTTAAAGAAAGAGATTTGCAAATTTTTGTGAATTTTACTTGTACTTTTAAGAAGAATATCATAAAACTATTTGGATTACTTATAAATTTATATTATATAATTATCTTTTAATCCTCTTAGAATTTAAATTGGATATTTTTAAACTTGAATTATTTTATTATATTTTTTTATATAAAAGCTTCTTTTGAAGCTTTTCATTTTGTTCTTTTGATTTTTCATTTTTTGCATTTTTTTATCTTATATAAAATATTAAAGAAAATTAAATATTTTAAATTTTCATTTTGAAAAAATTTTTTTTGTATAATATAAACTTTTTAATTTTGTTTGGCAATAGATTAATGAAAGTATTCGGATAAATTCAATGATCTCAATAAAGAATATATTTGTTATCAACTGACATGATACGACGATAAAAATATTCATGTAATTTCACATGAGTTGAATAATACGCAATGTCATAAGCTAATTTTAGGCTTCGAACTTACTTCAATTCGTATTATATATTCAAAATGCCAGTTTCTTGCGTGGATGATGCGGAAATGAATGTATAATACATCCTTTTGTCACGTAATTATCCCGATTTAGTACTAAATTATCTATGATTCATTATTTCATGTAATGGATCATCTTGTTATGTCTTTTAATTCTAAGTCATAAATCTTTGAATTATTATTTGATTTTCATTTAAATTATCTTTAACAATTTTATAATTGATTATATAAAAAAAAAATTATAAAAAAATATCATAATATTTTGGAATATAGCTTAAAACTAATTTAATCTAAAACAAATTATAAAAATTTAATATTAATTTTTTGATATATAATATAATTTTCATACTAAAATTATAATTATACAATGATTTTCCAGATAAAAATATTTAATCGATATTCATAACATTGGTTAAAAAAACATGTATTAATTTAATATTTTCTACTATTTTCCTCTCACAAAGAAATTTGAATTATCTAAATATTTCTATCTAAAGAGATTATATAATATTATTAAAGGAATATTATTATAAAGAATTACTCATTTATACCCTGAATATTATTTTATGCATTCCTTTCAAAATAGTAAAAAAATAAAATTTTCAAAGCCTTTGGTGACTCTTCAAAAATGAATCTTACAAAAAACAATCACACAATTTTTATTTTTTTTCACCCTAGTATAAACCAACAATAAAATTAATCAAAAACCTTTTCTTCCCCAAACCTTTGAACTTTAAAATTATATACGTAACACATCTCTACACACCAACAAAACAATTTCTAATTGTTCTCGAGATGTTCTTCCTCGAAAGCAACGTTCATCAAGCATCCTTCTTGCTTCCTACCAAATATCAATCGCAAAAAACCACGCATCCCTCCCTGCCACTCGAGTCTCCATGGAGGAAGAAGAAGCTCGTAAATTCATAGCGCGTCGCCAGATGTTCTCCTCCTTCTCTGTTTCCCAGTTTCTTCCGCCTCCGTGGCCAACGTTCCACGTTTATCCCCGTCCACCGCACTCCTTTCTAGTTTCTACGTTCCACGACCCACCCTCAACCCCTTTCATCCTTTGTCAGAGCACGGATATAATTAATTCCGGTATATCTGGTGTGCGGATGGGAAACGGGGGCACCAGAGGCATTGTTCCTTGACTCTGTCACCCCTTTGTCCTTTGACGGTGTGCCCTCGTCAAACGAGAACCAACCCCCCTTCGCGAAAAGGGAAAGTATGAAAGAACGTACGAGAGGGGGGGTAACTCGTACGATTACGAGGCGAGATTAGATAGGTTTCGATTTTAATTGAGATTTTTAGATGAAGTTTTTGTGATGCTTGTGATGATGTTTGAAAGTTAAAGTGTATTTGAGTATATTTGAAGGGAAAGGAATTTGAAGCAGAATATAAAAATGTTGCTTTGGTTTTTTAATTGAGATTCTAAGGTTATTCAAAGTTTGAAGATATTGTGATGATATTTTATGATGATTATATTATATATTTACAAAAGAAATGTGAAGAAATAGATTATTTATTGTTTATTGGTGAAATTAATAATAAATGTTTAGAATATATAGATTTGTAATGCTGTTGAAGAATTAAAATATCTTGTCTGAAGATATAAATGTGTTAAATATTTTTGCTATGATTCCAGTTATTTGATGTGAATTATTTTCGATCAAGGTCTGTATTCAATCTTCATCTGTTATATTTGGACTAGTAAAATATAATGACTATGCTTCTAAAAATATTAATATCTCATATTTAGGATATAAAAAATGATTGAATTTTAAAATAAAAATGTAACTGTTAATTTAAATATCTTTAAAATCTAGAGTTCATAATTATAAATTCTGCATAGATTTTATGAATATTAAGATTTAAATAAAATAAAAATCTCATTAAAAAAAAAACAAATTGTACAGAATATAGAATTCGTCCATTAAAATGCTAATAATTGAAAATACGCAAGATTTTAAGATAATATTTTTAAGATAATATTCATCATGGTACCATTGATGAAGAAAAATGAATACAAAAATATTTGTTCCTTGATGACTGGAACACGTAAAATAAATAATGCCTCTTTTTCGAAAAAAAGATGGAGATCATATGTTGCACTCAATGAATAGAATCTTGATGCGTGATATCGCGACGATTTTATTACGGTTTCATTTCTAGTTGGAATAACCTCTGTTTCATCCCACGACTCTTTTCCGCTCTTTTAACGATCGAAACGTCTAGCAAATCTATGTTCGATGTCCAGAAACAAGGATTTCGTTCATGAATCGCCTTCAAAAGAAAAAAACTTCCATTAGTTACATTGCGTTTACATAACGTAACTGAATCTCAATGTACATGTATTTATGAGAAATTTAAATGTAAGAAAATTTATAAAATAAAAAAGTAAAATACACATTATGATATTTAAGGAAAGGAATCAAATTTTCCAATTGTTCCATTTCTTTAATTTTTACTTCTTATTTATAATTTAAATATTATTTGAATATATATTATTATTAATTATACAAATTAAAATAAGGATATAATAATAATATACATACGTTTTAATATATATATATAAAGTTTTAAAAAATATTTTGAGTCAGATAAAATAAAAAATTCATACACAAAATCCTCGTATAAATCGAAGTCAATTCGAAGTTAACCTAACCAATTCAAATCAAATTTTCCAAGCAATAGTGAACAAATTAACCACGTTTGTCCAAACCATTTTACCAATCTTTTTCAAAAATTCAATTTTCTCTAGGAAATAACGCAAAAAAAGAAAAAAAAAAAAAGAAAAAAGAATGAAAAAAAAAAATTCCAAACAATCCTTCGATTACGCGGAGTCTCTATCGTCTCGAGTGTGCTGCTCGAGATAATTACGAAATTCGAAGAGTGAAGAGGACAGACGTAGAAACACAACCGGATAGAATCGGTAGAAATGGCGGTCGAGATATCGATAGAGGCGGGTATGCAGTTATTGGGGGAACGTGCCTCCCGATATTGCAGTCTATAATTGAACGCCATTGCCACGTCAACGGAAATAGAATAGAAATTGGTATGGAAATGGCCACGAGAACAGCTGCCGTACGATACTACTTTCGTTTTCTCGTGAATCCTCGAGATCTCGGAGTCGATCGAAACGAGAAATCGATTCGAGCTCCCTCTAGTGTCTATATTTTCTCTCTCGTTATTCTCTGATCTCCCTCTGGCGGTGTGTTGATGAGTTAATCAGCTAAATTCATCTCTCGTTTTATTTGACAGTTATCTTTAAAAGGGTTTATTACGTGAATGTTTTATAAAGTTAGAATCTCCATTTATTGGATTTTTGATTAACTTCATATCAAGTGAAATTTTAATGATTAAGTTCATTTATTGAAAATTTAGATTTCCATTATTTGAAAATTTTATTTGAAAATTATTTGAAAAAAAGATTGTGTTATTATAAATTGTTGATTTTTAGTTTAGCGAAAATGAATGAATTTTGCTGTAAGATAATGTTCATAAGTAAGACAAATTTTGTGTTGAATGTGATAAATATAGTCAGTTGAATTTGGTTCATTTCGATTAAGTATTCCAAAGAAAGGTTATTAAATAAATGTTTTATGAGGTGGATTTCATTCATTGAATTTTTGGTTAATTTCCTATTAATTGATGTTTTGATTTCTTGGACTTCTATTTTTTGAATTATTGATTTATTTTATTATTGATAGAATAGAAAAAATTAATGGATTTTTATTATGTAAATTATTTATTGCTGATTCAGGTAAATGAAATTCTTTTATAGATTAACATAAAATGGTTATCTTGATAAAATATTTGGTTGTTCAATTATTTAGTATTATAAATATTATCTAAATATTATAAATTATCAATTAAATTTGTTTTATTTTAATTAATTAAGTAAAATTAAAGATTAGAGATTAGATAAAAATAAATGGAGATTAACTATATCAATTAATAAATGCTTAAAAAATTGATCTTCATTTATTAGATTTTTAGTTAGTTTACTGTCAAGCAAAATTTTTATTGATTAAATTCATTTATTAGGAACTTTAATTATTATTTGAAAGAGAGATTATTAATTTCTGAATTTCTATGTGAATTATTTATTTCTAGGAGTGTATATTTCAAATAAATGAAGTTTTATTATTTATTGATTAATGTTCTTGATTAAGTGATTGCTAGATATTGATAAATTTTTGTGATAAATATAATCAATTGAATTTATTTTATTTTAATTAAAAGGATTTATTATGTAAATATTATGAATCTTTATTTATTGGATTTTTAGTTTAATGAAAAAATAAAAAAAATTTAATCAAAATTCTTGTTAAATGAATTTGTTAATTCAGTTTACTTATTGGACTTAGGAATTATATTATTTGAATGAAAAATAATTAATACAGAGAAAAATCGAAATTTCTATTATGTGAATTATTTATTATTAATTTGTGATTTTTAAAAAGAAACTAAATATGATAAAAGAAGTAATTAAAATTAGAAGAAATTAAAAAAAAATATGATTTTTTACTATGGATTCTATTTTTATTTTAAATAATAAAATTATATGTATTTCAATATTCATTTGACACTTTTCATTAAAAACTAATTATACATAATTTTACATTTTCAAATTATTCATATAAGTTTAAGTTATGAATATATCAAAATAATCTAAAGATTTAATATAATAATGTAGGAGATTTGTTGCTATATTTTTCATTTCTTTGAGATTATTTTTGCACTTTTCAACATATTTGCACCACAAGTAAAGTAGCGGCCATTAGTTGGCACAAGAATTTAATTTCCATGAGTCAGTCGTTGTTTAATCCTCGGCTCGTAGCTGGATTAACCTCTATCGAGCCGATCCTGATGACGGAAGTTGCTGCCTTCTGGGATTTTCGGCTGATCGGGATCTGTAGAGAATAAGGCTGGTATTTCGAGGTTTCTTCTTGTCTTTTTGTCTTTTTTACGCGTCTCATTTTGAATTAGGAAATTACTTATTAATAAATATATATTTTTTTTATTGTATTATTGATTTCACTAATTTTTGTGTTTTTTTTGAGGAATAAATAATTTATAAAATAATTTATAAAAAAAAATTTATAAAATAAATTGTTTTTTATTTTATAATATTAAATATGTATTTTTTCTTTCTGTTGCAGGTATGTATTAATTTAAATTTGTAATCAATCTTATGTGGAAAGAAATGTGAGTAAAAAATTTCTTATTATTTTTAAATATTTGTTAGAAAATGAAATTTCTTTTTTTCACGTGTGTTAATTGGTAAATTATAAATTATTTTTAATTATATTGTATCATTTTTATTCCCAACATATAATGTAATAATATATTATATATATATAAAATTTAATATTTACTATAATAAACAATGACAATTTATATTATTATGATTATTTTTATCCCAATAATATCGGTAAAAATTGACAGTAAAAATTGAATTTGAAATTAAATTACAAACCATCTATTTAATTTTTCTTAAAATTCAGCACACTTATAAAATAATATATTATAATATTATAATATTATAATATATTATAATATATTATAATATATTATATAAAATATATATAATATTGAATATATAATTATATAATTATATAATTCACATAAATTTATATTATAGTTATATTTATTCACATAATTCACATAAATTTATATTATAGTTATATTTATATTAAAATTTATCTATTTAATTTTTTTAATATTTAGCAATATTTTTACTATGTATTAATTTTTTTTTTACATTATACAATGAATACAATTGAACAAAGAAACAAAATTCTTCGTTAAAAAAAATTCGATTCGATTTTATAAACTAAATATTTCTAAGGTATATACCATCTTCACCAACTTTTACCACTTTTATCAATCGGTTAAACTAAAACCAATGGACTAGCTCCGTTAACTAATCGAATACAGTCTCGACGGGTTAAAATCCCAGCCGTTTCACCGACGCCATAAAGTATTTTCGTATCCTCCACACTCTCGCTCGTTCATATTTCACCTGGCTGCCCTTCTTCCTCGAACTTCCCTTAATCGGATCCCAGTGGCTGGTTTCCAGAGAAATTTTCCTCGTAACCGGACGTAGTCCCCGGAATCGCTTTGTTCCTCTCGTTCGACGAACATTTTCGCGGAAATAAAGCGGAATCTCCCGCATGTAGAAACACGGTCGATGGTAATCTTGGAGACGTTTGCAGTTGGGATAATATTGTTTTTGGGGATTATTGGGATTTTAGGGAAATTTGTTGACTTTTTGACTTGATTTCTTTTTTTTTTTTTTGTTTTTGTTTTTAATACTTTAATAGTGTTGTGATGTGATATATAAATAATTGTGAAGAAATGATCACATTTTATTTATTGTATTATATTTTTTTTTATATTGAGGCAACTGAAATGTATCATATTTCGCGTAGAAATTTAAAGATTTATTTACAATCTTACAATGATATATATAACGATTTAAATATTTAGTTTGTATTCTTTATTGGATGCGATTGATATGTGGGTAATTTTGAAAGTGAAATCTTGTTTACCAATGTTTTATAGTGGAAATATATTTGAAAGTAAAACTCTTGAAAATTATTTTTTGAATAATATTTAATAGACATATGTTGAGAAATATTCTTGAGAATAACTGTTGAAAGTTTTATTCTTAAATATTTGTATTATATATTTATATTATATTTTTAATCTGTATTTAATAGATTATAAGATGTTGCATTGTAAATTTTTGCTTAATATCTAATATTTTAGACAAATTACTCGATTTTCTGTCAAAATAATTTTTTTTTTGTTACATACTTTGTATACTTCTTCTTTAATAAATAACAATAATTCTTAATATTAGTTGTTATGCAATACTTGAATGTGAACTTAGAATGAATTTCAAGTATATTAAATGAGATTAATTACTGAATAAAATTTGAAACTGATCCTTTATCTGACTTACTCTCATTTTCTTTTTTTTTTTTAGTTAAATCTGTAGAAGTAAGTTTTCAGATAAATATCTGGATTCGACTCCTGTGAATGTTAAAATGCACTATTGTTGTTGAATTAAGAGAATTAATTACAGTAATATCATTTACATTTTAGCCCCCATTTTCAAGAATTAATGAGAATGGCGATGGACGTTATAAAATAGGCAAATATCTAAAATGAATATTATTGTGATTATTTTGAATTAGTTGTTTATTAATTTTTGTTTGAAATAATTGAATTAAGAAATGATTGATTTAGATTAGTCATATTATATTTTCTCTTGTATTTTACAATTTTATAATTATATATATATATAATTTCTTTTTTTTTGGAATTCTTGATTATATTGAAACTTATAAATTTTTAATAATTTTAATTTTATTATTATTGTTGTTGTTGTTGTTATTATTATTATTATTATTATTATATATGTTTATGATAATTTTTAGTTGTATTGAATAATAATCATTTTACATATTATTATATAATTAAAAATAATATTAAGATATTCAATAAAAATTAATATCAAAAATATTTTTAAGGATTTTAGAAAATGTAATACATTATATATACAATATTATATTATATATCATTAATTTAATATAAGTAATATTTTAGATAATTTTGCATTAAAATCATTTATCTTTGTCGCAATCGAACTTTGAACTTATTTAATATACATGTGACACACTTGTTAGGACACAAATGAATTAAAATGTTGACCTCGTACATTACTTAATCTTAAAGGAAAATTTCACTGTTTATATGTATACTTATTTGATATTTTATTTCTTTTAATTTATTCTTATATTTATTCGAATTAAGTCATAGACAACTTTGATAACATCTAGAATTTTCGCAATAAATATAGACAAATATTATACTTATATATATTATATTTATATATTATATAAACGAATGAGAATTTTAATTTTTCAATCATTTCTCGTTATTCTTCCACACATTTTTCTAATAAAGATGAAATGTATAATTTCGAAATTGATTGCAAAATTTTTTAAATGGTAAAATTGAAAATGCAATCTATAGAAAATAATATTAGAAAATTTTCCTAAATGAAAAAGGAAATTAAAATTTTTTAATGAAATTAGATTTTTAAAACTACATCGCTTGTGTAATAATCTAACAAAAGATCACTTTTCACGTGAACGTGTATTTATCTAAGTTTTTAAAAAAATTCGAATTCTACAAAAGTAGCAGAAATTTTTGAAAACTCAAAAAAAAAAAAAAATCAAGATTTCATTCTCAAATATTTTTCATTAACAATATCTATAAAAAAAATCGATTTGGCTCCTTTGACTTTAAAGATGATGAGAACCGCTGCAGGTTTTACGACTCGCCCCGATTCCCACTCATTCTCTGCCCACTCTTTCCACGGAACGTTTCATGGAATTAACTCGCCTTGGGCCACGGCTATATTTCAGCCCTTTTATACCAGTCCACGGAACGTATTTGCTTTCCAACCGGGCCTCTGGATACGGGGTCGCGTTTTTAAGGGAGGACGGTGAATTTTAATTCTCACCTCCTCAAGGAAAAACGATCTTTTTCTTCATTTCCGATCGAATCCACGCTTCTTCGAGCTCGTTATTCTTTAAACGGGTGATTAAATTGCGCGAAAATTCGTTAAAAAAATGATTGTCATTTTTTGAAAGGGAAAGTATTTGAAGATAAATGAGAAAAATATACGTTTAATGTTTCTTTAAATATGATTTTAAAAAATACACGAATATTGTATCTTGTGAATATTATTTTTATTGGATATTGTAAAATTTTAAACGAATATAATTAAATCGATTTAATTGGCATCTTTGTATATCGAAAAAGAAAAAAAGGAAAGTTCTCCAAAATGTTACTATTTCTCATTAAAAAAGACACAAATTGTCTTACAATTTTCTTTTTACACAGAAAAAATCTTTAGAAATTAAAATTATTATAAAAGTTTTCTTCAAAGAAATTTTTCAATAATAAAAATATCAAACGAAGTCACAAATATAAAACAAGTAAAATCATCCCCTAAATACAGTAAGCCTTCAATTAACTATTCTAATACCCATGATTTATGAAAAGAAATCTTTTAAAAAATAATAGTAATAATTAAGAAAAACGAGCAAATATAATAATCAATAATATAACAAATGATTCATTTTCTATTAATCTTAATTTAAAATATTAATCTTAATTTCAATCATTATTATTTGAAAAATTTTAAAATTAGATATTAAAACGAAAAAATTCTCCAGAAATTCTACGAATTCATTATAAAAAATAATCCTTAACCTATCCAATAATAAAAAGTGACTAATCAAACGTCTCAAATCAAGAAGAAAAACTTCCCATCCCCCACTTCCTTTCCCATCAATAGATTTATTTCCTTCTGTTCTTTCGCCAGTCGTAAAATCGCAATGGCCAAGTGGTTGACAGCAATTTACCGACCGAGATCGTAAACGTTTTCATCGACGGAGTAGGGGAAGCGGAAGCGGCCGCTGCAGTCCTGTCGCATTCGATATCTTGAGGCAGCAGCCACGCAACGCGTTTATCCTTTTCCTTGGCTCTCGAAAGGAACGCGGAAAACTGCGCGTATTCCATTCTGCTCCAGTTTAACCCTGGAAAACGGTCGGATAGTTTCCACAGGAATTTCATATCGTTTTTTCGCGGAAGAGCGAGCGAAGAAATTGAACGGGAGAATTTGATGAGGCTGCGGAGATTTTTCTTTTTTGTTTCCCCTCTCGTTGATGAGAATGAGAATTTTGTTGGAATTTTGTTCTTCAAATTGGAAGATTGGAAGGTTAAGTTGAAATCAAAAAAAAAAAAAATATATATATAATGTGGAAAAAAATTTAGTTATATCTGCATATAATGTAATTCGTTTAAATCGTTTTTAGATATGAGAAAGAGGTGAGAAATTACTTTAGATGATGGTTCTTGTTGATTCATTCTGTGTAAATTAGAAATTGGTTGGAAAATTTGATTTTCCATTTCTGAAATGATAGTGAGGATTTAGATACTTGATGAAAAAGAGCATGTGATCTAAATATGAATTTATATTGATTGTATTTGGAGATAATTGTATTTAATTATGGATATCATTCTGAAATTATTAAAATAATAAATCTAAGATAGATATTGAAATAAAATTTGTCATTTTAGATGGAAATTTAGGATTCTTATTTTAGGAAGAAATAATATAGATGTTTTTTAATGAGCGATAAAATAACATTTATCATACGCATTTTTACATATAAGTTAGTTTAGAATTTTTATTTTAAAAAGAAATAAATTTTACGATTATTATTTTTAAAATATATTTATAAAATATCTAGATATTGAATTGTCAAATTTAAAATATGACTGCAATCATGTGTACTCATGTATATACTTTTAAATAGAAATGAGAATTCAAAATTTTAGAAAATAATTTTTTAAACAATAATTATTTCTTCCCAAAATATTAATTTCTTAACAATTTCTCGAAAAATTCCTCAAAATGAGATTATCACGAAAATAATTGTACATCTTCCAATGATTCAATAGGTTAGAAATTTCAAGATGGCGTTCAATGTATACCTATAACGCGGATCGAGTAATGGTTTTTAGTATCTCGACGAGGAGATGATATCAAAGAGGTAATACGACACTCTCGTAACAGGCAAATAGCAATTGCACTCTCCAAACACTTTAACATAGTTAGCCAAGGTTTCGACACACGTGCATCTTGGATAGTTACACAAGATTAAGTTGGCGTATAACATGTGGGTTATTGCAATCTATGCAACGAAGCAATGTTATCAGTTTCAGGAAACGGTTCTCCCACTTGGAAACTCTTGCTAATGACAATTAAGGGATATTTGAATTTGGATGTTCTATAAGATAGGACAATAATAATAATATTTAATATTCTGCTATTTTTATATATTGAAATATTGATTGTTGTGCATATTTTACATATTCTTATATATATTTTTATTTACAACAATGATATTTTTATTATTTTTATACAATATTTCACTCGAATTTCAATAAATCGTGTATTATTTTATCGATAATATTATTTTATATTTGAACGAAATCGTGAGAGGATTATTATTATTATTTTTTTTTTATATATATATATATATAAATTTTTACACGGTATTACAATATGCAATCAGTTGGAAAATAAATTTATAGATCCTTTAAAATTTAAAAAGTATCCAGGTCTTAAATATATTAAAGTGTATAAAATGTATTTATTATACATAACATGGAAATATCGATTAACAGAACGAATGCCTTCTTTTCAATTAAAACGTTAAATTTTTGATGAAACAGAATTGGAGGAAAGGTTATCCCAAAATTATTATCAGATTGAAATTTCGTACTTGAAATGGTATAATAGATTATCGATAACATCTACAATTCACATTTCAAGTTTTCGAATAATAATAATAATAATAATAATAATAATAATAATAATAAAATTGGTCGAGAGATAAGGGAAAAATAATAAAAAATTCGTAATGATTTTAAAAAAAGCGTTTATTTTTCTATTTTTTATTTAAAAAAAAAACATATGAAATCGTCGATAAACGTTGAACCAAAACCACGTTTCGATTATAGATACATAGGATCTGTCGAGTGATTTCGAATATCGAATTATTTTGGCGTACTTGGAATCGTTAATCCGCAAGATATTATCAATTAATTAACGTGGCTACGTGGCGTGGAAGAGATCAATGATCGAACATTTTCCATGGATGTTAAAAAATACCAAGAGATATCGAATTTAATTGGTTTTTTTTAATCGAGTCTTGTTTCGAATATATATATATATATATCAACATTCGTTTTTTGTTCGATGGAAGCAAAAATGAAATTTGATTACGATTTTAATAGAGGAGGTGCTTTATATTTTTATACTTAATTTTTTTTTTTTTTTTTTTATATCCAAAGGGAAATAAGAATTTATGAATTTTTCGAGTGCGTATAAGTATTGATTGAGAATAAGATTAAATTAAATCTTAAATTAATAATTATGATAAATGTGTGTTTTTTTTTTTTTTACTTATATTCTATAACACAAAAATTTAAATTTTGCTTTATCTCGGATTTCTCTATTGATTTCATTCTCGTTAAAATGATGATTTCATTGAAGAAAAATAATATATCTATCTATAAATTTGTAAAATTTGAAATAAAGATTTAAAAAGAAAGAAACTAAAAAAATTATATTTTTTATATGGCCGATTAATAAAATGAGCAAAAAATCGATATACATTTATTAATATATTTTTCAACATAAATTACAGCATAATAAATTCAATAAGTTTAAGAAAAGCCTTCTAATTAAATGAAGAAAAAAATTTTATATTGTCGAATAATTTAAATAGAGCAAAAATTTAATTCTCAGAATAGATCATAAATTTCCATTTAGTCTCTCTTAAACATCATTTTGCCTGTACAAGAAAACAAAAATCAGACGAATATCACTTAAAAACACGAAGAATAATCCTTAAACGTGGTCATCCATTCAGACACTTTGCACAGATAGTCGAGGCTGGTGGAAGTTGGAAAGTTTCTTGGTCTCTCTTAAAAGTAGCGCGTGGATCGATATTACAAACGGAAATCGGCCCGTTGTCGCGGAAATGGAGAACGTTGAAACGTCCCTCGGGATAGGCCTGACCCAGATTCCTTGGCCATCCAGCCGCGAGATATTATCTATTAATTAACCAACTTGGAAGAAAAGTTTGGCTATTTGCATCTTCTTTATATTTCTTTATTTCGTGTATTTCTATATTTTCTTTGGCAAATCGAAGAATGATCCGTAAAAATGGAAAAATTTATATCGAAATTTATGTTCCTATTTCATATGGAATATTATTATTTTTTTAATTTATTTTTGATTTTTATAATATAAAAAAAAGATACTTGTTGAATGATAATTGAAGTCACATTTTTGAGAATGAAAAAACGAAATTTTATAAATTTCAAATTAAACATCTGATTACTTTATTTAAAATAACAAAATAGTAAAATAACTTTCAATTCCAGCAATTAAATCAATCCTCGTCAATGCTATCTAAATTAATAAGAAAAAGGAACTTGATATTTAAGCAATGAATATACTACATACATAGATCCAAGAAATTTCCATCTTATTCCAAAGCCAAGAGCAGATACTGGCACGGAAGCCATCGTTATTCCCCGAAAACCTCGAAGACCGACCTCAAACCGCAAGGACCCCATTCCATGGTTACGAACATGGCATTAATTAGAATTGCGCGAGACATTCTCACGAAATATCGTGGAGATCAATTAAAGATCGTCCAGGAGGATTCCACGGGAATTCCATTGGACAACGATCGATCAAACGATCGGTAAATCTTGTTTCGATTCGAGTGATTCGTTTTTGTTTCAGTTCGAATTAATATATGTACTAGGAAGTTCTAGGGATATAGTCTAGGGGACTATAAAATGTGGATAGTAATTTTCAATAATTTCTCGATTTAATTATTTTTTTTACATCTAATATCTTTGTTGGATTATATCTCTTTATTATGTGTCGTTGTTTTAATTTAAATGATGTTTGTTATTTTTTTGCTATTTCAATTCTTAGTTTTATTATTTGTTTATTGATGATTTATCTTGTTTTGTAATGTCAATATTTTTTAAGGATTTTTAATGATATTTTTTAAAATTATTTCTTACGTTTCTTACATATATTATTATATATTATTTTTTTCTTCTTATATACAGTAGCATAAGTGACAGGTTATATGATTTTTAATTAGATTTGTGATTATCGATATTTTGTTGATCTATCGATAATATCGTTAAAATTTTATTCTGAAAAATTATATTACAGTTTTGTTGATATCTTAAACATGTGAAATTCAATGAAAAATATTGTTGCAATAGATAATCATTAACGATATATGAATATGGATACATTGTAAAATATTACATAAAAATAAATTTTTTCTTAAATTTCTACAATATTTTTTTCATCCACATTTAATTATATTTAATTCATATATAATTTAACGTTGTGCTTTATATTTATATAATAATATTATACGTTTAAAAAATTGCATTTATTTTTAATAAATTTTATATTACGTTTTACCGAAAGCTTTTCATTAAAGAGCATTATAAAACGTTATAAAACTCGAAAAATGTTGAAAAAAATCACTATTCTTTGAAACTGAAGCGTAAAACAATTTTAAAAAATCAAAATAAATAATCCCTCCAAGAAAAACCGCATAAAACCACCTAAAAATCCAAACCAAAAAAAAAAAAAAAAAAGAAAAAAGAAAAAAAGGAAGAATCAGAATGAAACGCCGATAAACCAAAACGATTGTTCCCCGACAAAAAAAAAAGCGAAATAACGAAACTGAAACAACACTTTGGGCGAAACAACAAGATAAAAGGAGCGAGGTTAAAAAGAAACATATAGAGTTACCAAGAGAGAGAGAGAGAGAGAGAGAGAATGCAAGAAAACATGGAAAACTAGGATCTCTGAACGAAAGAGAAAATCCTGGAACGATAGCACATGGTACAATTGCGGTGGAAAGTCGAAAAGCGGTCTTTAATTACGCTTCAAGTTCAACGTTTCGCCGCAATTAAACGAGTGGCGCGATAAATGAACGAGCGGCGTGTTAGCCGACGAAGGCCTTTTGTGAATGGAAAGTAATCGTCGATTCATAATCCCTTTGCTCAGTCTCCGACGTAAGAAATATCCAACGCAGGAAATTAATCCTTTTAGTCGGATGCTTTTACGTAAGATCTCACTTATGGTGCAATTTCGATGTGGGGATTTGGTGGTGATTAGTAATTAAAGACTTTGATACAAGAGGAAGGAAACAAGCTTGCAACATACTTGTAAAGTTATTGGTTTTCGATAAGGAAGATTTGATTGGAGAAATGTACGTGAATGAATATTTGTATGTTTTTTTTTTTTTTATATTTATTTTATATTAATTGCGCGTTTTTTTTTAGTTTTTTAAGAATTTAGAAGAATCTTTCATCACTTATATTTTTTCAATTTTTTTTTTTTTCTATCTAATGGAATAAAAGAGATCTATTTGTTAATGATTTTAGATTTTAGAGAAATTAAAAAAACTGCTTATGAATTGTTCTGATTTAATATAGAAAAGAAAAAGAATAATTAAAATGATGTATTTTTATAGGATAATTAATTTTTTTTAAATACTTTTGCTTTATATCTAAAATAAATATTCTTTTATCGACAATAAATAATAAAATATATACAATATATATATAAAAGTATTAATAAAAAAAGTCATTTTCCATTAGATTAATTAATTTCATACATGTCAGTTAGATATTTTCGTTATTATTGACCAAAATCTTTTTTATATCTTTTTTATAAATAAATTTTCAAGTCATTTTCATATAGGTAGTTTTTATCTTTACATTTATCTTTAGAATCTTTTGAAAAAATTTATTCAAAATCTATATTTAATTTTTTAGATAATGTGATAGTTATATATATATATATATAATTCAATAAAAAATAATAATATAAAATTTAATAATTCAAATATCAAAATTAATTGAAATATGAATGTAAAAAATGTATTGAATATAAGCAAAAAATATTTACATTAATTTTTATTATATATATTAATAAAAAATTTTGATATGTGAGTATTATTTTATATTATTCTATCGCATAGTTTCTACTTTTGTTTTAATTTTCAAAAATTTCCATTGATTTCCACCATTTGATTCTTTTTTCAATCGACTCTCCTTGTCCCTATTTTTCCAATCCCTCTTTGTTCTCTTCATTTTCAAAGAGATCCTTCGTTGCCTTTTAATCGTTTTCCACTCTCTCTTTTTTTTTTTTTTTTAATTTTTCAAAGCTTTTATTTATTCAATCTTCACCGAATATCACGTGGCTTTGAAATTTGTCCAATCTCTATAAACCCTTTTCTGGTTTCTCCATTCCTTTTTTTTCATTTTTTTATTTTTTATTTTTTATTTTTTTTATTTTATTCACTGAATTTCTTCTCTTTTTTCACGCGACTCTTCAATATGTTTTCAATGCCCTTCATCCTCTTTCAACCTTCGATCACTTCACTATATTCCTCGTTATTTTATCATCTTATTTATCACTCTACTTAGCTTTTATCGCGATATATTTTACCATATCCCTCCCTCACAGTGTTTTAGTGTTCCCTCCAATTTATTTCTTTCTATCCCATTTCACACATCCCTCCGCCATCTTCCTTTCATTCATCACTCTTTTCACGATTCTCGAGCTTTCTTCACCCTCTTTTATTTTGCATATCGTACAGGGTGTCTGTTTTATCTGAATACAAACATAAATACATTATGTAAATAGAAATATCTACATAATATCTGATCTTCTTGAAAACTATTTTACAAATCTCTCTTCTGGAGATGATCTACAATCTTCATGATCTACAAGTTGAAAAACTTAGTTCTAAAATTTTATTCTAAATTTTATTATAAAATTTTCTTTTTTTTTTTTTATTTAAATAAAAACTAATATATATTTTAAGGAAATGTATATAATTATTCAATCACAGATTAGAATCTTCTATTTACATTGCAATAATGTAAACAGAGTTTTATTTAAATACAATATGTATACAAAATATCTTTAAGAAAAGAAATAAATGATAAATAAATGATTCATTATGCAGCATTAATAGTTTTTACGAATGAACTATTGATAAATGATTACTCTATAAATGAAAATAAGCAAAAAATATAGAATAAAATTTCCTTGAAATTAATTTTTAAATGAAAAAAGTTTTTTTTTTTTTTTTTTTTTCTTTACATGTCAAATTATCTTTTGTCGATAATTATTCAAATCTTATCTTAGAAATAGCCTTAAAATACTTGACTTGTAATTTCTTGACTTTTAACTCAAAAACGTAGTTTCAAATGAAAACAATTTTATTCTAACAGTTTTATTTTTTCAAATAAGAATAACCCTTTTCCTTGTCGTACCACCAAATATGGAACACCCTATATATTTCACCGTGTTCAGATAAAACAAACACCCTGCACGTGTGTATATGTGACATCGTTTCGTCCCCCTTTCATCTCTTTTTTCCTCTCCCTTCCCCGCATTACCATCTTTCCTTTCTTCTCTGGTATTGTCTATACGTCTTTCTCTTTTCTACTTATGTATTTTATTTCTCTCCGTGAAATACACATGCCGTACCCTCATAGCCGAACTTCTCTTCCCCCGTGCGGACGGAATAATCTCGATGCAAATTCACGAGGGCACACCCTCGTCTGAATCTCGTCCCGAGATGAATCCGTTTCTCGAAGGGAACCGAGAGAAAGTCGAAAGTCAAACGTGGAAGACATTTCGTGGATCTGTTGTTTCACTCGAAACTTATATTAATCACTATAAATCTTCGTTTAATTGTAACGTTTCGCCATTAGAGACATCTGGAGACGATTATTGGAAAGTGTAAAAACTAAACTTTGGAAAAGTTACACTTATTACAAAATAAATAATTGTATTTATTTGAGATTAATACTGATAGTAATATTTGAAAAATAAAGAAATAGAAGGTAATAAATGGTCAAAAAAATGTGTAAATAAATAAATATATTGGGTAGCACAGTTAATAGTTACATGGCGCTAGTGTCGCGATACTTGATGCTTATGATGAATATCAAGGAAGAAATTATGTGTTATTTTTTATTTAAACTTTTTATTTTACTGTAATTAATGTTTTTATGAAAATAAAATTGAGGAATAGAAGATTTATTCATTCTTGTAATTTCTAAAAAATTCGGATGTAATATGAAATTAACTTTCCATTAAAATATCCATATTGTAAATAATTTGTATGCTTTGATATTTATTGAATAATTTTGATTGCACGTTAATGGAGAAGAATAATTTTTTTCTCTTTAATCTAAACCAAACATCTATTGATTAAAATTTAATTTCCTCTTTCCTAATTATCTGTTTTATTAATTATATTTTTTAAATCTAAAATGAATATAATGGAATTCTAAATGAATATAATAGAATAAGATAGAATTTTTTATTTTATCAAAAAATTAATGAAGCGAATCCATTTACTCCCGATTTTCTGAATAAATATTATGACAGAATTTTCGTTTCGGTTAAAAAAATTATTCATCTACGCTTAATTATATAAAACATTCGTGGACGAACGAAAAAAAAAAAAAACCATAAAACGAACGTAAAGATTAATCTCAAACGTGAAAATCAACATTGCACCATACAGATCAAATACAAAATCAACCGATCAAATATTTGTCGTTTATTTATCCTTCGAAGGAAAACGAATATCGAACGATGAACTCGTAATGTGAGAAACATTTCCGACTACGATTTATGGAGCGTCTATTTCGAGCGGAAAAACATCCGGATAATTTTTTTTTTTTCTTTTTTTCTTTTTTCCCCTAGCATGACGTCGTACCGACTGGTTGGATACACGAAAACGCGGTTAAAAACTGTGGCTTAAAACCAGTTGGTATGTTTATTTACCGTGGAATATTTCGATGAAACGGTCTTTTATTCGAATATCTGTCTGGTTACTCGGATTTGTTAGATATTTCGTTCTAATTCCAACATCGCGAACGAAGCGCCAACGTTGCGAATCAGCCTTTCGGCTTGAAAATTGTCCTTCGTTTTCCCCGTTGGTGTTGATTGCTTTCGTTTTTTCCTTTTTTTCTTTTTTTTTTTTTTTTAATTTTGAATTTCGTTGAATAAATGTAACGAATACCTTTTATTTAGAAATATAAAATCCCCTCGAGAATTGTGAAAGATATTTGATTTTTATTATACATTGGTATTACCATACTAAAGTTTAAAGAAAGGAAGAATAATGGAAAATAAAATGGAAAAAATAATACATTCTGGATTTGTTAATAAGTTGTTATCGGTAAAGCCATCTAGAGAGTTGATGTCTTATATATTAGAATAATATGGTTAGGTCAATGAATACTTAGACAGGTATTAAGCTAATATAAATAAATAAATAATTTATGAGTTATTTGAAGTGGTTAGTTGTGATTAGGTTATATGATTCATTTTATACCTCACAAATAATATTCATAAAGTAATCTTTATCAATCATTACATGTATTTCATTAATTTCATCAATCTTTGTATTTTCTTTTTTATTTTCAATTTGAGAAATAATATTATTATATCTTTACAATTTTTTTTTGATTTTTTATTCATTTTATTAATATCTTTTATCGTAAAACTTTTATTATATCAATAAAGTTGTAAATTAAAAATTTAAAAATTGAAAAATAGCAAAAGAAGCAAGTATTATAAACCAATATCTTAAAAACCTATTTGCTTTTATCGTAAACCATGCTCGAATGAAACGAGCAATTAATTAGTGAGGTTAGATAAAATGAAAAGGCTCGATTTTTACGAAATTAATGTGAAATTAATGCGCGATTAACTGAAATGATCGATGCTTAATTAAACGGTATTTCAAGTGAAATTTTATTGAGCGAATCGACGATAAGTGTTATCCGTATATTCTTTTCGCGACGTCGTCGTTCGGTATATTTAGAAGTCGCATATCGATTTGTCGCTTGGCGGCGCTAGTGTCGCGTGATTAATTTCGAGACGATAGTAAATTAAAAGGACATAGAATATGGGGAATGGTTACAGGAGATGCATTAATTATTATTACGTTGCACGATAATTTTTTGTAATTAAGATTAAATTTCAAAAAATATATCTCGTTAATTATAGAGACTTGTTTATTAATCGTGATAACAATTTACATATATGGCACTTTTATCGATCACTTATCTCGTTAATTGGAGCGTTTTAAATTGCACTGAATTCTAACTATTGCATCAGTGAATGAATATCTTTTAAACTAAATGAGCTTCGATATGCAAATGTCAAGTCAATTATAATTTTTATTGCGATTTTGAATGTCGACGAATATTATATTCATTTATAATATAATATTGTTTCTTTTTCAATAATGAATTTAATTATTGAATTAAGTTTTAACTATATATTTTATAAAATTTAATTATCGAAAATAATAAATTGCAACAAGCAAAATGGCATCCAATAAAATTTATGTAATTCCTAATAAAAGAAATTATGTATTTTTTTATATTTATGTCACTATTTTTAAAAATAAAATCACTTATGTCAAAATTAATTAACTAAGGTGAAAGTAAAACTAACTAAAAACCTAAAAAAAGACTTTATAAGAAGCCAATTATTTTTAAGAAAAAATTACGTTCAATACTGTGAAATCGATAGCTCGCCAATCCTAAGAACAAGAAAGTTAATTCCAATTCAAGTTAAAAGAAAAATAAAATAAAAATTTAACAAGAACCCATTACCCTTAAAAAAAAAAAAAAAAAAAGAAAATTCGAATAACGGTAACCAATTTACAAGCGAAATTACTTCGAACACGCAAAATCGATAACTTCACCGAGGAAAACTAGTCTCGAAGAAAAGTAACTAGTAAAGGGAGAAGTGAATGTAACTAGAGGGAAGGGAGTAAAAAATAATTACCAGGAAACAATGGATATTCTCGAATAATCATCGCCGGTGTAAATTTCACGGGCGCACGTGACACGATTCGACGCATAAACCGACGCGCGCACAACCGAACCGGAAATGGCGCATTGTGCGGTATATCCCTGTGCCGAGATATCTACGATTCTGGGGTTGGAAGGCATTCGAACGCCGCGTATGCAGGTGATTGCGTTCGCCTGTGCAATGCGACTCGAACCAGGCATTTCGATATTAGAATAGCAATGAGTTAATAATAAAGGAGGAGCTCGAAGATGTCTGTGCGAACGCAAGAAAATCTCCGGTTTCGATTTTTTATCGCTTGAAATTATGGGATGTATCGATTGAAAATATTTTTTTTTTTCAAATTAAATTAAATAACGTGAAATTTTGTGTTATTAAAATTACATTATTGTCGCGTGAAATATGCAAATTAACAAACATTCTGAAATACAAATACGAAAATTTATATTAAAACGTTTATTAAATATTATTTATTACATGATGATATTTATTATAGTATATGTATGTATTATTGGAATTTTTTTATTTAGTAAATATTGATAATGAGAGATGAGCTTATATTTAGCATAAATATTATTTCACGCATTTATTTCAACGTATCGATCAATTTTTAATATGTAAGTAAGGAAAATAAAAAATTACAATTGATAATTTAACAAAAATCAAAAGAACTTTTTTTAAATTTAAAATTTATTAGAAAATAATTGTACAATTTTTATTACGTATTTATAAGTTTCAAATTTTTCGTTCAAATCAGAATGAAATGAAGAATCAGAAAAATACTTTCTATTTCGTAATATCCAATGAATTGAATTCAAAATTTATCGGTCGTTTCAAAAGTCATCCAACTCTTGTGGAGAGAGTAGATTGATAAAGTTTGATTTCGCAATTCGTTCTCGAGCCCTTGATCAAAAGACGAAAATAACGAGGAAAGATAAACGAGGGAAATTAGTAGAAGGGCCGAAGGCAGAAGGGTAATTCTATTTACGTTAATTTTACTACGGATGCGCGCTTCCGTCGTTGGAGAACGGAAAATAAGGAAAACAGAGGCGAAACGATAATTTTAAGCAAAACTCGATTAACGCTACTCTTGCGAAACTTGTTTGCACACTTTCGTACGTGTCGCGATATTCCCGATAAAAAAAAAAGCAATTGAACCGTAGAATAAAAAAAAATTTTCGCAATGTTTATAAGAAGCGAAATTGTTTATAAAGATTTTGTACACTGAAAATTTTCTGTGTTGTGTAATATTTATTTTGTAAACAAATTGTTAATTACAAGTCGTAATTTTATGCACAAGAAAAGAAAAATATTTATATTATTGAGCTTTAACTCGACGAAAATTTTTCATCTTAAAAAGATACTTTATGTATTATTTTTTATATAATATGATATTCGTTTTCTCGTTATTTTTATTTATAATCTCAAATTTAATTAATTTCTCTAATATAATTTCAAATATTACGAAAAGTTTTTTATCTAGCTAGAAATCTGTAGTAGTTATTAATTGGGTTAACCATTTCGCATTTTTTGTCCGCTTACGAAATTATCCCTGGAATTCTAGTTTCGAAGTATGTATATGGCTTTAGAAACTTAGAGATCTTAAAACAAAACATAAATATTTAAAGAAACGTTTTTCTTTCCTCCCACGATCCAGTGAAATCGAATAAGAAACCGTTAACAATTTTCAGAACACCTAGAAACTTAACCTAAACCTCGAAACATAACCTAATTTAATCGCTTCGTGTTCCCATTTAGATATTGCAACAGTTATTCAGGATGCTGTTATAACTATTATAGAATATTCAATATCCAACAGTTAAAATTTTAATAATTTTTTATTTTGTAAACAAATTCAAATTCGAAACTTTTCGAAATTTCGATACATATATAATATATATATATATATATATTTGTACTTATTTTATCTATAATCTATAAATAACCTATAAATAAATAAATAAAAATATACAAATATACAATATTTAAAGATTTTAAATGTAATTGAAATGATATTTTATTGTTGAAAAATAATATCGTTTTCGTACAAATTTGTCCTTCTTATTATTGATACTTATATTGGTAATGTATTTTCAATTTTCATATCTCTGAATACGTAATTAACCCGTTAAGTGATCTATGTCTCGAATCGTCTTATCTTACTTGTTTACAAGCAATGGATGTTCAAATTCGATTATCTTAAAAATTAAGTTTAATTAAAAATAAGTAATTTAAATTTCTATTCTATTTTTTTTTTTCATATATATTTTTTCAAATCATAAAAATTCAAAAAGATTTAACCTAATCTAACCTAATCTGTATACTGTACATTTCATCATAAGATAGTCAGACAAACTGCGCGTTCACATTCTTTATTCCACTTTTCCTGGTATCACGCGTATTCTCATTATTGGCCAAAACCAAAGTGACAAAGATCGAGAATGGAAAAATATACCGAGGCAAAATAAAATAGAAATAATTTCGCAACATAACTGACATAACCTCCCAATTAAAATATCAAACTATAAACAAACAGAATTCCTCTGATTTAAATAGAAGAACTTACTTGATCCTATAATATAAACTCATATATAAAGTCACATATAAAGTCATCCTATTTCGATCTGTCTCAACTAATAACGACATAGCGCGTGTGTGATTGCAAAAGAAACGGAACAAAGAGCGCAAATACTCTGCCATCTTCTGGCGAACAGACCGTACTTATTCATTACTTTTCCAATTCGACGTCGTATCAAATAATTTCTTCCATTGTTTCCGTCCAACCCCATCGATCACCAAATACTATCCCACATGGATACATATTACGAAACACCCCGTGTATATCGCTCATGAAGAAAATAGGTCGAACGTGAGCATGTCCCGTAAAGGGAGCCACTCTTCGGGTCAGTAATAATTCGGAACGTACGTGCGCTCGCGCGACCCACTCTCGACGTGCATACGATGCATTTTTCCCGCCGACTTCCGGCCGCCCTCCTCCCCTGGGATGTCAGCCAGGCTAACCAGTGCGATGCTTACCGAAATTTACCGGGGAGACTGGCTGGGAATTATCTGGTGAGGGTGAAGGTGGGGGGTGGAAAGGAGCAAGCTTTGGATTCGTAGTGCGATGCTCTTCTTCGATGAATTTTATATTTACGATAGGATCGTTCCGTTATGTGAACCAATTGGGGGATAAAAGGATTCGCGTAAGAGAGTGGGCAATGAGTATTTTTGTATATAGGGTATCTCATTTTGATTTATCCATTAACGATTATTTAATTAAATTTACGTATTTATCTCGTATTATCTATGTACTTCTATGAAGAAGAAGGAGAATGGATGTTTTTATATACAGGGTGTCTCATTATAATTTATCTAGCAGTTTCATATGCGATTTTAATTTTGATTTGTAGGAAAAGTTTATCAGGAAGAAAATAACTATATATTATAAAAATATAAGTATTTATTCTCTAAACTATAAGAAGAAAGGAGAATGGATATTTTTATATACAGTGTCTTGATTTGATCTATCCATTATTTAATTAAAATCTAACTCTAGATAACTTTAGTATTTTAATGTTTATCTCTTATATAAAGAAGAAGGAGAATATTTTTATATACAGGGTGTCTCATTATAGTTTATCTATTAGCAGTTTCATATGTAATTTTAACTTTTTATTTTGATTTGTAGGAAAAGTTTATCAGGAAGAAAATAATTATATATTATAAAAATATAAGTATTTATTCTCTAAACTGTAAGAAGAAAGGAGAATTGATATTTTTATATTCAGTGTCTTGATTTGATCTATCCATTATTTAATTAAAATCTAACTCTAGAATATTAATAGATAACTTTAGTATTTTAATATTTATCTCTTATATGAAGAAGAAGGAGAATGGATATTTTTATATACAGGATATCTCATTATAATTTATCTAGCAGTTTCATATGTGATTTTAATTTTGATTTGTAGGAAAAGTTTATCAGGAAAAAAATAACTATATATTATAAAAATATAATAGAAGAAAGAAGTTACGTGAAATTTTAAGAGGAATAAAAAATTTTGGAAAGTTTGGACACAAATATTTTCTCGGAGTATTTCCATCGATGTAATATTATTTGGAATGTAAAAAAAAAATTATGTTTCTTTTTTTTTTAATTATTTCAAAACGTATATATAATTTTTATAACCAGCACATCGATACGAATCTGTGAATATAGACATCGTTTTGCGTCATCTGGTTAAAAAAAGTTTGATCAATTTTCTAATAATAATAGAGATAATCATGTTGAATAATTCATCCAATTAAACTGACTAATTTTTTCATTAAATGTGAACTAGTTTTAATTTAAATTGTAATGTTATTGTAAATGTAAATTTATAATATAAAATGAGTAATATTTAAATATATAATGAACAAATGAAAAAAGAATATTATATAACATTTATTAAAAATCTTAAAATATTCTATCTACTAAAAAAGCATATTTTTATTATAATTTCGAAAATAAATTTTTATACAATTTCTCCATCTTATTATCCATTACACATTTATTTTTGATTCAAGGTATAAAGTAATTTAAATATTATCTATAATTTTTTTTTTAAATTGCACAAAAAAAATGAGAATCTAAATTCTGTAATCTTTCAAGTGTTTTCTCTGTACTATTCAATTTCATAAAGATAAAAAAAATCACGAGACTTGCGCAATGTAATCAGTAAGTATGTGCAGAATATTCTAAAAATATCTTTTTATTAGTTTATAAAAGTTTGTAAAATATTTATTCTCTTACCTAATGTACTTACATATATATTTATTAAAATACAATTATAATACATGATATTTAATGTCAATGTTTTAATGTTTTTACTCCAAAATTCGTGGAAATTAATTAGCATCAAGAAAATTAGAGAAAATTTATATTTATGAATATGAAATATTATGCATCATATTGATTCACGTATTTATTAATTCATAATAATATTTTGTGATATATTTAGACCATTATCTTCCCGTATTTCCATAAAATATTTAAATTTATAGGATGGTCACGATGTGCATATTGTTCATATAAAATCATTATTTATTTTAGTGAAAGTACAAAGAATTTTAGGATCATTATATTATATATTTACTTTTATTTACTTTACTTATACACGTTTAATGAAGAATTAAAGAAGAATTTAATTGAAAGATTTCTCTTTTTTAAACATTCTTTGATCTCGTGTCTAAAAAAGTTTTCTCAATAATCAATAATCTTGTGAAAGGATTAAAAATGTAGTAATGTCACAAAGTTTCATTTAATCCATGAACTAGATCGTTTGTCAGTTAAAACGTTCTCTGGACATGAAAAAGTTCATGTCCAAAAAGAAAATTTCTTTGGCGAAAGATTTCACATTTATCGCAATTTCTTCATCCCGTTAATTGAAGATTTAACCACATTTACGATTGCAATGATTTTTCTCGCAATTATATTGCTTTTTCGCACTTTTTGTATCTTCAATTTTGTATCTTCAATAAAACCATCCCATTACATATCTAAATTTGATTGAAAGAATTTTAACAAAAATTGAAAATTTCTTTGATCTTCTTTAAATTAATTTTTTAAATTTTAAATTAAATTATAATTTTTTAATTACAAACAAAAGGAGGAAAGAAGATTTAACATATTTTAAAATAGTTTCGATAAATTGAGACAAATGAACAATTTTCAATCACAAAAGAGAGATTTTTCTGTCGAGAATTCAAAGCAAAAGAAATTTTAGCGAAAAATTGAAAAAGATTCAAGAAAGAATATTTTATATTCAATATTTAAATTATTTATATATATATATATATATATTTCCAATGATTGATAAAAAAAAAAAGGAATTCTTCTCAATTTCAGCGTGAAAAATCTTTCTAGCTTTCGATAAAAAAAACATCCTCTCAAAATAGTTTCGATAAGGATGAATCCTTTCAGAAAAGAATCCTTCTAAAAGAGATTCCAAGAAGAGGAACGGCTTTGAAGGATTTTTAAAGGAAAATTTCTTTCGAAAGATTTTCAAGGAAAAAAGAACATTTTTAATAAGGATTTAACTTGAAAAAATACTTGTAAAGTAATTTCCAAAAAAAGAAATCAAATGGAATTTCAGAGAAAGAAATCCTTCCAAGAGAAAAAATTAAGAAATCTTTACGAAGAAATTTCTCCAACGAAGTCTTCAAAATAGAAAACTTTTTTAATGTGAATTCCAAAAAAAAATTCTTCCAAAGAATTTTGAAGAAAAAAAACTTCTCCATAAAGGTTTTCCAAAAAAGAAATACAAAAGAAATTCTAGAAAAAATAATCTGTCAAAAAGAGAATTTCAAAAGAAAAAATTCTTATAAAGAAGAAATAAACCATAATAATTGTAAAATAGAAAACTCTTTAAAAAAAAAAATTCTTCCAAATGAAATTCCAAAGAAAAAAACTTTTAGGAATAGAACTTACTTTCCAAAAGAAAATACCAAAAAAATATTCCAAATATAATTCAATTCAAAAAGAATCCAAAAGAAAAAAATCTCTCTAAAAATAATACATCAACCCTTTCAAACAAAATCAAAAAAAAAAAGAAAATAAATAAATAAATAAAACAAATTTCCTCCTGCCAGAAGCTAAACGATTATTAATTTCCCTTCCGGTGCACACTCCATCCCCATTCCAATATGTTTCTACCGTTGAGAACGAAAGAAAGAGAGAGAGAGAAACCCCTTAAAACCGATAAACGTGTTTGCTTGGCAGCTGTGGATCGCGGATACGTCGACTTATTGGATTATCGTTGCAGTTGCTCCGGAAGTGTTCTTAAAAGCTCCGCTATATTTTTTTTTTCTTTCTCTCTCTTTTCTTCTCTTTACCACGACAATTCTTATTTTCCTCTTAGGCACATAGGAAATCGTTTTCCCTGTACAACTACGGAAAAGAAGAGAAATCTGCGGACCGGAAGTTCCAATTTCTTAACTTTGGTGTGTTGTTGATCGGCATTTTATTCTTTCTACACAGTTTGAGTACACGTAATTGGTATATGAAGTGACAAATAGAGTTACTTTTTTTTTTTTTTTTTTTTTTTTTTTTTGAGAAAAGTGGTATATTCCAGTTGTTGGTTTTTACATACGAATAGAAAGAAAGAAATTTTTCATTTTGATAATGGAAATTTGTAACAGAGATTTTTCAGAAGATTGTTTAATGATATTTTTTATATTTGATAATAAAAATATATGAAAATTATTTAAATGTTTAAAAAAGTGATAATGTTAGGGAATAAGATGGAATGAAATAATGTTTCATTTATTTTTTTTTTTTTTTCAAATCACATGCGAGACATAATCAAGCACGAAGAAGAATTTGTCCTTTTTAATTGATACAGTTTTTTCATGTATTTCATCATTCATTTCCTGACAATATTTTTCTGTCTGATTGTTTCACCAGAATTTAACAAGTTATAATGAATGATGCTATTTATCAAAATGATAAAAAAATCAAAAATTATACTTGCATTAATTTAGTACATACCAGCAACAATACACTCACACTTCAAATACATTTATCCTTTCCCTAGAAAAAGATGACCATTAAATCCAGAACCGCGAAAATTATTTCACCTTAATTGAACACGCTCTTGAATCAAGTTCGTGACACTGTGATGACTTCCGGTGGTTCGTTAATTGTGTCTATGGTTTTTCGTTATTTTATAACGATCGTCGTGAAAGGATTGGAAAGAGGGAAAGGGAAAAAAGGATGGCATTATTCTTGGATAAGAGCAAATAAAAAGGTCGATATAAAAAGATCCATTATAGTATATCTGAGTTTGAATTGTATTTATATCGTTCCTTTTTATTTTTTAAACGATTGCTCGTTTCCTGTATCGATGGTTAAATCATATTTATCCTATTATAAAAAAATGTGAAAAATGAATTTTTCAGAATTTGGAAAATTTTTGAATCAATCACGAAACTAATCGTTTCAATTAAATGTGTTATCGTGTAAATATCAGAAATTTACAATGATTTGAAAAAAGATGCAAAATAGAGAAAAATGAGGAATTTTTAATAAAATGATTGATAAATTTTTGTGAATCGTAGTGAAGTTAAAAATTTATAAGGAATCTTAGAAGGAATCTAGAGATATAAATTTTAAATCAAGCAGAAATTGATTGAAATTTTTAAGAATAAAAATTTGCAGTGATTCGTAGAAAGAAAAATTAAATTTTTATCTCTTATATAAAGAGATTTTTATTGAATTATACGAAAGATTTGTAATAAATTTTCTCAGAGAGATAACAAATTAAAAATTAAGTAAAATTAAATTATTAAAAATTTATAATATATTATACAAAAAACGGAAAATGATCAGAGAAAGATAAAAAATTTATAATGAATTGGATCAATGCCTGATAAATACGTAATGAATCATAGAAGGATCGAATATTTATAATGAATCACAGGGGAGATGGAAAATTTACGATGATTCATAGAGAAATGCGAAGCAATTGCAATTTATTGCAAACAGATAGAAAATTTGCAATGATTCGTAGATATCGTACATAATTTTTAATGAATCGGACCAAAAATTAAAAAATTTGCCACAATTCACAAAAAATAAAATATCTTAGAAAATTAAAATTTATGCGAAATTTAAAAAAAATTTACAATAATTCACAAACTGATGAAAAATTTATAATACATTATAAAGAGAAATTTTTAATTTTATTCAAATTTACAACTATTTCTAAAAAAGAAAAAAAAAGTAAATATAAATTATAAAAAACTGGAAAAAAAATACATAAAAAAACGAAAAATAAAATTTATATTATTTATATTTTCCTGGTACTAATCTCAAATTAATAAAAAATAAATTGTTTGTATCAAAGTTTGAACATCGTACTTTTACCGTACAGAAGGGAAGCTGTGTCTCATTTCCATGGTGGAGGTCGAACATGGACCGTGAGACGTGACCGAGAACTTTCGTTATAGTTAAATGACCGCGTCCGATTAATCATTTTCCCCTTTGAATCGTGTCCATTACGATAAACAGCCGTGAAGTCACGTAACGAGAAACGCGTGCCACGTCTTGCTACCCAGAAACTATGGAATTTCATATGAAAATTATGGCATTGCCATAATAAATACCATAGTCATAAAATCTTTGCACATCTTATACGAGCTCAGTTGATAATGTTACCGTATCTGTTTTACCATATGAAATTGGGAATAAGTGAAGCACGATAAATTATACAAGATGTTAATATATTCGTATCCATTATTTAAATTTCGTTAATCCTCGTTACTTTATTGAAAATATCGTTTAAAGAAAGTTTCTCTAATGCCTAAGTTATGAGATTGAAATCGGTAGAAAATTAAAACTTTTATCGATGTGCGGTAATTTTTAAATTTCGAGTATATTAAAATTTTTCTTTTTTGTATGTTTGAAAAAATTTAAAAAACTTCAGAATTTTATATTTATTTTTTGTACGCGTGTATATTGATTTTTGAAAATTTTTTAATATTTGAATTGCTACTTTTGCATCCATTGGTGTTTTTTTATTTCCAACATTTTAGAATATTTCGAAAAATTTGGATCCTTTATTCGAGCACTCTTCAAATATCTGAATGTTCTATTAATGACGTTAATTGAAATACACGTTAATTTTCTCTTCTTTTAAAAGTAAACTTTATAGAAATATTCCAAAATAATAAAATCTTCAAAATCAATTTAAACATTTAAAATTTAATATTTTCCTGTCAATTAAAATATATATATATAATATATTCAAGCTATTTTATTTTATTTTAAATTATTTTAAATTATTAACTAAAAATTAAATATCTAATTTTCTTTATTTCTAAATAAATATATATATAGCGCAAATTATCAAAAATTTTTCTCTAAATTTCATAGATATATAAGAAATATTAACACCGGTAATAAATAAAATAAGGATAAGATTGTGATTAATCTTTCAGTACATTGAACCTCTGAGTGCATAGTGAACGATACGTGTACCGGAATAGAGAAAGAGACGCGTGGGCATTCTTGTATACGTCTGAGGCATGCGTTTTCTTACCTTTTCGAACGATATAACGGTATACAACGTGCTCCCACTTCTCCATTGCTCATCTTTATTTTATTTCTTCTTTCTGCGTTTCATCTTGGATCTAGAAATCATATTTATGAAAATCGAAGAACAATTTATATTTTAATCTCTTTTATAAAAATTTTATGTAATCTTCTTAATAGAATAATAGAAATTCCAACGATAATTCATATTTTAATATTTTTTTTTGTGTATATATAATTAATAACTTTTTCTTTCTTTTCTTTTTTTTTATAATCTTTTTATTATTCACCTATTTTTTCTATAATTAAATTTATTATTTATTAATTGTATCATTATATTTTTTTCGAAATTTTATAAAATCTTTTAAAAATTCAAATTTTGATTTTGATCTCCCGCGTTTTCTTAATTCTTCATCTTCTAAAAAATTGCTATATAACTTTTTTCAATATTCATTTTTACAATATATTTTTTATATGTCAGAAATATAATGTCTTCAACCTTGTTTTCAAAATTTCTTTTTTCTTCTTTCTCCTTACTTCCTCGTTTTATATCATTGCCAATATTTATTAATAAATACACATTTTTTAAAAAATTATTCCTTCGCTACATTCAAATTTTTCCAAATCAATAATATATGCTTGAAATCAATACATCTTCGAAAAATTCTCTTCTCCTCACACTTTTACATCCATTTTACGTCCATTACATATTTCTTAGCGAATACTTCTCTCTCACGCGTCGCAAGAGGCACTTAACGCGCATCATCCCGATGACCATCCATTTATTCCCTTAAATACATTTACTTAGAAGTGGCTGTTACGTCGTACCTGCCTCGCCAACGCTCCAACAGTTTCGTTATCTTTGTCGTGTTACGCTCGATTCCATCGTTTCCCGTTGCATCTCACGCGCCTTGTATCTTCCTGTGAAAAAGAGTTTATGGCTTCCTTAAGAAAGAGATTGTTATTCTGGACTATGTTGGGTAAAGAATTTTACGATTCTGTTTTGCAAGGGTGATATAAATTTCTGGGGAATGAAATTGATATTTGAAAATTTGGTGAAATTTGGAATTTATGATATTTTTTTTTTTTTTTGAAGAATGAAAATTTTAATTTGTATTATTGTTATTATTGCAAGAGCGATAAATTTTTGGGGGAGAAATTGATATTTGAAAATTTGATGGAATTTTTTTTGATATTTTTTTGGAATGAAAACTAATCTAAGTGCTGTTATGATATCTAGTAACTTTAGGAGAAAGGCACTTTATGATGTTGAATATAGGGTAAATAAAATATGTATTTTATTTACTAGTGATATTAATATTTTTTGGAGTAATAATTTAGAATTTTCATAAAATTAAAATTTTAAGTTCGAAGCATAGAGACTTCAGTTTTATTTCACAGTAAATTCACGATCATTTTTATCGAATGAAACTTTCTACAGAACTTTTACAAGATAGAAAATTCAAGTCTAGTAAAAAAGGAAAAATCCCTAGTTTATTATCTTTTATTCAATTTTATCCCACTTTCTTTTAGTTGGCATTATTACACGCTACCAAAAAGAGGCAGATAATAATTCGAAAGCGTTTCGACATCGTGGTCGTAAAAGAAACGCGTTCCCAATGGGGCGCCATGATACCGCCTTTTTCGGTGGGCGTCGTAGAAATTTACGGGGGCGTTGCAAGTTGTCCCATTAATGACGGGGTCGCAGTGGATATAAATGAAATCGAACAGGTTCTCGATAAATAGAATTGTGCACGTGCTTCTGCGACAGAACAACTTTGACAGAAGTGGAACGGTAGAAAATATTCATCACTTTAACAATATATTTCATTCCTCTCCATTCATATTATTTTTATCTTAATCTTCTTTTATATATATTCATGTTATATATTTTATAATTTTTGTCATGATCAAAAGAAATTTATTTTTTTAAAGAGAATTTAAAATTTCAAGCAGAAATTAAATACAATTTAACAATTAATCTTTTATTATAATATATATTTTTTTATATGATATATTAACTCTTGATTGGTATTATTAAATAATAAGTGACATTCATTCGTTCATATTGTTTGGATTAGTTTTATGTTTGATTTGGAATCGTATGTATAATTTTGGAATATTTAATTTTATTGTTTTATATTTTCGAAAGTAAATATTCAATTTTAATTTATATCCTATATTTACTTACAGGATTAAGTTCTTATAATTTTAATTGCCATGCCGTATTTTAATCTTTTATTTGACGTGTAGAAATATTAATTTAATGAAATGTTCTTAAAAAATTCTATAAATGATCGTATTGTTAATTCCGCCATTTTTCATATTTCTATTTATAAAATATATAAAAAATATTAAAATATCTAATATATATAATTTCATGGAATGTCTAAGTAAATATATAGCGTGTAATAATATGAATTTTTAAAAAATAATAGTAATAATAATGACAATGGATAAGGATTAAAAACTATTATATTAATAATAATTTGTAATTAAATAAATATTTTGCATCTTCATTCAATCTGCATATCTAATATTCAAAAGCAACTGACATTCTGACATTCCTGCTTTCGCCTGTAGATGTCTCATTAACTCTTATTTTCTCGAAAGTACTTACTTTTATCCTATTATATATAATTTTTCTGCATATTTGCAAATTTCAAATCGTTCTATTGATATTGAATTTCATAATTTTCCATTTTCTAACATTCATCAAAATCATAATAATATATATCTTATATTCAAAAAACCTTTCTAATTCCTTCATTCAAATCGAAGAAAAGATAATATAATATTTCGACAAGAATGTGTACATCTTTTCTCATTTCACGACATCAGAGATGAAGAAAATGACGTGAAAAAAACGGGAAAACAGCTTCTACTGGCGAATAAAGGACGATGAACTCGTTCTCGTTGTTCGATGTAGGACATGAATTCTTCAAATATATCGACTCGTTCTTTCATTCGATCTTGTTCGATTCTACTTACTTGGTAAACGCAGGTCTGCCACTCGTCTGAAAACCGGTCCTGCAGGGACACGCGACCTTTATAGATCGAATCCAACGCGATCGTTTCCTGATCGTGCAGCAATCGTTTCGTGGAAAACGACGATCTGATTTTTATATATGATTTTTATAATTCGTTTTAAAAGAATGTGGGCTCTATTCAAGAGATGAGAATATTTTAATGCTGACGAAAATTTTTTATTGGAGATTTGATAATGAGATGTGAAAATTCTTACCAATATTAATATTTTTAAATTCTATATTCCAGAATATCAAATATCTTTAAGATTTCAATTTTCAAAATCCTAAAAACTTTCTAATAATTTTAAATTTTAAGTTTCAAATTTCAATCTCTTCAAAAAACTACTAAAAAAAAATTCCAATTTTCAAATTTCAAAATACGATGATTAATAATAGTGAAATTTTTCTTGTCGAAATTTTCTGGATTCAAAGAGTTAATGATGACAGGCTATTCATTCGTTCTCCATGTGAAACTTGTGTCGCGAATGAAACTTTCTATCGACCATTACTTCCCAAGAACACGTCACGGATAATCGCTTCGATATCAGCTTAATGTTTCCGAGGGATAATAGCAAAGAGGGTTTACATTCGCGATAAGTTTGCATCCTCTGGGTTAAGTTGTCGGGGGCTCGATGCTGTTCCAACGGAGTTAAGTCGAACGATTCCGATAAGTGCATCGAATATTGCTACGATATAATTGGACGTTGAAACGTATCGAGTCTAGAGGACATAGTTTCGATCTTATTGGAGGATTATTTTGACTGGAGAACGTGTATATTGTATGTGTATAAAATTGTATTTGAATTTTTACTACTCAATAGCGAAAAGAACTTATAATCCCTGTAACAAAATATAGTTAAAATATAAATAATTTGCATAAAATTGAAATTTTATTATCATTTTTATATTGTCCAATTAATTTTTGTTTTTATGTACATTTAACAATGATATTATGGGAAAAATATGTAAAATGATATTTGTAATATGAATGTATGAATTGAGAATGAAAAATGAATCTATTCCAAATTTATTTTCAATTTCTTGAATTCAAAATTTTACTTTTATATATTAAGGAGCATTATTTTTTGGAAAATTAAATTACTGAGAAAATTTTAACATGTTAAGTTAGATATCATGATAAATAACTTCTTATGTATATTATTGGAAAAAGAAAATGGCGAAAGAATCGTTTCATTTGATATAATTTTTAGAATCTTCGAATATTGGATCATTGTTTTCCTTATTTCTTAATATAATAGTTAAATTTATAATATAATTTCATAAATTTATGATAAAGTTTTGTAAATTTTTGTGTTAACTCAGAACTTTGATATTGCAAAATTTGTACTGATATTTCAAGTTCCTTAAGGAAGGAAGGAAGGAAAGAAGGAAGTTTTGAAAGTTTTTACAGTTTGAAATTAAAAATAATTTATAAAAATAGTTCCTTACCTATTTTAATAAAGAAGTAATTTTGTATGATTGAATTAATGTAATGAATTAAAAATTTTATAAATATTATTGACTTAAAACACTTGGAATTTCAGAAATTTAATTATCCTATTTGTTTCGTTCTTTCTATAATTGTTCTCTAAAGAAAAATGGATATGATGAACGTGCAAATATACATATATAAATGACATTAAAAAGAAAAGAAAAAATTTTCGATAAATAAATTAGTACTCAATAAAATTCTCAGTGTGAATTGGATCAAAATTATTTTAACGCCATTTGCAAAAAAAATTGATTTCCCATAGGACCAACAGTCAAACTGTACCTCCCTCAAGGAATTTCACGTTTCTCTTATTTTCATCGAAAAACAGCATTTTGATATCCTATCCTATCTTACTCCACATACTTACTACAAACGTAAAGTGCGATAAAATTGGAAACCAGGGAATTCCATAAGACAGAAGGAAACAAGAAAAGGGGATAGAAAAGATATCTAAGAACAAAAGTTATCCTTTAAAATTTAAGAATCTAGGATAACAAGAATGCTGACGTAATGCCCGATAACTAAAGGAAATTGATGAATTTTTGAGAAAAAGAAAAATCGAGGAGAAGAAAAGTGGTTGAGGAAAAGAGGTTAGTAAGCGTTTCTTGTGAAAGAGAGAGAAATTAAAAGTGTTACACCGTTAGTGGGACGAGAATAGAGAAAGAGGAGGATGTCTCAAGGTTCGATTAACCGACGAAGAAGATTCAAGAATTCGTCCGCGAATTCTTGCAACGATGGATAATCCATTAGAAAAGTTCAAGAGGGGATGAAAGGCAGGATGATAAGAGGATGATGTGAGAAAGAGGGTAAGATAGCATTGTAAAAGGGAAAAAGGACAATGAAAGGGATGGAGATAGCAAAAGAGGGGTGGAAAGAATGGATAATGCAATATTTGATCGAAGTGGACGAACTTGTTGAGAAATAATGTTGGTTGTTTCTTTTAAGAAGGAGAAAAGAGAAAGAGGATAAAAAAGGAGAGGAACAAGAGTGTGGCGGAGAGGTAATGGAATCGAGGTTAACCAATCTTCAATTGAAAATTTCCAATGCACAAGTGAAAGAGTTAATTAATCTTTGCCGATATTTAAAATTTTTAACATCGTTCTCAATTTTTGATTTGTTTAATTTTCTAAAAAATTTCTACAAATTTTAATATTTTAAACTTGAGATAAAAATCGATATTATTAATTATAATCGTCTTGTTGATTTTAAAGATTTTTTTGATCGAAAAATTATTATTTTTAGGAAAAAGTATCACGAAAGAAAGTAACTAGGATAGTTACTAAAAAAATTTTACGATTTACGGTGTAAAAGAAAATAAGAAATAAAATTTTAAGAAAATTTAAAGTAACTGAGAAAAGTTACCAGAAAAGTTACTAGAGAATATTGTGCTATATATAATTCCATTATGCAAGATAAGTTAAATTATTAAAACCAATTTATCCTACTATCTACTAATTTATACATCCAAAATGTTTCTCGCAAAATGTCACCAACTATTTTTTTTTTTGGCTTTGAAATCGATCGTGATTTCAAAAGCAAATTAAACTTTTACTTACTAAAGAATCGATTTCACGTGTTTCATATTTCTCGCCGAAAAAATTTCGCGTTTGAACTCTGTGCCCCCTTTTTTTTTCTTCTTCCTTTTCACCATAAAAACAAGCTTTTGAAAGGCTTTTCGGCCAGGTGAAAAATTGTTCGCATTAACTTGTTAATGGCCGACAGTTTGGAGGGCATTAACCGGTTGCGGAAAAGTTGTTCTACCCACGCGAAAAATCGCGGCCGCATTTCTGAAATTGTTTCCTGGCTGGCGCCGCGCGCGCGGGAAATTATCGATTCCATTTTGTCCGGGCGCGCGCACAAAATGGCGGGAGCGCGATGTAGTCCCGATTGGACGTGAGAAGAGGTTAGGATCGGTCAAGTTATGCGAATTCACGCTATTTATAATACGAAATTTTCGAAATTGAAATCCTCGTATCGGTTCAACCTTTTATTCTAATTACACACGTAAATTACTTGCTAATTTTATGCGTAATTTATTAAGAACTAGCGTTAGTTGGCGGATTTTTTTTAATGCTTTTTAACGTGCAATTATTTTTAATTGCCTGTAATTATTGTAATTATATATCTAATTATTTTCAAGCATTTGTTTAATATCATTCCCCTTTTTTTTTCATTTAATCGTAAATCGTAATAATATTAGAAGGTTTGAAAAATGAAAGAATTCATAGCATAAGAATATGTGTTTTTTCTTAAATTAAAGAAGTATATTTTATTATCTATCGCTTTAATATTATTTTTTATATATATATTGATAATGTAAGAAAATGTAATATATTTTGTTTACATTTTTCAATAATGTCGCGCATTATTGTTGTTGCTTAACGAGTTGAAGTAGATTTATATCACGGTTATTAATATTTCCTTCCAAAGTTTCCTCGTAAACTCTTCAAGAAGAGAATACCAAAGAAAGTTAAACTTAAATAAATTTGAAGAGCACAAAAATACCTAACTTCAGAAAATTTCAAACGAATTCCAGATCTCTTAAATTCTCTTAAATCTTTAATTTCTATTCCAGATACGAATAATGTGTGCAACGTCAAATAAATCTCTTCGAAAAATTTAAGAAGTATAAAAACACGTTCAGAGAATATTATATTTAAAAAAAAATTCGTAAACGTCAAAAATAAGATTATAACAATATACAATAAGTAAGATAGAAGAGAAGTAACGTGTGAGATTAGATTGTTATATTGTAAGAAAATATTACGATATTAAAATATTGACAAATGTGATAAATAAACGTAGACTAAGATGATATAAATGTATAGGACTCTATAATTCTTCATATATCTGGACTCTAATAATTCTTCAATAAGATGAAAAATAGTTTTATATATTGTTATAAAGCTAAAAATCATCAAACTCCAAAGAAGTTCCATCAGAGGAAGAAACTCGATGAAAAAAAAATTTTAAAAATTTATAATATATCGAGAAAAATTTTACAAACCAGTTTTGGGGTTCGGCAACCCCAAAACCCCGTAGATATCGTTAATTCTGATGTCGAGATCCATAAAAATGCTTTCGCAACGACGCAATCGAACGAAAGAAATCCCTCCAGGAATCGAAGTAAATTCCTCCATCCCCCCCTCCTCATCTCTCCCTTTCTCTCCCCTCATTTCACCCCACGGCGGACAAAAGACAGCCCCATTGCGCGATTTATAGCCACGCTTAAGAGGACCTACTTACTTTGGTCTCGTTGCAGCCGTGGCAAATCGAGTTGACCCTTGAACTTCGAAACTTCGTTACGAGTTCAAGCTCGAATTGGCCGTAACCGCTGTACTTCCTTTCCAAATGCGCCAACCCTCCTCCCCTTCGTTCACCAATCTCCCTTTGTATTTAATTTCCTTGCCAATTTATACGCCTTTTTGCGGCTGGTCCAATGAAAAAGAAATTCCAGAGAATTTTAAATTGTTTAAAACTGAATGAAATTCTCTAGTCGTTAGTTCGAAGGAAGAAGAACTGTTCGAAAATTCGAGATATTTATTTTAAATTCCAAAAAGCTTGTAATTGTTTGAAAATTTTCAAGGATAGAAGTCATTCTAGATATTGAGAATGGAGTATTAATTTTTTCGATCATTTTTGATAATAATATAATATTTTGTAATAACATATTTGAAGAAGTATCTAGAATGGTGAGGGATGAAATTTGAATTATTTTTATTTTGCAAAAAATTTTTCCAGTTCTTAAATATGTTAGAATGGCGTGTTAATTTTATTAATCTAATTATTATCAGAGAGGAATGGAATTTTAATACATTAAGAAATTAGAGAATATTTAATTATCTTAAGATTATTCATTTTGTTTGTTGCAAAAAACTAATTTCAAATGTTGTGTTGATACAAATTTTGAAACAGGATTATTAATGTAATTAACTCCATACATCATGTCTAAAAATAAAGAAGAGAAACATAAAGGTTAAAAATGTTAATTAAAAAATGTTTTAATTAATCGCAAAAAAAAAAAATTATCGTAATTTAAATAATAGTTTGTTTTAATCGTATGGTTTGCATCGCCACATCGAATCTTTTAATTTGTAAACACGCAGCAGATGACGCATGATGCTTATTACGCGTGTGTTCTAATCATTGCACGAGCGAATACACCAGTTTCGGCTGATAACGTTATCGCTGACAAACAGCTTCCAAATTGATAGCCTTTATTAGAGACCCTGTAATTAAACCGAGAAATATATTTCTCCTGGTTGTATCATTTTACTGTTCGAAGAACAAGCGTGGAAAATTTATCGTCCATATTTTGCAATTAGAATAAATATTTATCACTTTTCTATTTCTTCGAAATCATCAGACAGATATTAAGATGTTGTAAAATTATATATGGAATATAATTTTAAACGCAATAGCTTGTACGATAAAAAAAGAAAAAAGTAAATTTTCAATATGCTGGAAGAAAAAGATCCAATTTGTTTTCATCAAAACCCGTCATATATCTCTCTTTTAATAAATTTAATCGTTTCATGAAGTATGAAAAATTGTTATAAAACCTTTATTTTCTTTAAATATTCAATCCTCTGTGGGAAAACAATATTAAAATATTTCTTTATCGGAAATTGCCCTCCAATTATATCACCCTTCTTCGTTCTCTTGCACAATTAATCTCATTTACTTACAAAAATTACGTTAAAAAAAAAAAATTCAAAACAATTTCCTCAAATAAATTTCAAAGAATGCAAACCAATCTTCATCGAAAGAAAAGATCAAAATATTCGAATCCATAAGAAACATCATCCTTTAATCTCCTTCATTCGTAATCGATCCCAAAAATTATATTACAAAAGCGTAATTCACCATGATTAATATCTTTATCAATTTAATATCTTCTCGCGCCAAGGAAAAAATCCTCGTCGAACGCAGCGCCATCTTATCTCTATATAGAATTTACAGATATAAAAGAAACGTCTTTAACGAAGCGAGGCATAAACGCTTGACACCATAGATGACACTTGGGTGAAACTCCATTTTTCTTCTCGGTCACCACTCTCTCATTTCCTCTCCTTTCTTTCCCCTGTCAACTAGTTCGTCGATTTATTATTCAACGCGCCGCTCTCGCATCTGGGACGATCGGGGGATCGAACGCAGACGGGAAAAAATGGTGGACGACCACCTCTCTCTGATCGATTCGTTTCTAAACGCGTCGACGACCTGGGGATCGTTAAACGAAATATAACGAGCGGACGCGTCATTTCGACGGTTGCACGATTTTAGGAGTTTTGATCGGGAATCATTTTAACAAGAGATCGTTCGATCGAAGACATTTTATCGAATTCATTTCCTTTTTTTTTTTTTTTATTTTTTATTTTATTTTTTGTCGAATATGAATATTTGATTTGGTTTTGATTTGGTTTCGGTTCAAAGTCTAGATTAGGTTAAATATAGGTCTGAATATAAATCCATATTTGAAAACAAGCTTTGAAGTTAATCTAAACATAACCTAAATTGTGTATACGTATAATCCAAACATAAGTCTAGCCTAACCTAAATTAAATGTAAATCTGAAACTTAAAGGGCGAATGTAAAATAAAATTTAAATTCGAGATCTAAAAGGAAATCTAAACTTGATATAAATTGAATTTGAACCTTATACTGAAATAAGTTTAAATTTAATTTAAAATTATCATAAATCCAAACTTAATCTTGATCTTTCTTTTTTTTTGTCTTTTTATTCTATCACATTTAAAGGTTATTTGATAAGGTTTTTTATAATCTTATCAAACAACCATTTTTTTAAAAAAAGGAATGTTGATTACATTTTTGTTTTTTCATAATTATTTATATTAATTTTTTATATACAATGTCAATTATATTATTGTTGTGTAATATGCTTATTACTTATTATTTTTATTACATTATAGTGATAAATATCATCTTTCGATAATAAGATGATATTAAATGTGAATATAGGAAACGCATCGTTGAAACTATCACGACGAAATTATGCCAATTTGTATTACGTAATCTCAAATTTGAATACTCCATAGTAAGAAGTTAAAGCTTATGTTAATCTTCTGATATTTCGCATGCAAATTTCCACAAATTTCGGTGGAAAATTCACGGTGAAATGTGAAATAAACAGAGAACACGGGACAATAAGAGCGGGTATTTAGCAGGAATTTAAGTTTTCCTTAGAGCCACGAAAGTTAAGTTAAAAATAACCGAAAATGTTGTTAGATTTAATGCGAGTTCGGTTAAAAACCGCAACGATAATTTTCCCGAGGGACCATAAACTGGTTTCCTTTTTTCACAGAAATTTTCTGAAAACTAAATTTTCTCTGTAATTCTCCACGATATCGATTCAATTACTACGATGAATTTTAAGAAAAAGAATAGCGACTGAAGTTTTCATTGTAAATATTTGTCGCTTGGAAAATTGTAATGTCATTCTTTGAAAAAGAATTGTTTTAATTTCATTTTTTTTTTTTTTTTGAATTTAAAATGTAGAGAAATTTTAATGAAATTAACAATGTATTAAATTAGTAATTTAGAATATCTGTCTAACCACTCAGAAAATTAATTCAGAATATTGAAGCACGTGTAATTGAAATTTGTATATTTCAGAGAAATTTTAATAACATTAACAACATCTTTGAAAAATTAATTTAAAACACAGAATTAATGTCGCTATAGCGATATTGTTGAAAATTAATAGAATACTAAATTGAAATCTTTGAATATATGTTATTCGTAGAAAAAAATACAGAAGTATAAAAAAGTTTAAAAACGCGAAATTAAAGAAATGTAATTTTGAAATTCGCTTTGAGCCATATTTAATTCTCTTGCAAAATGTAATTTCTGGAAAGGACAAAAGTTTGACATAAAAAAGAAAAAAATAAAATATAAAAGAGTTAAACTGTATAAAATAATATGTTAAAAGCTCTAAAAATTTTTTCAAAAAAAAAAAAAAAAAGAATCATTTTAAACCTTTCAGTAAATCGTTTCAAAGTAATAAATTCAAATGGTATCTCTTAAAAATTCAAAGTCTTCAATCAGTCAATATAAAATTCATCGTAATACCATAAAATTTTGTAAAAAAGAAAAAAAAAGAAAATCAAAATTATTCACAATAAAAATGTAATTTATTTATAATATAATTAATTTAAAACTTTATAAGATATAAAAATCTTCAAAATCACTCAAAATTTATTAAAGTCTTTTACTTCAAAAAAAAGTCTTCTTAAAATAAAAACAAATACCTTAACTAATTAACTCAAAATTTATATTTCATATTCGTAAAATAAAAAGAAAAGAACAAGTAAAAAATATATATACTATATTAAAATATAAATATAATATAAATATAATAATAATATAAAAATATATATACTATAGATAAAAAAAAAATAAAATCTCCAAAAAAATTTCCTAAAATTAAAAATCAAATGCTTTAATCAATGGTTTCAAAGTTTATTTCTCTCATAGAAAAATATTCACAAAAAGATTAAATTAAAAAAAAAAAAGAGAAAAAATAAAAAATAAAATTAATCGAATTGAATTGCACGATCAAATTTGACAAAAATTGGCTGATTAAATAATATTAAAGAATATAAAAGTTAAAAAAAAATTAAAATATAAACAAAAGAAATTATAAATAATGCGATTAAATAAATAAATTAAATAATAAGTTAAATAATCAAATTAGACAATAATTGACCAGTCAATATTAATAAAAATCTAAAAAAAAAAAAAAAATACTTACACAGACGAAAATAAAAGAGGAAAATAATGCATGAAATCGATAAAAACAAATTGTACGATTAAACTAGACAGTTATTGGACATTTGAGTCACAAATAATACTAATAAAAATCTGAAAAGGAAATATTGAAGCACGAATAAAAAAAAGTTATAGATAATGCATGAAATTGATAGAGACGAGTTGTACGATTAAATTAATCATTAATTGAATATTAAAAAAAATAACATGTCTAAAATATAAATCTAAATTACGAAAAATATATATATATATATATATATATATATATACTGAAGCATTGAAAGAGATAAAATTAAACTGCATGAAATTCTCAGAAAAATCGCACGATTAAATTAGACGATAAAATTGATCAGTTGAATAATAAATAAATTGATAAAAATCTCTAAGAAAAATATTAAAAATAAAATAAATAAAAGAGAAAAAAAGTTATAAATAATGCATGAAATAGAAATGTTTCATACATAAAGCAAACTGTAAATAATAATTAAATAATCAATAACATTTACAAAAATCTAAAACACAAGCACACACAAACACAAACAAGATGAAAAAAAAGTCAAATATAGTGCGTCAAAACGAATTGCATAATAAAATTAAACGTTAAATTGATCAGATTAGATATTAGATTAGATTAGATATTATTAGCACTAATAGAAATAAACCAAAATAATTAATAATTAATAAAAATCTAAAAGAAAAATATGTATCTATATCCATTTTACACTCGAAAAATATTAGAAATAATGCACGAAATCGTTAAATTAAAACGAATCCCACGATCAAATTGGACATTGATGTAACGACGTTCATCGATCGTCGGCCGATTGAACAAAAGCGCCCTCTATTCGACTCGGCCACGATCATATCGGTGGCGAGGAATTGAAATCTCCCCGATTCGACCACGTCACCGCGGACTTTCCAATAAATTCACCGATCCACCCCCGCCGACCAACCCTTCCGATCGGCGGCTATGATTTGTCAGGAGTAGAAGGTTATCGATACCGCGATAAATTCGGTGTCGCTTGTTTAATTGTTCGACTCGGTGGTCCAACCTCCTCGAGCTAACTGCGAAGCGGGCACGCGATCAAATTGTGGATAAATGGTGGCTTTTGTCCGGATTACGTGTCGCGCGGTGGTTTTCGGGGCCGATATCGTGGATATGGTTTATGGATGAATGGTGGTTTTGTGTTTTTTTTTTTTCTTGTTTGTTAAATTTTTTAAGGTTAGGTGTCTGTGGAATTAAGAATTGGTAGAATGAAATTACAGAGTGAAGGTAAAAGATTGGAATTTTTTTTTTTTTTTTTTTCTTTTTGATATTTGGTATTTACAGAAATTTTTAGCTAATTAAGAAAGTTTATAGATATGAAAAAAATTTGCAATGGACTCAAAATTAAAATAGGAATTATTTTTGTTTATATTAAATTTATTTTTTATATTGTTGATATCAAATTTAAATACTATTGCATTAGATTTTTTTTAATTGTTTTAATCAGTGTTAACGGAAAAAGAATTTGTTATAACAGGAATATATTATAATACGATACGAATAAAAAAAGAAGTGCCTTTAATAAATATCATGGAGTATAATATAACATTATTAGTGGGAAAAAAATGAAAAAAAGATGGTGGAGAGTATATATCATTGGAAATAATTGGAAATAATAATTTAAATTAATATTAAGAAATATTAAATCATTTTATCTTATTTGAAGAATGATTTGATCATTCAAATATCAAGAAAAAAAAGAAAAGAAAGAAAAGGATGCCTTTAAATTTTAATAAAATTCAATTTTAAAAGAAATCTATCTTTGAAAAAAAAAAAAAAAGGTATCAGGAATCACCGCGAATTAATATTAAGAAAAATATTCAATTCTCTAAATTAAATTCATTTTATTCCAAAAAAAGTTCTTTCCTCGAATATTTTTCGAATATTTTTTCTTTGGCCCAATCACAGTGAGACGATATCCAAAGAGGAACGAGAATCAAAGAGCTGAGGCACATAATTATTTGACGGAAACTCGGGATTAGCCGAGTGGAAAGGATCCTTTTCGCGAAAGCACCCACCCCCTCCCCCTCCCTCTCCCCTTTTTCCACCCTTCCTAATTAAAACCGTGGACGAACCGCGTCGCTTTTCGAGGAAATTCCTCGATGTACTAATTATTCTGGATTTTGTGGACACACAGACACATGGATATCAATAACGCGCCACCCCTTGGCCAGGGGGTGATTTAAATTTTCACGGTCGACGTGATAAATCGTAGCTGAAGGCTGCGAAAGGCTGTTAACTAAGAACGCTAATAAAGACACATTGAGGGAAATGGTAAGCAGTAACAATGGAGTTTGTTTGATGGGGTGGAAATTTAGGGGTTGGAATATAATTCCATTGTTTGATTCTTGATGTATACAGAGCAGAGATTCGTTAAGTGGCAGTGGATTTTGCTTCAGTAACTGTCTGTCGTTATCCTCACCACTCCTTAGAGCTGATGATAGTTGATAATAATTACCTCTACTACCCTTGAATTGGCGATTTTGTGCGTTTAAAATGTATTATGGTGTTATAAATTTTTGAAAATTTTCTTTAGACTTGAATAGGAATGTGTTAAAATTGTTAAAATTGTATTATAATTATAATATAAAAGTTAAGATTAATTAACATTAAGAAATTTTTTAATAAATTGTTTTTTTTTTTGTCTGTTTAGGTAAGTCGTAGAAGGAAATTGGCATAAGAAAATATGAATTTACCAAGAGGCTTCCAGGTTTTTATCTTTAATAAACTTATTAATTATTTTATAAAGTTTCATCAACAATTGTTTGTTCATAATTAAAAATATAAATAGATTGATTATTCTTAGATATAAAAAAATATGGATTACAATCTCGAATTATTTGAAGATGAAGATTAAAACATCATTTCAAAAAAAGAAATGATAAAACGAGAGTGATAATGATTGTGTTGTTCAATTAATTTGAGATCGTAACCTTTTTTTAAACAAGATGAAAAAAAAATTCAATAATTAAAGATATCTACGTATATGAATAAAAAAAAAGGAAAATAAAAAGTTTAATTATTCGAAAAAAAGAGAGAAGATAAAATAAATATAAATAAAAGTAGAATATTGATGGTAGAAATATGGAAAACGAAATTTAATTATGAAAGGTAAAGAATGAATGTAGATATTGTGATTAAGAAACAAAATGAAAATAAATGATAGTAATAAGAAAAAGAATAAAGATTGATATTATAAAATGATATTGCGGAAAAAAGATTGATTGAATATTATGACGGAATAAGATTTAATGGAATATGAGAATAAGATATCAGAGATGGAAGAATATTACGAATTATATCGTTGAGAAATAAAAAAAAAAATAAATAAATATCGATAACAGATAATGAAATATGCAAATATGCAAAAAAGCATATACAAAGAAAAGAAAAACGTGAAGAAAGAAAATGAAAAATTGAAAAACGAAAATTATAGCGTAGAAATGTTAAAGAAAAAAGAATACGTAAACTGTGAAAAAAACATAAAATTTAATATAAAATGAAGATAAAATTCATCCTAAAAAATAACTAGAAACAAAAAAAAACTAGGAATTAACAAATTCTCTTGCACAAAAATAGCTATTATTGAAGATTTTAAAATAAAAAAAATAAAATTATAGAGTTTTTTCAAAGAAATATCTTTATCAACATGTAATATTATATAAAATATGTAAATATGAAACATAATAAGAAGTCATTTAATCTAACTTCAATATACTTAAGTCTAAAGTTAAAATTTAATTAATAACTTTTTTATGGAAACATTGTGCAATTGCTCCAGAGAGACATAATCTAAAAAAGTAAATAAAAAGAAAATCATTATATAATGTATAGTTCTTTTTTTAAAAAAACAAATTAGTTATTAAAATTAATTCTTAAATTAATTATCAGAATAATCCAAAATAATATTTGTTATTATATATTTTATATTTTTCTATATTCTTTCAAAGTGAACCATTGAGAATCTTGCAACAAGGAAGGATTAGATCCATTTTTGATAATTTTTGAATTAATACTAGTTCTAGTGAAAAATTCTATCAAGTAGTGTAAACTAAAATGTAGATAGAAAACAAACGATCTATTGCAAATTTTGAACTGTTTCATGCAATCTGAAAAAAAAAACTGAAATTTTTTACTAACTAACTAACAATAAACCAATAAAAATAAAAAAAAATTCTTTTATCTTTTATATTATATAACAAAAAAGTAATTACATTTTTATGCAAATTTTGATGCAAATCAAAGATCAAATCAAACTTACAAATTTAAAAAAATTCATCAAAAATTGAAATAAAGACATGTAACTAATCAATAACTATTAATAATTCTTTCAATTTTCAAATCATTAATCATTTTATTTACGCTAATCTTTTTTTTATCTTTTCTAAAAATTGGATTCTCTTGCTACTCAATTATCCGAAAGGAATTCACCTCGTTTGAAACCCACATATAAACCCGCATATAAAAAGCCATCGAGGCGACACAATAAAATGCGTTCACTCGTGGCAAGCGAATATAAATTCGACGTTTTTACGGTAGCTGGTTTTTGTCTAGCCGTTTTGTGCGACGGCTCGCGAGCACGCCGGAAATAACCTCAGCGTCGGCGAAAGGAAGTCGCCCTGGACGTTTTTTCCACCCCCCACCAGAGGGGTAGTGGCCAACGTTTATTGTCCTGGAAACGCGATTTCATTATGAGTTTCCATGTTGCTCCACTGAAAATATGCTTGACTGATTGGTTGGATTCTACATTTCAATTGTACGACAAAGTTTCGCGGTTTCATTCACGAAAACGGTACATCTCTCTCTCTCTCTCTCTCTCTCTCTCTCTCTCTCTCTTTCTGATTTACTGCATAAATTGGAATTTTTTTCATTGATTCGAGTAAATTGACTGAATTGAAAAATTCAATTGTAAAATTGTGGTTAGATTAAATGTTATGATTGAATGTGAAATGTTGTTAAAAATGAATATATTTGTAAATTAATTGGAATTAGAATCATGACAATATTTGTTTATTGTTTTTTGTATTTTATATGATTTATTATATTTCTTTTTTTTTTTTTTTTAATATTTGATCTTACATGTTATCAAGAATCATTACATTATTAAAATGACCAAGTTCCATTTCAATCTTATCTCACAATCTTGTCACTATTCTTTTCACTGTGTCATTAAGAATTTTAGAATAACGGAATCATGATTTTCACATCTCTATAATTCATGTTCATCTAGAAGTAATTCAAATAATGGTATTCCATCTCAATTGTATTCCCTACAACCCATAGGGAACGCCAACACATCAAGAACAATACAATTTTCTTCACAATTTCCAACTTCAACACCAAAAATTATCCCAATATTAAACTTTTACTCTCTCGATTCTATATTCACCATACCAATAGACAATCATCGTGCAACAACTCTAAAAGATAAATATCGCATTAAAAATACACGATATCCCGTCACAATACAAATTCCAACTTCACACCAAAATTCCCCTTTGTTCCGTCTCTTGGCGACAATTCTATTTACATATTCATATAGCGACAGATCAACAATTCCAAACCAAATACCACGTACACACGAAAAGTATAATTTTCCTACACCCCCAAAATCCACCACTCCGTTCACCGTACCGGGCTAAAACCGTCTGAGAACAACGCCTTCCCTTGTAGATCGACACGTGGCTATTGGTATCTTTTAAGCCTAGGAGAGGTTTCCAAGCGCAAAACATCGATTCTCAATTTGGCACCGGGCGGAAGAAGAATGGAAAGCCTCTTCCTCTCCTCTTCGAGACTCGTCTCTTTCTCCCTCCTCCTCCTCCTCTTCTTCTCCTCGCCACCTTTCGGCGCCTGTCCTCGATCTCTGTTCCACGTTTCATCGATCTCGACGTCGCTCATCCGTGACACGGCTTCTCCTGCCCCTCCCCTCCTCCTCTTCTTCCCTCGCCTTATGCTTTCGCTCGACTCGTAGCTCGACAGGAGCTTTCTTTCTCGGGCCTAGCCTCCCGCTAATGCCTCTGTCCTTGTTGTACCTGCGACGTTAATGCAGATTTCAATCGAATCCTTGCTCCCTGCGCGGATATCGAAGGTATTATCGAATTGGTCGCGTTCATTTTGCATTTTGTTTCTTATTTTATTCCCTTTTTGTCTAATTCTCTTTCCTTTTCTTTTTATTTATTTTTAAAATTCCCAGCAAAAATACTTTGTTCTTTGTATCATATATACACGTACAGTTGGTATTGGTATCCATGTTAAGAATATACGTTATATATTTTTATATATATGAAATAAAAGAAAAAATTCTTTGAAATGCGTATTTATCATTTCATTCGCGAAAATTTCGATCGAATTTTTAAAGAAAAGAAATAGAATTGCAAAAAATCATACATATCATTAAATAAAGATCAATTCTTCAATCCCTATGAAAGATATGAAAAGAAAAGAGGAAGAAGGGGAGGGGGAAGTCACATCGAAATGAAATAAGAATTATCAAATCGCTTTCAATCCCCTCTCTGTCGTCACGTCGATTCGAGGAATCGTTCATTCCGCTCGTTTCGCGGAAGTTCGCAGGCGGAAGTTGTCGAGCGTTTTCCCTTCCACCACTCGAGCCACTAGGCTTCTTTGGATCGGCGCGTGCGCACCGACTAGATGCAATCTGCGATTCCGGCGACTTTGATCGGCAATTGGGAAATTGCGGGAATTAGGCTCCGTGACGTCAGCCGAGCGGAGAGTATTACCGTGATTGGACACTTAGAGGCGGCTCGAGCGAAGGTCACTTTCGTGCCCGCGGCCTTTCGTCCCTTGAAACGGCGGAAAACCGCATAACTATGATCGTTTAATGTGTTTCCAACTCGGTGACACCGGGTACCACGCACTGCTTCTTGAACTAATTGAATAATTAGGATGCTTGAATATGTAGTATGGCGAGGTGTTGGGTAATTCTTCCTTTTATACTTTTCTTCTTCTCCTTTTGTCGTTCCTCTTATTTGTTCGCCTTTTCTTCTTTTTCGTTTTCTTTGTTTCTTTGTTTTTTAAATTTTTAGCTATCTTCTTATCCTAGTCTCATTTCTTTTTTCATATTTTTGAATTCATTTTGTGCTTGGGTATAAATTAAATTTATTTTATTTCATTTTTCTTTAATTTTGTTGTTGTTGTTTTTTTTTTTTTTTTGTTCTTCTTTTATGCCTCCTTATTATCACGTTTCTATCTTCCTTTTCTTCTTTATACTTTTAAATTTTACTTATACTTGTACGTAGAGTAGAATAAAATGTCAAGGTTTTTTCTTTTTTTATTTCGCTTCTCTTATTTTTTTTTTCTTTTCCTGTTTTCATTATTTCTTCCTATTTATACTCTTTTCTTTTTTTCTTTATATCTTTAAATAAGAAAGGAACAAAAATTATTTTTATAATCAATACTATTTCCTTATCTTATCTGTTATTATTAAAACTCTTTTTTTTTTTAATAAAAAATTTTTTTTTTCTTTCTTTTCATTTGTTGTTAAAAATTATTTTCTTTTCTTTTTTATTATTTTATTATATTATTTGTTTTTCTTTTATACAGAAAAATCTATTTTATTACATTAATAATCATCATTAATAAATTTATTATTAAGATTCCAACTCTTGATAAAACTTTTCCTAACTTTGATAACTAATTACAGCTTCAAAACTGTTATCAAATAAGATTCTAGTTAGATGAGAAATATTCAAGCTTGTACCATTTATTCCCCCATTTGCATGACTCGATAAATATTGAATCACCTAGATAGCATCGGGGATATATACCGGGTTAGGTTCCTGTCGAGAGTTTCGTAAGTTTCATCTAAACGTTGCGATATATCTAGGAAGTTTGAAATTTCGTTTGAATTTCCTCGTCTTTGTTTCACTATCTTCCTATTTCGAAATAAGGAATAATTTAATTTTTCTGTTGTCATTACTTTGATCAAATTACCTTTGATTTATGTATTTTTATTCGATCTATTTAATTAGTAATTTTTTTTTTTTTTTTTACTAATTTATTATTAAGATTAAGATAAGTTAAGATTATATTAAGATAAGATAAGATAAGATTAATTAAGATTAAGATAATATTAAGTTAAGATTTTTGCAATTAACTATTTTAGTGAAAAGAAAGAGAAGAAGAAACAATGGAATTAAAGTTCTATATCTATGTAAGAAAAACTTATGTTTTATACCTTATTAAACTCCAATCAAAACTTGAGAAAGAGAATTGTACAATACCATTGTAGTTATCTTCTTTACTGTGGAAAATTGGAGTTGGAGGAAAAATTTAATACAGTTATTAATGAACTGAAAACATTTTATATAGAAAAGTTGAAGAAGAAAACTACTAACTTTAAAAATTACAGCTTTATCTATTATAAAACTATAATTATATTAAAAAAAAAGAAAATTATAACAGAAATCCAAAGCACGTAATAAATAACAACAAATTAATAATAAAGTTTTTATAAAATAAAAAGTAATAATTAATAATTTTTTAATAAATTTTTAAAAAAGAAATTTTCATTTATAAAAATTAGAAGATTTTGAAACAAATGATTAAACAAACAAAATTAACAAAATTATCAAAAAAATTTTATAAAAACTTCAAAAAAAAATAACAATTTTTAAGAACTATATAAATATCTTCAATATTTAAATTATTATAATTGTTTATTATTTTTACATAAAAAAATAAATTCAAAGATAGGTAACTAAAATATAATAATAAAATTAATTACAAAATTCTACTAAATTTTAAATAAAAAAATGTTTTCTCTAAATTAAATAATAATTATATCTTCATTATTATTATTCATTATTTCTATATATATATATATAAAAAAAAAAAGAAGATATCTAATAACGAAATCTTTGAATATATATTTTCTAATTATCTACCATATATAAAGAAAGAAAAAAAAGAAGAAAGAAGAAAACTCAAAAGCAGATATCTAATAACGAAATCTCTAAATATACCTTCAAATATTCTACAATCATAATTATCTCTAATTTCAATATAAAAAAAAAATAATAATAATAATAAAACAACAAAAATAAAAATCAATATCTAATAACGAAATCTCTATATATACCTTCGAATATTTTGCCATTGTAATTATTCGCCATTTCTATATAAAGAAAGAAAAATAAAATTAATAAAAAGAATAAAATATAGATAATTAATAACGAAATCTTTAAAATTTTATTCTACAATTATAAGTATCCACCATTTGTACACAAAAAAAAAAATAAAAATAACAAAAAAAAGTCAAAATATTTATACTTATTATTTAGTAAGGAAATATTTAAATATATTTTTAAATATCTTGAAATCATAATTGTTCATCATTTCTATATAAATAATGATAAAAAATAAAAAAAAAAGAATCAAAAGCAGATAACTAATAATATTAAAAAATAATAATAATAACATCATCCCTTATCTCAGCTTTCATTCCATTATTAGTATCTTGTGCGAAAGCATGGACGGCAAGATATCCATGTGAACAGTAACCGAAGGCACGTACCGCTTTTTCAGATGCAAATTACGCCGCTTGCACAATAATAATCGCGGCATGTCGTCGCGGAACCACTCGCGCGCCGACCACGAGCTGCATTTGAATTAATGGCGAGCGAGCCCCTTCGAGATTACGTCTGAATAATCTCGATTCTCGCGCAGGAATGATGGCCAATCGCGAAGAGCGGCCTTCCTAGACGTCATTCGCGCCAACCGGAACCAATTTCGCGTTTCCGTTTCCGCGCGTATAGTAATTCGCGTTAATATTTAACGTTAAATGCCTTCTTTGGATTTTTCCTTCTTCTTTTATTTCTTTTTTGTGTCATTCATTTTATGTACATGTATAGATGTGTGTATTATTTGTTTCAATTTTTCTTTTATGTGTATTTGTGATTTGATTTTTTTTTTTTTTAAGGTTTTGTTATTTTTTTCTTTCATATTTTACTTATTTTATTATAATTTTATATATTTTTTATGCATATACTATGCACATATTTTTATACTTGTATCTATATATATTTATATTGAAAGTTTGGAATAAATAAGTAATGGTTTCAAGAATTTAAAGAAAAATTAGATTAGAATTTTGTTGATCCTTTTGAAAAGGATCCTTTTTTTGTAAAGATTTTATCAATATAAATAGAATCATTATTGATATCTGTAGTGTTAATATATTCATTAATAATGAAATTAATAAAAGATTTAATGTAAATACAATTAAAAAAAAAGATTCTAAATTTTTTATTAGTTGTATAGATATTATACATATATGTATGTATTATGCTATGTCTAAATATTTTACTGTTTTTTGTTTATAAGTGTTTATTGACTTTTTTTTATTATTTTATTATTAATTTCTTCTTTAATTCTTTATGTTACTATATATATATCTATACATTGTGCATTCTTACGTGATCATTCATGAGTATTATCTTTGGCTTATTTTGCTAAACTATTAGTTTCTTTTTTAATTTTTTATTTATTATTTATTATATTTGTGTTTCTTTATCTATCCATTTATTAACTTTGATTTATTTTGTTAATTTATTAATTTCTTTTGTGATTTTTATTTATTTTATTATTTTGTGATAAATGTAACTTATTTATATATTTTATTTTTTATTCTTCCTATATTATTTATTCTTCCTATATTATTTTTTATTCCTTGATATTTATTAATGATTATTGCTCTTAGATTATCAGTTTTTTATTCATTTTTTTAATTTTTTTATATGTTATTATACATGTATCTATTATAATTACATCATTTTGCATTTCTTATTTATTATTCTTATATATTAATATCCATTTCATTCATGTCTGTTTTGATTTATCAATCCATTGATTTCTTAATTAATTGATATTCTATGAATCATTAATTATACTTGTATTTATATTTATATTATTTACGTTATATTTATATTATTATATATATCTCTTGCTTGCATTTTCTTTTTTGTCCATTTATGTTTATCGATTTTGATTTATTTTATTAATTTATTGACTTTTTCTATTTCCAAAATTTGTCTGTCAATTTTGATTTATTTGTTTTTTAAAAATATTTCAAAACTAGATTTTTTTAAAAATATTCGTTCTCTACTCTTTTATAAATAAAAATAACAAATAATATTAAAACAATATAACCAATGCTAATCTAAAACTAAAAAAAATTTCCAATTTATTTCGTTGTATAGTTAAAAATCAAAGGACAAAGCATATAATTTTAGAACACAATCAAGATCTAAAATGGAGAGAAAATTATAATTTTCAAACGAATTCTCGACTTTTCTCGGACCATTGATTCTCGATCAACTATACACCATCGGATTCGATTCGACAAACTAGCTTAATGTAAATCCAACGTCGTCGTGCCAGCCTCGAATCCCGAAACGGTTTTCGTTGTAGCGGTAGCTATTGGAACGGATTCAAATTTATAGCCGTACCCATCAGAAATTTTTCATTTACCGAACGCCTGTTCCGCTGAGAAACGTTTGCGGAATTTTAATTATCGAATAATATTTTTACATAGAACAATTGGAAAATAATTTTGGGATCTTTGAAAACTTCTGATTTCTGCTTTCTTTGAATATCACATGCAAATTGCAAATTGAAGTACGTAGAAATTTTTATCAGAAATCGATAAAAAAGATTATTTTTTGAAAAATTTAGAAATTTAGTAAACTTGAATACTGGATATCAGATGTAAATTCAAAATGAAGGAAAATTATAAAATAGTATTAGAAGATTATTAAATATCATTAAATATAAAAATAAAAATTCTTCTTTTTTGGTATTTTATTGATTTAGTGTGTGACGTCTTTAATAATGGAATTTCTAAAATTTTAATTTCATAAAAAAAAATTCATTAAACAATTCTGTTGAAAAATTTCGCTTTTTACAAAAGAAAAGATTTGAAAATAATTTTGAATGCTGAAAATTTGTGATTTTTTTTAAATATCAACATTTGAATTGATGTACGCAGGAATTTTTATAAAAATTTGATAACAAAAATAATTTATTAGAAAAATTAAAAAATAATAAATTAATAATAATATATAATATTAATTAATAATAAATTTATTGACATCTCAAATAAAAAAAAATTGTTATCTTTGTATTGCTTTTTGTAATATAATAATTGGCTTCAAGTTAATAGCATTTCAAAAATTTTTGTTTTATTTTCATTGGAAAAAAAACTCGTTCAGCTATTTTGTATATTGGATATTTTTGTTTTTTGCAAAAATTTTCAGATTAAATCATTCGAAGGATAATTCCAAAAGATCTGTAAAACAATTTTGTGAGAATATCCGTTTTCTATGACGAATTGTGGTTTAAATCTGGATGAATGGATTAAAAAATGAAATTGATGAAAATTCGATTACGACTGATTCTAAAAAAAAAAAAAAAAAAAAAAAAAAAAAAAAAAAAAAAAAAAAAAAAAAAAAAAATCGTCAAACAAATTTTCAATATATCAGCGATTTTCGTTTTTCATCAAGATTTACGGATTAAGCACGATCTGAATATGTGATTGATGAAAATTCAATTAGATAGGATAATCCTAAAGAAATTCTAGATTAATACTTTTATAAAATATTTTAATTTTAAAAAATATTTAAAAAATATGTAAATATTTTTAAGTGTTGAAAATCATTTTTATGATGATTCGTATCTTGAATCATTGTAGGTGGAAATGATGATATCGTTATACGAATCCTTACTTTAAAATAGATATAAATAATTTTTAAATGGCAATATATTTGCGAGACACGTGATCAATATTAATCTTAAAGAGATCAATTTTTGCTAATAATAACGTTTTATCTTGAAACTTCTTTAAATTATTAGCGATATTAGGTTATATGTGGTTTTTTTTTCTTTTTTTCATTTTTAATTAAAAATTGTTCACGAATTTTTCGAAATTTTTTTCGAGATTCCAAATTCTTAATCAATAATTGCCCCATTTTCGTAGATTATTAAACGTAAAATTTTGTGTTTTTATCAATAAAATATGCTTTTCAATTTTTTTTATTTTTATTTATTTATTGCAAAATTATAAATTCAAAATTCTTTCTATCCATAGTTTATTATCAAATAAATTAGATAAATATTTGCAAAATCTTTCTAATTGTAATTCTAATCTAAAGTCCTAAGATCAAAAGGATCTCTAAGTTTCTTTTTTTCCTTTTTTTAAGGATCTCTAAGGATCTTTTAGTGATTTCAAGGATTTTAAGTATATTTTATTCAATAAATATAAAATAATTAATTAATTGTACTAATAAAATTTAATTGTATTAATAAATTGTACTAATTTACTTAATTTTACTAATAAAAGTATCTTTTAGTATATATTATTATATTTGTCTTATATTCATTTTATTTATTCTTACATTCTTAAATAATTTCAACGAGTACCACTAGATGTCTCACGAATTTGTACTTTCTCGCAGATACTTTTTATCCTATCCTATATATAAAATTGTAATATTATAAAACTTGTTATTAAATTATAATTTGATTAATAAAAAATTCGAATTATATATAATGTTAACAACAAAATTATAAAAATTAATTCCTGCGTATAAATTTCAAATTTTCGTTTAATACTGATTCGAAAAAATCCTAATATTAACATATATTCACATATATAAATACATATAAATATCTTATTTATGGATTCATTGTTAATTCTTAGTAAACTCTTAACAGTATTATATATTCGACCAAAGAAATATAATACTCACAAAGAATTTGTAATCCTTACACATATTATTTTATTCCTTGAATACGAAACTCCATTACAATGTATGATAGAAACTGGCCAAGACATATCTTATTCGAAAGTGTTACAAAAGTGCTATTATGTGATTGTAATGTTACACGAGTGCTCCTAATCGGATCACGTTGCGTTTAAGGAGGACGTGTATGGAAAAACACGTCCGCAAAGAAGACTGCGAAATGCCAATTTGCGAATGATGAATGCGCTTACAGGACTGGTTTCGTGTCGTTTCCATTGATCGCGCGTGATTTCAAATAATCAAAATAGGATTAAATGTTTCAACGATGAAACCGACTATGAATGGAAGTCATTTATACATCATTTATATAAATTTGCTTAACTAGATGGTTAAATAATGATTTAAAAAAAATATTTATTTGTTAGATTAATTATTTGATATTTCAATTGATATTAAAGATACATTTGAGATTAGATGAGGTATTTGGAAATATAATAATTCGAATAATGAAATTTTTATAGGAAATAACGTTTATTTCTTCATTCTTCTAAAATTTATTGATTGTAAATATAATGATAATCATAATAAAGTTAGTAAGAAATAATAATTAATATTTGCTGCACGTTAAGAAAGTATTTATTTTCATATAAATTAATTTTCGAATTAAATATTAATGTTATTTCAAAAATAACTCACAACTCGAATAAAAATTTTAAAAATCTATCTAATTTAAAAATATCATTTACTTAAAGTTCTCATTTTAATTAAAAATTATACTAAGGGAGAATATTCGAAAAATAGTTTCGAATATTTAAAAATGAGATATAATATTTGACAAGAATCTAATTTGAAATTCATTGGGTGAAATTTGCACGATACGTTATCATGGCCCTGTTCGCCCAATCCGCTTATCTAATTTCCAACTGCAACTTTGGTAATTGCGGATCCTTGATATTCAAGGCCAATCGACTAGCAAGTTTGATTGAATTTCGAATGAATACAACAGGTTCCTGAATGAAAAATAGAAATCGATCGTATTTGTTCGAAACTACTGTTCGTTCAACAAGCCTAGTTAATTCTAGGAAACAAAACTAAATAAATAAAATAATTAAAATCTAGGGAAAATAGGGTCAGATTGTCAACGTATTTGAAGAAAATTATTTTCATCAATAAAAGAACATAAACAGAATTTTGATTATTTTTCGCTTCTTTTATTTATTTTATTCATTCGCATAATAAGCTTAAAAGGTATTTCTCAGATCTAGGGAATTTTTATAAATCTTGTTTTGATAACGAATATAAGCGAGTATAAACGTTATAAAAATAAATAAAATCTTCGTTAAAAGTCTTATCGTAGAAGATCAAAAGTTTCGCACTAATAAATTAAATCGAGTTTTGTGTAAAATAAAATTAGCGTAAAGTTGAAACTTGGTGAAATTTGGAGCGATGTGGTGACACGAAGAGGCAGGTGAAGAATTAGGTTGAAGAAACTTCGAAATAAATCTGAAAACAACAAATAAATGTAATATTTCTTGTCTTTTTTATTTCAAATTTGAAACTTTTATATCACCTTCTAGAAAAGATTCTTTTCAAGTTTCAAAATCTCTCAAAACAATTTATATCGACTCATCAAGAATTCAATTTTTAAATCAGCTAAAAATATTTAGAATTATTTACTATCCAAAATAAAATCTCTAAAACTCTTTTACATTCTCTTTCTGACTTACCAAAATATCAATACTAAAATATTTAAAATTGCTTAAATAGCAAAAAAAAAAACAATATCCTTTAAGCTCAATTATCACCTCACTGAAAAACATCTGTAATTCCTGAAATTTTTAAAAATCTAACAAACTTTACGATTTCAAACTGTCGAAATACTACCAAAATATCTAAAATAGAACTCAATCCTTAAATCCCTAAGAATCTAGGGATCCTAGAACCTTAAGACACTAAAATACCCAAAATTCTTAAATCCCCTAAAAACCCTATATATATATACACTCAATAACCCTGAAATACGATGCAAGCCATTTACCGTGATAAAAAATAACATGACAAAACAAAATAAAATGTTCAAAGGAATCCAAGAATCGACTTAAAAACGAATAACACTCTCGAATAAGAACACCATCTATATCCTTCGCGGGTTGCACACGAGTTGTCATTACAGCAGAAGCTCGACGAAAAAGTGTCCTGGCCAGGCCACTATTCGAGTATTTTCATGTATAATGGATGAGAGACAGGCGCCAGCAACCTATGAGTACGCCTCCAACGACGGTGCTGCGACATCACGGTCGACAGCTCTCCGATTATTCTCAGCCAGACACCGAATCGACCTTCCTCGATGCTTATTCCACAGCTCCAGCCTATTCTTCGGCATTTTAATTCATCTCCTCTCTCTTTCTCTCTCTCTCAGTTCTTACTTAGGATCGATTGGAAGTCCAGAAAATAGTGGAATTTCAAGTTTCTTAGCGTGAAATCGAGATTGGAATAAATGACGATTTGATGAAGATTCATTCGGCTCGTTACGACGAAGATGAAACGGTTCTAATGGAAGATAGATTTGGTAGATTAATGTTGATTGGCCGATGATGAAATTGTAAAAATGGCTTCTGCGATGATTTGAACGTGAATCCACTCGGTTTTGTTATGCAGATGTTACAATGAATCTTTGCATCTTCTTGGAAAAGTAGATTCTTAGAAAAGTAGCATGAACGTGTGGAGAGGCTGGAAATGATATATCCTCTGAAAATTATGTAAATGCTTTTATATAATAATGTGAACTAAGACTGTAATAGATATCCAATTCAGTGAAACTGATATGATTTATGCATGGAAGACTTCCACTTGTGGAAGGTCACATTTGTGAAGATCTAATCTTCCAAGAATAGCGTAAACGATTGAAAAAACTGGAAGAAGGGCAAATGCAATTTCTGAGGATTATATGAGCATTCTTAGACAGTAATAAATTTAGTTCAATGAAACTGATATAATTTATATATGAAAGATTTCTATTTAGAAGAGCATATATTCTTAAAGACTTTTAAGATTTATAAGGAAAATATTAAATAGAAATTATTGAAAAAAGAAAAACAAGATCAGATATAATTTTTAAAGGTTATAAATATTTTTAAATAGAAACTGTAAATAAATACTTAGATATTTAATTAAATGAAATTGATATGATCTTTATGCAAAAAGTCATGTCTATGAAAACTTAAGGAAAATAATATAAATGATTGAAAAAACTGGATGAAGATCAGATACAGTTTCTGTAAGAGGATTATGTAAGCATAGATATTTAATTCAATGAAACTGATTAAAACATGAAGAATATCCATTTGCTTTTATATTATAGCTTCTTAGATTCGATTAATCTCTTTTTCTATAATTAACGAACAATATTTTTATTAATTTTGAAACATAATAAAACCATTTTGAATTATATGATGACAAATACAATATCTTATAATATTTGAAATTTATCTAAAGTTTCGTTCAATTCTAAATTATTTATTCTGAAATACAGGATTAATTTTATAATATATGATAATGAAGTATTTGATTTATATATTCAATCTTTCCATATTTACTTTCTATTATTTATATTTATACTTTGAAATATTTAACCACAATATTTTACAAGATATTTGACCGGTTATTACAGAATAAAACCCATTTATATATTTATACTATTTCAAAAATGTTTAATGACTATACACATTTGATAATTCTTTTTCTCTTTTATAACAAATAGACTAATAATTCATAACATTTCTTACCAGTAATATATGATCCACAAAACCAATTATCACTATTACTTTAAAAAAAAAAAATCATCAAAGATTTATCATACACGTTCCATCAATAAAATTAATTCTTCAAAAAATAGAGTTAACCATAGAATTAATTCAAAATATATACGTACATACGTATAATCATAACCAATCATTCCTACCCCTACCAAAATATGTCATTCGTACCTACAAACAACTCGTCCTTCGTTTACCATGCAATCGACTCCATGCACGAACAATTCAAACATTCCCTACAACCCATCCCAAGAGCCCTATCCATCCACTTTGAACAAGAACACCCTCCACCAAAAACTCCAACCCCATTCAAATAACTTCTCTCCTCTTGCAAAGGGATAGATACATGTCAAAAAGAAAAAGAAAAACATCATTGATAAAATCCAATTCGAGGATTGGAAGAAATGTGTAAAAGAAGTGGAAGAGAGATTGCTGTCTCTTAATTGGAACTTATTAGAGCGAGTATCGTTCCGTGAAGTTGGTACCAATGAGAGAGTAACGACAAAGAGGAGATCTCTCTTTCTCTCTCTTTCTCGTATTTCCCTTGATTTCTTCGCGCAAGAAGAGACGAGGACTCTAGGAGTCAAGGACGCGGAAGAAGACTCTTCGCGCTGGCTCTCTCGCCCTTTTCGCGATTCGTTTTATGATCCCACGATATAAAAGATGGCGGTTGTGACCGTTTGCTAACGAACCAATCGAAAGAAAAAGAAGAAGAGAAGCATAGGTTTCGCAAGTAAGGTTGAATAAGCGAAACGAGGAGAGGATGGGGGAAACTTTTAGTAATCGGACGTGGATGACGTGGTTTTGGATTATCTCGGTGGTGGGTCGACGAGGGTGGTTTTTTGAGAACGAGTGAGGTCGAGTTGCGATTGGAAGGTTCAAAGAAAGGATTATGGAGGAGAGAAGTTTTAAATGAAAGTTATATTGGACGATTAGAAATGTTGAAATGTTGTGAAAAGTGATTCGATTGTAACGAGGAGTTGGATTGTAATAAATGAAGAAATTGAGATGGTTGAAAATAAAGTTGTTAGGATTGTGAATTAAGAAATGGAAGTTTCGATCAATTGCGAAAGTTTTTAAAGTTTGAAGATTTGAAATATTGTGAAAAGTGGATCATGAGGAATTTGAATAAAGAGAATGAGATGAGGGAATTTTTTGGGGGGGAAATTGAAGAAGAGAAATTTTAATTACAATGAGAATGGATGTCACAAGAAGAGTGGAATTATAATAAATGTTTTATAACTTTAAAAAGTTGAAACGAAGATTATTGTAGTTGAGTTAAAAAAGAGAAATTTTAATGAAATGAAAGTTTTTGAAGTTTGGTTATATATACCTAGTAAAAAGAAAACTTTAAAGAGTGGATCATGATGAATGTTTTAGAACTTTAGATAGTTGAGGACAAGTGAATTCAATTCAGATGAAATTGGAAGAATTTTTGAAATTGAAATTGAAAAGGCTTAAGTTGTGAAAAGAGAAATTTTAATCATAAAGGATAGAAATTATATGGAAATTTTGAAACATATTGTGAATCATGGTGAATGTTTTAAAACTTTAAATAATTGAAAGAAAGATATTTAGAGTTTTTAATTATAAAAGAGAAATTTTAATTGTAATGGAAAGTTTTTGAAGCTTTGAAAGATTTAGACTTATTGTAAATGGATGGATTATAATGAATATTTTAAAACTTTGAATAGTTGAAAGAAAGATTATTGGAATTAAGTTAAGAAAGAGGAATTTTAACTATAATGTTGTAGAAGTTTTAAAGTTAAAGTTAAATGAGAGATGGAAAATTTGAGATATTATAAATTGTGGATTATAATAATGAATTTTTTTTAGTTTTGTTATTTGAAGGATAGTTGCGTTTGAAGAGAAAAATTTTAATTACAATCAGAGTGAAGATTTTGAATGTTTGATTATGTGAGGAAAATTTGAAATATTGCAAAGGATGAATTATAATGAATGTTTGAGGATTTCAATTAATTGGGAAAAGAATTTTTGAAGCTCTGTGAAAAGCTTGTACATTTGAAGAGAGGAATTTTAATTATAATGGGGTAAAAGTTTTAAAAAATTGATTATGAAGGGAATCAAAGATTTCTGATATTATTTTATTATAATATAAAATTTTTTCTATGTTGATAAAAAAGAAATATATTGAAGAGTAATGAGAAGCGAAAAAAATTTAACATGCTGCAAAAAATATGAAACTTGAAACGATCTGAGAAATTTACAAAGTATTTAACGAAGATGAAGGGGATGAAGAGGAATTTAAAATTTATTTCATTCTTCAATTTTTTTGCACAATAATTCCTTGAAAGATCTGTACATTTAAAAAGTATTAATTAAATTTCTAAAATTATAAACATATTTAAAATCTTTTGTACAATAGCCTGTACATAAATACAGCCTATTATAAATAATAGCCTCGGAATTTTTAGAATATTATAATGCTTTTATTTCCAATTATAAATAATAATATGTATCACAAGAAAAAAGAAGAAATTTTATAATCGTATATATTCGTGTAAAAAAATCTCTATTCTAAATTTAACCAAACCAATTATTATTGCCTATTATTAATCTTGGAAAAAGTTACAATCATTAATTTCTCTTATTTACTCTTATTTCCCTAAAATTGTACAACGATTACGTTGTGCAATCAGGATCGTGTTTCCATTTAACAATTTTCGTTCGATGCTCATCGATAATTGGATTCCAGCAGGTTGGATGCAACATTTGCAGGATTTCAACTCGATGGAGTCGAAAGTTGGCAAAGCTCGTTGATAGTTGGCCGAGTTACACTATGAATTTCTGATACGAGGATACAATCGATGTTGCTTGTAATTAGCGGTTCACCCTGTTTCCGTTCTCTTCATTTTCGTTTATCGATCGTTACATCAGATGAATTCTACCTCTACAGGGAGCAAAATTAAATTTTATTTAAAACAGAAAAATCTTCTACAGAAAAAAAAAAAAAAAAAAAACAAGGATAAGAAAGAAAATTATTATTATTACAGTTCAAAAGTAATAAGAACAAAATAAAGGAGGTAAGAGAGGGAAAAGGTGAATAACGAAGAAGAAAAACTCTTGTTACATCCGAGGCTACACGGAAACTTTACAAACTGCACAAAGGAAAGGGAAATAAAGAATAAAAAACGAAATCGAAACAGAAAGAAGAACAAGAAGAAGAAAGAAAGAATAAAAAAGCGTAAAAAAGTCTGTATATCTCATTCAAGGATAAAACCGGGCTACTCGAAAACAACGAACGAAATAAAAACCAAAACCAAAGTGTGAAAGAAGAAGAAAGTAGAACTAAAAAAAGAGTAACAAGATAACGGAAGAAAATTATAAATAATAATACGCGATATATATAATAATAACGAAATTAATTAACGTTGGAAAAATTCTCTCGTCCAAAAATAAAATAAAAAGAAAAACTGTCTGCCCACAAAAAAAAAAAAATTTTTGGAATCAAAATGAAAGAACTACTAACCTTTAAACAAACGATAAACAACTTAGAGAGACAGAGAGAGGAGGAATACGGAGAAAAACGGAAAGAAAAAGGGATCAGATCTTAAAAAGTATCGTCAACGATCCGCCCTAGAAACCCGGTCCCCGTTTAGCAACGGGGGTGAGGAAAGAGGTGAGAAATCCGTGGTGGTCGGCGTCGATTAGAGGCGAACGGAAGCGTTGATCGTAAAACGGGGACGGGCATCGATCGTTTATAAGCGGCGTGGATGGATTAATTAAAAAGCCGGCCTGGCACAAAGGGGGTTGGACAGGGTGGAGAGAGAAAGAGGGGAGGGAGAGGGGGGTTGAGAGGGGTTGAGTTCACAGGAAAGCCTTGAAAACCGTGAGGGGATCGACGAGGGGGGCGATGGAAGGGGGAAGAAAGGGAGGATAGGTGGGTCGAAGGGTGGCGAAAAGGGGCGAGGCTGAAGGAAAGGGGCGCGTCGAGGGTATATACGGGGCAAGTTTTTCGCTTTCACGGAATAATAAAAGGATCGCGTGCCACCTGGAATTCGATATCGCCCTGTCGGTCGGCTGTCGTCGATGATGGCACCAGCTGAGACGTTCCAAGAATGTTTTTTTTTTTTCCTTTCTTTCTTTCTTTTTCTTTTCTTCTCGCGAGGAGGGTTGGAGAATTCTCTCGGTTAGAAAGATTCTTCGGTTACTTTGGGATTGCTGTGAAAAAGTGGATTTTTTTGAGATTGTAAAGAGTTGTTGAGAAGATTTGAAAATGGTATTTGTAGATTTTTATTTTGAAACGATATTTGCATAGAATTTTCGGATTATTTTTAATTTCGATCCATTTTTCGCGTTAATTGAGTTAATTTTGAAAGAAATTTTGAGATTTTTGAAATTATGTAACTGTACACTGCACTTGAAGATTTTCAATTTTGATTTTGATTTTTGAAATAGATTTGATGCTTTTTTTTTAACATGATGTTGGAGAAATTTTAATTCCATCTCTTTTAAAATTTTTTGAATTGTACGATGGAGAAGTTTTTAAGGATTTTTAGGGGAATTTTAAAAAGTGAAAGGTGAAGTTCAAGGGTGAAGTTTAAAATGTGAAAAGAGAAAGTAAAGTTAGATTTTTAAAGCGGGGGATGAAAGGAAAAGTTTCAGAATAATGCCGATTGTATACATTGTTCAAATGAAGAAAAATAATTGTGACGTACAATGGAAAGTTTGAGATTTTGAATGGAATACTGGGAAAGAAAGGAAATCTCAAATAGAGTGAAAAATTCACGCGCTACTAAAAAAATCGAAAATGTTTATTAAACATTTAAAAGCTTACTTTTTTCTTTACCTTTAAGCAAACTCATTTCAAGAAATAAATTTTCAAAAGGATTTGGAATTTATGAAATATTTCATTCGAATATAAATACAAATGAACAATTTGATTGAAATAAACTGAAATCACTCCAACGATACTTTAAAATTATAGAATAATTCTTTCAATATATTTCCAGAATTAACCCTTTAACAATAATAAATTATTTATACATCAAACTTACTTACTGAAAAATATATTACACACCTATTTTTATTATTATTTCAATTTATTATTAAAAAAAAAAATTAAAAATAACAAAAAGAAAATATTTTTCCAACGAGAATAGAATAAACACACTTTTCATCTACGGATTTAAAAATTTTATTTATTACTTATAATAAATAACAATTTAAAATTCAAGAATAAAGAGAATGTCCAATGAAATATCTTTTTATCTGAATTTATCTTTTTCTCGTTTCTATTGTTCCATTTTGTTGATACATCCACGTTTATAACGTTTTTTTTATATATTTGTATAACTTTGATTACCAGATTTAAGATGAAATTTATGCCGGGCTTAAGATTAAAGTACCGAACTGCGATAAATTACAATACTTTTCCTCCGCACCATTGCAAAATTTCTGCTATATAGGGTTAAACATCGAGGAAGGAAACGCGAAACATTACGAGGATTAATGTGTCGATGGGGAAGATTTACTACATGGAGAATTTTGAGCGTTTAGGCGAGATATATATATATATATATACTGGAGGGGTGGAATCTGTATTGGAAAATCTGGGTCGTTGGAAAGCCAGCAGTGGTGAACACGTTGAAAGAGAGAAGGTTGGACGATCGAAAGCAACAGGGAGTAAAAACTTCACTTTGTGCTTTTTGTGTAAGATAAAAATTGTTAAAAGTTCAAGGGTTAATATATTTGCACTGTAATTCTAATAATTTCAAAAGCGTGCACGAATATTTTACATTTTTCTCTTTTTAATCTTTTAATCCTTACGTTTATAATTAATTAAAAAAAAAAAGAAAGAAATGTGTAATTGTATTTTTACTCTGGCAATATGGACAATTGAAGGCCAATCTTCTTGTGTTCTTTCTTTCATCCTGTGCAATTAAAAGGAAAGGAAAATATTTGTGTTATTTGATAAAATAAAAAAATTGTAAAAGCATTTTATTTCACAAATCTTTATTATCTCATTGCTCAATCGTGTTTCTCTGTTATTAAAATATTTTTTACGAGTATAAACAAAATACGAGGAAATCATTATACTTCATTTCTTGTCTTTTTTGTAAATTAATATCAATGAGAAAATTCAAAGGTATATAATAAAGATAGAAGAACTAAAATTTGCATTTCTATTTGCATTCATTCCATTAGTTCAAAAAATATCAAGAATATCCACAAAAAAACCACTTGATCCTTTTTTCTTTGATTCTTCAATCTTGAGTGAATCTAAATGTTCGCAATTTAAGAATAGAAAAAAAGGAATAAAAATTAGAGAAATACTCATAAAACTTTATCAACGAAATTACCATCCTTTCTGAACAACAATCGATTCGTTTCCCATTCAGGGATAAAATTCTCTGATTGGTGTATCGTGGCCACGTAAAAACAATTTCGAGGAACGTTCTCCATTCGATGAGTCGTTTTTCCAAACGGAATCAGACAGAGGAAATAATTGTTTCTATTGGAAATGGGACGACGACCTGTCGAAGCTGCAAAGAAGAGTTCCACCAAAGGGTGGAAAGAAGAATTTATTGAACCATTTTGATCCAGGTCAAACGTTCCTCTGGATCCGTTTATGAATCATATTCCAGTGACAAGCTCGATAATTTTCCTCGATTGGGATGAAAGAAAGAAAAAAAGAAAAATAATAAAAGTGAGAGAGGAGAGAGGGAAATAAGATTTCTTTTTTTTTTTTTCATAAGTGAATTTTTAAAAAAGATAGATAGATTCGAAAATTTGGATGAAATTGAAAAAAAAAATATTGAAAGAGGGAAATATTTCCATGAGCAAATACTGTTTGTAAATAGATACTATTTTATATACTTTTTTATTTAATGTCTGCTATGTAAATGGTAAAATAATATTTATTATTTATAACCGAATTCGATATAAACAAAATATTTATTTTTTAATTTATTGAGGTACAATACTTTTTTTTTTTTATTTTTTAAATACTGAAAATGAATTTTTTATATGTTTTATATGTATGCATTGATATATTGTATAGTAATAATGTTGAAGTTAAATATTGCTTCTTTTGGGTAACATTATTTAAAAAGAAATTATTTTATTACATTTCGATGAAATTATTTTTATTTCAAAATACCGTTTTAATAATTTCAAATAAAATGAAAAATTTGAGAGCCAATTCTAGAAACAGATACGAAAGTTGATATAAAAATATGGATTGAGATTATTTATTAAGTTATAAACGATTATTAAAGTTAGATGAAGAAAGAAGGAAACAAAGTATATTAACAAATATATTAACACTTTTTTAAATTATTATAAAAGAAAATAAATACATTTATTTATTTCAATGTGAATTTTAAATATATATTATTTAAAACAGTTATTGCCAAATTTTCCTTTTATTGTTCTTCATTCTCAGAATACAATTATTTTCACAAATTAGAAGAAGATTTTCCCAATTTATTTCCTTTTCTTTCCTTTTAGAAAATATGAAAAATTATATATTATGATAAAGATGAATATTTATTATTTATAAAGAAAAACAAATATTAAAAGAAGATTGAAAAGAAGAAGAAGAAGAAGAAGAAGAAGAAGAGATTTGCCGATATGAATTATTTATCGATTCCGGAATCATTTGTTTATTTTCAATTTAGAATTCTCGATCAACGTTGGAATAAGTTAATAGAAACCTGATCTCGACGAGCAAATATTTACAATTTACGATAGTATTGGTAATTAACGAGACGTATCAAATATTGCCGGTGAAACTTGTTAGACGTCAATTAACGTCAGTTGCCGAGAAATATTCATAAGAGCATTTATTTGTCGAACAGAACATGGAATCGAAACAAGCGCGCAACTGTTGATGAATTTTCCACGATATTGATAATTAATTGGTAATACGAACTTGTCAAATGCAATAGGGTTTACGTTTGCTAGGGGATTGTGCCAGGAAAAATAACGAAGAAATTATTTTTTTTCCCCCATTCAATTTTAAATTTAATATCTTTATACTCGAATGAAATTTTATGTTTTGTAATTTTTCTTTTTTTAAATTTCTATAAAATATAATTAAACGTGAAAGTGAAAATATGAAAATATTTCTTGTTAAATGAATATATCTGTTCAATATTCAATTATCAATCAAAAATTTTAAAATTTTGAAATTGTATAATTCGAAAAGTTTACAATTTGCAACGAAGGAAGAAATAATTTATAAAATAATAAAAATTATCTCGTGACTTTTGAAATCGATTCTACACATATTTGTAAAAAACAAGATAAAATAAAACGGAGTAAATATTTTTTCATCTTTGATATCTTTCGACACGTTGGTTTCATCAGTTTTTTTGGTATCTTTTCAAACAAATAAATATATAAATAAATGAAAAACTGATACTTCAAAACTAAACTCTTTTTTTTTTTTTTTTTTTGATTCAAAGGAAAGTCAATTAAAAATGAGAAAAATTCATTGCACCAATTTCTTCGATAAAAATTTCATCTAAAAAACCCTATAAAATTATAAACTTTATAAAAGATCCATTCAATTTTTTCAATCCAAAATACTAAGCAATACTTTTCAAAAATCCAAACTTAACTAACCCAACTCCGAACCCTCTCGAAATCCTCGAAATCCATCGATTGCACCAATATTTTTCAAAAGTATACCTTTCAATAATAAACAAATAACAAATAAAAATTCGCTCCGCTAATTCCTCCGACATCGAACAAAAAGAACAAAAAGAACAAAAAAAAAAAAAAGAAAAGAAATAAATAAAGTACCAAAAAAAAAAAATATCTAAAATCTAATTATCTCGCTTAAAACTCTCAATACCATCAATTTACCCGATTCTCCAACAACCCTTTCGAATCTCGCGGCTGCGTTCGTCATGAAAATGCAATGAGGGATAGCGGAGATCCGGAATAGGACAATGCGTTTCCATCAGTGGAACTAATTAAATTCCAAACCAACGAGGCCGCCTCTCGAGACGTGCCCTGTTCTCCGCTCTCCAGTCCTTTGCACGAGGTCCTCCGTCTCCTCTGAAGGATAAGAGAGAGAGAGAGAGAGAGAGAGGGGGAGTAAGAGGACGTTGCACCAATTCTCGAGGACGCTTTTCCATTTCCTGATTGCATACCGCGATAAGCTATCTGACCCACGGCTACGTTCGAGGACGTTTTCCAAGGCTCTAAATTTAGGCGTCAGAACCACTACGCCCCCCCATGACGCGGTGTTTCCTGTCTTGTTCAGGAAATTGGGGAAATGAAAAGTGGAGGGCCACTGTCATCGACTCTTGACATCGATCCTTGGAATCGTTTCTGGATGTGACGGTGATTGTTGATGATGATGGTGTGCGATGTCTTGAGACTCCTTCCTGATTCTTTTATAGGTTAGGTTCGAAGGATTTATTGGCAGAAAGTGATACTCGTTCGAAGCAAATGTTACGGGTTTGGTAAAAGGGATGATAAATGGGATATTGCAACGATTATGAGATTGTTTTCTTTTAACGAAATTTAACGACATATAGGTAGGTTCTGTAAAGTATTTTTCATTGCGGTGTCGGTTGGAGGAAATTGGGAGAGGATGAAAAATGGCGGGCCATTGTCATTGACCTTTGTCGTCTTGGAATTGGAAAATGTTTTTGGTGGAATTTGGAGTGGACACGGCGGTGATTGATGATGCGTATGACGTGCTGATGTCTCTTGATCCTCCAATTTTTTTTTGGAAGATGTACTTTTTATAGGAATATTTGAGGAAGTTAACATGTTGGTTTAGAGGGATGATAAATGAGATGTCTAAGTCAAGATATATATATATATTTTTCCAGAAACAAATATACGTGTAGATTTTGTAAAATAGTGTTTCTGAATGGTGTTCTGATTGCTTTAGAAAATTGAGGAAAATGAAAAATGGCGGGTTATTGTCATTGTCATTGGTGGTTCTTTGTCCTTTTGAAATTGGAAAATATTTTTGATGGGATTTAGAGTGGATAAAACTGTGGTTGACGATGTCTTGATTCTCCAATTTTTATAGGTTAAATTTAGAAAATTCTTATAAAAATATAAAATTCTTTTTATAGGAATGTTTAAATAATATGTTGAAATAATTATTACAGTTTAGAAGAATGATAAATGGGATATAAATCAAGAGATTTTTTTTTAAATAATACATGTAGATAATCTAAAGCAATATTTCTCAAATTACCATCGCATCATGTTAAAATTTTAAAAATGGAATACATTTGATTTAAAAATATTTTAATTTAATCCAAAAAGAAATGATTATGGATATATCTTTTTAATAATTCTAGTGAATTATAATAAAATAGATTAAAAGGCATGAACATATCTATCTATTATGTTTATAATTTTCAAATTAAATCATTCTAATAAAATCAATCATTATATCACTACTTTAAACTAATTAAAAAAGAAAAATCCTAAAATTCAGTAAAATTAAGTTTTTCCAGGAAAAATTTTAAAGAAAAATAGAGAAACATCGTAAAAATGACCAAGAGGGGGATAAAACTTGAAAAAGTGGTGAAAAATTTTTAAACTCTATACTCGATGGATTATCTCGATTTTCGGTTGGAGGAGCTCGGTCGGTATTGCAGTCGGCTGCACGCATAATTCGCCATTAAGCCGGTCGCCGTGAGACGCTTGGAAAATGAGCAGCGGATTTGCCAGAAAATCCTCGACTATCCGGCCGAGTCGAATCGACGACCACACGATTTGCATACGATCTCTCATGGGCTAACGTGCCGCCTGGGAATTGTATCGCTTCCGCCTCTATTATGGCCGAATCGAAATCAGCGAGATTCTTTTTTTTCTTCTTTCTCTTCTTCTATTTTCCTCTTCCTTTTTCCCCTTTCTTGATACTTTGTTGCGCCCAATAAAACTCGAGATTGTATTGAATTATCCGAATTATCCGTTTTTGGATTAAGGAAAAATTAAAAGAAGAAGGAAAGAAAAGAAAAAGAATGGAGGAAACAAAAAATTGAAAAAAGAAGGCAGAGGGCCTCATTAGACAAGATAAAGAAGGAGGGAAAAAAGAAAAGAAGAAGAAGGGAAGAAAGACAGATAATACTCATTTTAAACAAGGCCAGATAATTTTCCAAAGGATAAAAGAAAGAGAGAGAGAAAGAGAGAGAGAGAACAGCATCGCATGAAATAATCGTTTCTTTGACAATCCCAAAAGAGTTGGATAAGATTCGTGAGGCGCTTTGGAAGGATTCTTCTTCTTCTTCTGGTTTTTTCAAGAGATGGCGCGGAAGTCGAGGCTCGTTGCAACGTTAAATTCGGTCTCGCCTCGCCTCGGCCAGATTTTCCTATGGAAAATAAAGTGAGGGGTCCCATGGTGTCCGTGACACGCCTCGTTAGTTTAAATTGGCGGCCGAGATTAAAGGCGGCGCGGCGTGAAGAAGCGCGAAATCGGCCACGTCGAAAATGTCATTATGCAAAATACGTGTAATTGGATTTGTTCGACCTATGTACGTATGCGAGGATGGGGATGAGAATGGATTGGATACACGGAGGAATCGCGCGTTAACGAATTATTGTTCGACCTTTTGTCGTTTTCGTCGATTATGATTCTTTCGTTTTTCGGATTTTGATTCTATTTCATTCGCAATTTTATGAATAATAATGAGCCGTCGAGATGTCAATGGATTTTTAAAAACAAATTAGAATCATTTATTGGATTTTCCTTGGGACAATTGTGATTGTGATAAAAGATTGTACGTTTGAAATATTTGCAATTGTTGGTGAATATTTCTTGTTCTCATTAGTTTCTTTGAATCTTGGAATTTTTGGAGGGAATTTTACTTCGAATTGAGATTGTTTTTGATTGATTTTGATTTTTATACTACAAAATAATTTGGAATGGAATGTTATTTAGAATATTATGTTATGTAGAATATTAAATGTTAATTTTGAGAAATTATTTATTTGGAATGAATGAATATAAATTAAACATTAATTAATTTCTTTCTCCATTAATTATAAATAATCATTATTTATCTCAAACTTTATCATTTATAAATGATTATTATCATAAATATCATTCGAAATACATATTTATATAATTATAATTTTCACTTTATTGTTGAATTTCAATTTTCTTTTTATACAAAAAAAAAAAGCTTCCATATTCACTCATTCTATCTAAATAAATTATCCAAATAAATAAAAAATTTAATTATCATTAAGAATATTAAAAAAAAAATCCACGAGAACCTAAATCTAAAAATAACATTTCAATAATTTATAATTCACTTATAATTATCAGAATACATATATAATATCCAAATATAATTATTACAATTTTTTCGTTTAATTTTCAATTTCCCTTCTAAATTAAAAATTCAACGGAGAAATGCTTCAAAGAAAGCGAAAAAAAAGTCCGCAAAATTTTGGATCCTTCTCTCTAAAATATTCAAATATAATTATTACAATTTTTCGTTTAATTTTGAATTTCCCTTCTAAATTAAAAATAACAATTACAGATTTTGAATAAAAAAAAAATCATAAATTAAAAATTCAAAGAAGAAATGCTTCAAAGAAAGCGAAAAAAAAGTCCCCAAAATTTTGGATCTTTCTCTCTAAAATATTCAAATATAATTATTACAATTTTTCTTTTAATTTTGAATTTCCCTTCTAAATTAAAAATAACAATTACAGATTTTGAATAAAAAAAAAAATCATAAATTAAAAATTCAACGAAGAAATGCTTCAAAGAAAGCGAAAAAAAAGTCCGCAAAATTTTGGATCCTTCTCTCTAAAATGGCGCGTCTAATCGTAGGATAGGTCAGACCTCGTTCAATTATCGAGGCTGTAAGCCGTAAGCACGCGTTATTAGCATCGATTACATCGCGGCATGATTAGTCCTATTAGCCGATTCGCAATCGAAGCAGCTTGAGGGGCTGGGTAACCGAGAAACGTGACGGCAATCTCGACGAGGGGCCTCGCCTTTGTCCGCTCCTTATCGAGGCCGGTTGTCCGGCAAAGCCAATTAAACGATAAATTTGGAGAACGAGGCTGGATCGCGGCCAGATTTCGATCATCGAGTTCGATTCTCTCCAACGGTGTGATTTAGAAATTACGTTACTTTGCGGTTTTCTCGTCTTATCTTCTATTTTTCGTTATTAATCAATATGTACAATGATTATCGTTTATTTAATTCGCCTTCCATTTTTCCTGAGATGCATGCAATAAATGCGAGAAGAATGCAAAGATTTAGGTTATATCTGTATTTAAAAGTAGATTTGTTTCACTTGTCTTCTGCAGATTATAAATTATTGTAATTTATAAAAGTGTAAAGTTTAGGTTATGTTTGCATTTAAAAGAGACAAAAAACATGTACATAAGTAATATTGATATGAAATTATTCATTAATTAGCTTATTGGCTTTTTTAATATTTTTCCCAAGAATACAGAGATTTAGGTTATGTCTGTATTTAAAAGTAGATTTGTTTCATTTGTCTTCTGCAGATTATAAATTATTGTAATTTATAAAAGTATAAAGTTTTAGGTTATGTTTGCATTTAAAAGAGACAAAGAGCATGCATAAATAATATTGATATGAAATTATTTATTAATTAGCTTATTGGCTTTTTTAATATTTTTCCAAATGTTTTTGGAATCAAATATAACTCGTATTTTGAATGATAAGAATTTATTTTGTTATGCAATGGATTTTTTTTTGTAATAGATCATAACTATTTTTATTTTTATTTTAGAATTTTTTTTATAAAATACATTGAAATGTAAAGTTTTATTTAGGTTATATTTATATTTACAAGAGATAGACATGTATAGATGAAGCGATATTGAGGACATCTATTGACAAAAATTTGAAGAACGTTTTTGATTATTCCTATATTTTACAATATAGTTTTTTCCATCTTTATAATTTTTGTTTATACACTAATCCTGTAAATCTTATTTTCTTAAAATAATAATATTAATAAAACTTAAAAATTGCTTTATCAATTTCAAAATATATAATATATAACGAAACTTTATTTTTATATTATACATACGATTAAATTTTTTTAAATAATTCTATGTCACATAAATAAATGAAATTTCATTATTACTATTATCAAAGTATCATTCTAATACTCGATCATTGTTCAAATCAGGTCCAAAACTATAATTTCTCTAGCAAATCTCTATCTTTTATTTTCAGGTAAGTACCGGAACAACATGTAATACCGGTTTACGAGATGGATGAAGAAATAGTAACACGGATAATAACCGTCGACATGATCACGATTAAAAGGTAACACAGAGCGATTACTCTTAGGAAAGAAAAAAAAAAGAAAAGAAGAAGAAAGAAAGAAAGAAAAAAAGAAGCCAATAAATATCTTCCGGTGAACTAAGAGGGGAATAGCTCCTTGCTCTTTCAAACTGTTAAGCAGCTTTTCCCCTAGGATTTTCTTACGGGCTTAAGATCGAGGTTACTCTCCGGAGAAAGTCCAAGTACAATATTGACTCTGGTGTATCGGCGTTCAGGATGCAGCATCGAAATTAGCTTGGCGACCGTGTTTCATCCCTTCCATTTTCCTGTGTTTTCTATTTCCTCCTCTGCCATTCGTTCTTCCGAGATTCGTTTCAAATTTCTTTTTAATCTTTCCTCGAAATTCTACGTATCTTTTCTCTTTTATTGTTTCTTTATTAATTTTTGTTTTTTGGAGCGAGAGAGAATTTTTCTCATTTTTTCTTAAAATCTTCATTTTTTTCTTTTAAAGTAATATACTTTTTTACTACGTATGAAAAAATCGGTGTAATTTCATCGAGATTTAAACAGCTATCTTTGTGAGAAATGAAAGAATGAAAAAGTCCCTAACTTCTTGTAAATAATAAAATAATTTCCTAAATATTTATTTCGAACGATAACATTTTTTTTTCTTCTATAATTCTTAAAAAAAGCAATAATAATGGAAAGAATTAATAAGAATATTTAATAAAAGTTCTAAATAATTATATATAAAAGAATATGTGCAATTTTATCCAATAGAATATCGAATTTTATTAGAAATGTAAAAAATCCCTAGACATCTGCACCAAATGTAAAAATCCTCAGACTGTAGCAACAAATATGAATAATTTCCAGATTCTTTTAACAAGTATAAAAACTCTCTAGAAATGTTGCTCCATTAAATAAAATAAACATATCATTAAAAAACAAAGGATTTAAAAAAAAAAGAAAAGAAAAGAATCTTTTTACATCAGATATCGTTAATTCGTGGCAACTTAATACGCAACTTTCCCAGTTGGCAATTTAATTAAACAGAAAAGGATAAGAGAAAGAAAGGAGGGCCAAAATACCAGTAGTGCCCGCTCCTTTCATTAAAGTAACATTATCCACTTCCATTCATCACAAATGTTCCCAGATGGGGTGAGTTATCTTCCCAGAGGGTCTCCTGGTAATTTGCAAAAATTCTCAACTACCATCCTCCGTGACTTCGTCCGTGGAATCCATCCTCTAAACGCGTGCTCTAACCTCGTGCTTGTGGTGCATTCTCGCGCGCGCGCACCCATGGTAATGAAATATCGCGGTACATTAACGCGCTGCAGTGTGTCGTTGATTTGCATAAAGCGGGAACAGGCCTGGTTCTCTGCAGAATGATTTAATTTGGGTATCAAGGCTGGATGCGGGAACAAACGCTTTGTTAGCCTCGCGAGCGAGCAGCACCCTTTCCCCTCTTTCTCTCTCTGTGGCAGTGTGCTCTCTCTCTCTCTCTCTCTCTTTGTTCACGAATCGTATTTCCCAAGTTTGTAATTTGTCGCCCTCCTTTCCCCGTGGTCTCGTCCCTCCTTTTCCATCGCCTCGTATCTTGCACTTAATTACGGGCATTAGTAACTGTGCACCCCCGTCTTTTAGTTGGCCGTTCATTAACTCGCGAGTTAACGAAATACCAGAGCTACTTCCGGTTCGACACGGCAATCCGCCGCTTTGAATATTTGATGAAGGATAATTGCAAAAGGACAACGATAGAAGTTGTTGGCTTGGCATTAGTCAATTTTCACTTCCTAGAAAATAATTTTTGTAGGTTATGTTTTCACAGTTATTAAATGGTCTGAAGAAAAATTTAGCATTTTGTTTTTTTTTTTTCTTATTCATATTTATAAATGTATATTAAAATATGTATTTTGAATTTTATGGAACGTGATAGTAGATTTCATATTTTTGATAATAATACGTAACCTCATTTAATAAATTCTGATTTTTGAATAAGTCACTAGATCTAGTCAAATATAGTCAAAGTGAGAGAAAGATTTTTTTCAGATTTGAATTATTTGTTAATGCAACAACGAATCTAGTTCGATGAATCGAATTAGAAAATAAAATAAATGGAATAAATTCTTTGTGAAAACGAGATATAGCAAGGAATAGTGTTAATGATTCGTTCAACCAATAGAAATCGCACTATTTGTCACATGACTTTGTTTGTTCACTTCTATTGACTTGAATGAGGTTATAATTATTTACCAGGAAAATTATTGATGTATCATTTTCTTTTCAACAAACACAAAGAATTCTTGAATTCTAAATACACTAATTTATTTCTTCATCATCCATTACATTAAGAATCAACTTCTTTTTGATCAATACACGTATTTTTTTCAAACAAAAATATTCGTAAGAGATGAAAATGAATGGAACGTAGCACTGGATCGAGGGCCCCTATTTATCGATCGTAAATAACTGGCATATTTTGGTCCTTGGCCAACGTCTAACGATTTGTCCATAACTACAACTTGGAAACGTACCTATCGATTCCTCCCGATTTGCTTGATGCTCGTTGTTTTTAAGCTGTTACATATCCTGCTCTGTAAACATCCCCTATAACGGGAGTGGAATTTACATATCAACGTTTATACTAGTCAAAAGTTGTACCTTTTATTTATTGTTACAAATGAAAGGACACGACAGACACGTGAAAAAGTAACTTTGATAGTTAAATCACTAGACAGTAATAAATGATATTGTAAAACAAAGGATATATTTTTTCCATCTGTAAAAAAACGAAATATACATTGCAACATCCTCATCATATATATTTTGACATTAATATCTTGTTCTTTTCCTTTTGTTTTCCTTTTTTTATTTTTTATCATCAATATTTTTGAGATTAAAATTCTTTGATGGATCTGTGATATCTGTCCTCGCGAGATTGGATTGCTATTGATTTGATTAATCAAATGGACCATCAGAGATTATTTTGAGGTTATGGAATAGATTGTAAAAAAAAAAAAAAATTAATAGAGGAAAAAGTAATAAATGGCATGGGAAACTTCGTTTCTCTAGGGTTAACGAAGATCAAAGAACCGAGACGTGGGGGCAAAAATAGTAGAGAGCGAGGAAATCGATAGTTGTGTAATAATAACGTGGACATCGCGATATAATGTCCTAGCAACGCATTAACACGTTCCCCTTGTTGCGAGAAAATTCAAAATAGCGGTAATAGCAGCGACCTTAAAATGGAGGTTCAAAACTTTGCTTTAAAATTTAGTGAAATATTTAATCACGCGACAAAAATATGTTACGTAAATGTGTGTATTAATTTATTTATTATCAATAATATCATTTTATAATTTTAATAATATTATTTAATATAATCGTTCAATTATATGATATAAAATAAAATGTGATAATATTTAACATTAAATAAATTCTTAATTAAATATATCGGTGTAATTGATATTAAATCAAATCGTATATTTGATCTTAAAAATGATCTTGATACTTGAACTCTTATTTTAATATCCTAGATTTTTTAATATCAAATATTAACATTTCTGTAAACAAAATTCATACTTCGATATTCTTTTACGATTATTTTTTCTTCAAGGGAATAATGAGTATTTTTCTTCTGGCAAGTGAAGATTTTTATCTTTAATTTATGAATGTTTCGAAGATGCTGCACAAATATCATTGGTGAAAAAAAAAAATGAGAATTAGATAATTGCTTATTCTGTAAAATTGAATTCAAAAAGGTATTTTACATCATTCTATTAAACTGAGGTTAATTATGCGTACAAATGTTGACATAAAGACAAGAGTGCCTGATCAAATAAGGAAACATTTCTCCACAGAACTATGAAATGCATTTTATAGCACAAAAGATGAATAAACGATTAAGAATTTTAAGTTAGAATACACAAGTTGCTTAAAATGTTTATTAGGTAAGAATATTTTGTGTATTCTGTAATTGAAATTTTGTTTGCTTATGAGACAACTAATTTTCAATATGGTTTGAAAGTTAAAAAAATAATGATTGTTATAAAGAGATACCAATATAATAACATAATATAATAGGATAATAGGATAATATAATAGAAAAAAATATACTTTATCTTGAAATGATATAATAGCGGTATACATTAAACTCTGAATTATGCTAATTATAATGATAAAACGAAATTATAATATTTATAATATACTTAATAAATCATACGATAACAATTAAAAATTATTATTACGAATTTTTTAAAATCTCGTTTGATAACCTCGACATTTTAATTGAGGATTTTTCAGCAAAAGAAAAAAAAAGGAGATTAGATTCATTACAGAAACTTTAAAGAAACCTGCTTATAAAATTACTTCTTCGATTTAAAATTTCTAAAATCAATTAAAATGAAGAAAACAATAATAATCTGCAAAATCTATGATAAAATCGAAATTTGCACATTACCATAGAATTTTGTTTTTCAAATTCACATATAATAATTCAAAAATAGATCCTCTCTATTCCCGAGATATGCAAGATTACGCAACGATGATCAAGGAAGGAACACCACGAAACGGCAAGGATACACGAATATCCGTCCTACTTAATCCTCGGCGGAAAATCAAAGCGCCAAGTCCCCAGACAAGAAGTGTAATCTCTATCTCGGCTTCCATTTCCACGCGAAGGAGGTTGCCTGGAAGAAGCAGCTCCGTGGTAGCTCCGCCAGAGGGGAGTTGGGAGCATAAGAGGGAGCCAGTGTCGCGTAGCAAGGAGAGACAGAGAGGAAACTCGACGCTGTATATTTGCCCTGCGCTCCAGTGCAGGCCCGTTAATGTGTTTAAGCCGAATATGGATCGTGGAAATTGGGTTCTGTCGCTTCGCTTGAATCTTGGCCGAGGAGTAAGATAGAAGTGGCATGTAACGAGACGAGAGGAGAGATCGAGACAGAGATTGGGAGATAGAACGGGGAAGTGAGAGATGGGGAATGAGAAGTGGATGTATTCGCACGTTAGCAAATACGGGTTAGTCCTCTCTTACATCGGCCGACTTCGCCGACTTAGCGCCGACTTTTCGACCCTCTTGCATCGACACAGAAGGGGTCTCGCGACTTTCTCTAGACCCGAGAAAGGAGAAAATTCTATTTGCCTCGGGGGGTAATTGGATTGGGTATCTTGTCGGTGATGTTTGGTTGGTTACTCGTTCTCTGTGCTACGGTAGGGATTGGAATGGATTTCTGTCGTGTAATAAGTTTTCTTATGGTGGAAATATGAAATGTATAGATAAAATTTAACTTGAACGAAGATTATAATAACGATAATTTATTTAATAATTAAAAATATCTTTTTGAAGAAAAATATATGGAATATTTAAAAAATAGAAATGTAATTGATACGAGTATTAGGGTATTAGTAGTTAATAATTACTGGTGCTAGTATTGTATTATCGGTTATCGTAGTATAATGGATATTTTTATTTTCAACAGGAAATTCCTGAGTATGCATATTTAAATTGAAATTATTCTAATTTATTTTGTAATTTTCAAAAAAATTAAAACTTGCTTATTAATTGCTTTCAGCTCAATTTCATAATTTATTTCTTTCCAAAGTTATCATGTTACTATTAAAATTTCTATTTATCCAATTTTACTTTAATTTAGAAAAAGTGAAAAATTCAAAAATTTTTCTAAATTTATTCGTTTAATTTGTTTATTCGAGTGTTTTAAAATATAATATATCAAAGACGAGAAAGAATATTTTACATTTTTATTTCTTTTAATATCTTTAATATATATAAATACTAATATCTTTAATATATATAAACTTATCTAAATTTTCACTTTTCTTCTCTTATTATTTAAAAATATTTTTTCTTACTTGCAATAAGTAACTTGTAATAATTCAATTCAATCTTTTAAAAAAAGGAAAAATTGTGAACTTGTGAAAATTTCGAAAAGAAATAAATAATCAAATTGTTAATTCTTGTCAACTATATTACAATTTCAGTATCGGTCAGTTACTGACTTGACGGAAGTTCATACCGAATTCTAGTTTAATAGAAGTTCATGCCGAATTCTCACTGGTTGTTCCTGTCCACAGAGAGAACCATAGCTTATAACCTGGCACATGCAGTCACAGTTCCCTAAGGTGAAACATAACTAAACTGCTTATACTAAATACGGTCTCTAAGGATTTTCTGCACAATCAATATTATCAATCTATTCATGTCTTTTCAATTCTTTTATTCTACATTTTTTCATTATTTTATTTTAAATCTTTTCTATAAAATCTCTCATGATTTTTCATTCCATTCAGAAACTTTTCTTATTATGATTTTTTATATTTATCTTTGATGTAATAATAATAGAAATAAATTATTTTATTATATCCATTAGCTAACAAAGTATTCTTATTTATAGAAATGAAAATATTTCTCTATTAATATAAAAATAAATATATAACAAGGATAAATGTTAAAAATTTTACAGATAATTTCTGTTGTTTTAAAGAAATAAAATAGTTTAAATTTGAAAAATGGATATTAAAAAAAAATTAAACGATATGGTTTTTATTTGTATTACTTTTAAAATTAGTAAATCATAAATATAAATCTAAGAGAAAAAATATATAAAGATTTGTATGAAAAACATAAAATCTGAATAAATGCTACTATTTGCAAATAATTTGTAAAAAGAATGGTCCATAAATAAAAAAAAAAAACTTGATTCATAAATATACATAAACAATAATTTACACGAATGATCGGATAAAATATTTTTTAACAAACATATTTCATTCGTACGAATGAATCAATTACCTGAAAGAATATCCATAAAAATGGACTTTATGCATAAATGCATTTGACTTACTACAAACAATAAAACAATATGAAAGTAAACTTTTCACGTATACATATATTCAGTTTCAATTTCAATGAATCACAAAAAGGAATATGCATATAAAAGTAAATTTCCATCACAAATTTGCTTCATTTAAACAAACAATTGTATAAAGATATCCTTATAAAAAATAAAAATTTCATCAAATCAAATGTATTTGATTCGTATAATTAATCACAAAATTATATTCTAAAGATCTGTTTAAGTCTAAATGTTTAATTTATACAAAAAAATTGTGTATAAATTTTCTGTTTTACCATTTAATTTTAACAATTAATTTTTAATTTAACTCACATTTAATTTTCACAATAAATTATCGAAAAATAAATACAAAAATAATATTTTTTGGTATCCAAATCAAATCCAAATTTCGGGACGAATTGAAAAATTTGGCTAAGATCGAACAACACCTTGATTTGAAACATGACAGTCTAACTTCGGATCGAATAACTCGTAATAAAATGGATTAAAGACTTTAACAACTATCTCTTAAATTTCTAAAATGCAAAATACCAATTAATTAATCGTAATTAATTAATTAATTAATCTTTTAATGATTAACTTCTTACTCAAACGTAAGAAAAAAAAAATTTTTTTTTTATCTTCATAAATATATAGAAGATCCAATTGTTTGTGTGAAAAATTCATTGTGAATATCTTCCTAACTTCATAGACGGTTCCTTAAGTGGATTAACGAGGACAGACGAAAATCGAGAGGTGGATGTCGGAGGGCGCTGTGATCGATCCGGCATGTAACGTCTAATTAAAGTCTAATGCGCGAGGCTTCGGTTCGATTTCCGGTAGTTTGGCGTCACGCGGAATCCCGCTAATTGCACCACCAAAGCCACGCCACTCTCTCACCCCCCTGTTCTATCCATCTCCCCTAACCGGTCTAATATTCCTGTTCATTTAGTTCTGAATGCCACACCCTGGCTGATTTTCGGTCATTTGCTGTACTTGAAATTTCTTTTAAAACTCATAAATTTGAACATATAGTTCTTTGATCAATTATTTTTTAATTAAATATTTTTTGAATATTAAATGGAAGAGTTTCTTCTTAGATTGATTTATTATTATAATAGATGGGAATATTAATATTTTTTATTAGAAACATAATATAATTGCAATATAATATTTGCAGTTTTTGTTTTATAGATATATCTAAGAAAATATTAAAATAATACAAAAATTATGTTTAATCCTTTAAGATCTTTTGTATCTTATAACTTATATCTTTTGATCTTAATTTTATATTTTAATATTATAATATGAAGTTATTAATATATTCTATGAAATTCAATAATAATTTAAAAAAATTTTTTCATTTTTCAAAATTTATTAAAACAAATAAAATTAGCAGAAAATTCTAGATATAATTATAACTCATTACAAATTCCAAACTTTTAGCTTACAATGTATATCAGTATCTTCAAATTTATATTCTCTCAAATGTTAAAAATTTCAAATAACCAAAAAAAATCGAGAGAATTCTGTCTTATTATGAAAAATAAACTCTTTCTCCATATTGGCTGCGTTCTCAAAAGCGCATAATGTCTAAACTATTGTTATTCTTTATCATTATTATTGAGCATCCGCAGAATCGAAACAGAAGCATTATTTTCAAGTAACATTACAATTGTTTCTCTGTGTGTCCTACATGTGCATTATACAACACTAGTACCTGGACGTTTACATTGTTCCTCGTTAATCTTCAACGAAGACATCCCATGGGGATGTTCGCGTTAGAATTAAATCATGCTCTGCAATTTGCTAACTTGCCTCCTATATTGATATATTTCATTCAGTTTATGATTAAAAAACGAAATATTTGATCATTAATCAAATAATATATACAGAATGTGTCACAAGAAAGATATCTAAATATAATAAAAATAAATAAGAAAATAATTTATATAAATATAGCCTCCTACTTTATATTCTTATTTACTATCCTTAATTATTCTTCATTAAAGATAATATTTTATAAATTCTTCTTGAAAATTCTTTATCCTCAATGAAATATTTCGTATCCATTACTTAGTAACATCATATAGATCAGTAAAATCATGGAAATAATCGGTAGATAGTTGTCGTCAATATTCGGATAACATCGGATAGCATCGGGTAAATACGCTCAACATCGGGCAACATCGACTAGACGATATAATAGCTTCAATAGGATTTAAGGCAATATTATTGAAGCAACCTGTATGAACAAAACGATAAACAATGTTCAAGCAGCAAATAATACAAACTATTGGACTTATTTCATTAATTTTAATGTTCATAATTTTGCGTTTAGCGTTGTCAATGAACAAATTGAACAGTACTGGTATAGACGTTTTGGCAATGAAATATTTTGTCCATAGCACTATATCTATGATATCATAAAACTATAAAATATCTCGCTCTCGGTAATGAAAGAGGTTAACCATTTACCAAATATAGTCTCGATAAAAATGAATGTATGAATACGTTTGAACGCCATTGTGTCGCGATCTCGTGGTCCAGGATGATAAACTCGAATCGAAGTTAAGCACGGCAAAACTGTTCGATCGACCCTTGTTTTATTCCTTTCGACGCGACCCTGCTGCTCGGTATTCGATTAAACTCCAGCTTATTCAATTTACTGCGCGACATGTTGAAATAAAAAAAAAAAGAAAAAGAAAAAAATATTGGGTTCGATAGAGGATTGCTCCAAGTATTTTCAGAGAGAAGCTCTCTCTTCGAACAATCTAGAATCTCTTTCGTGATTTTATTAAATTTTTCTTCGAGCCGTCTAGATTTGTTAAAAGATTATACAAGGTGTTTTTCATTTAAATCAATTTATTCGAATATTCTGGAATTTTGAAAAGTATTTTAAATAAGAATTAAATGGTTTTAAAAAACACATAGTATGATGTGTTGTAATTATCTTCTTTTATTATAGAGGATATGAAGATTATAACATGAAGCATATAAAAATTAAAATGTTAATTAATAACACTACCTTTTTTAAAATATTTTAATAGATACTAACTTAAATGAAGTATCCTATATATCTTTTAGGATCTTTTTTTTTTTTTTTTAGAAAATAAGACAAATAATTGAATATACATGTATAACAACGAGATATTTTATCCATAATTGCAAAAGAATTAACGGCGAATTAATTTAATTTGATTTTTCGCGGGTGCTCGAAGGATAAAGAAGGATCAGTTCGCGAGAGGTGTGTATCGAGGGAGGAAAATGAAATTTGAAGTTTGAAATTTGAGAGTTTGAAGTTGGAAATTTGATACCTGCGAGTGAAAGTTGGAAACTCGAATCTGATAGAATTTATGTGTTTGAAATTTAAAATCAGAAATAGGCAGGGAATTTGAATCTTTAAAATTAAAATCTAAATTGATTCGGAATGATATTTTGGTAAGTTGAAATCTAAACTTTCAATGTTTGAAACATCGTTTAAGTTTATATCTCTCGATGTTAAAATCTGAATTATTAATACTATTATAATCTTCTCTAAATGATTCTTTGAAATTAATTAAATTTAATGACATCATTGTACCATCGTTATTATGCATTTGTTACATTTCCCATTCTATTTTATACAAAATTATATTATAACCTAAAGTATAGTATACAAGGAATATAAATTTAATAAAACATACATAAAATCTGTGAGCCTCAATATTGACAGAAAACGATAATTAATCGCGGAATAATTAACTTCGTGATAGCCGCTATATTTTTTTAGCTTCTCTTTGATTTATTTTTGAAAATTCTCTTTGATTTAAAATTAGTTGTACAGAAAAATGAAAATGAATATTTTTAACATCGAACACAATTTTTATATATTTTTTATTCTAACATTTTAAAATTTTAAAAATCACTCTTAAATTTCTTCCCCATGAAATCTAAAAGATCTTTAATTTTAAATAAATGAACGATAAACTCTTTTACAAAATTTTAATAAAAAATCTAAAACCGCTTTTTAAATTGAATTAACACACAATAAATTCTAAATCCCAAAAAAATTAATTCGATTACCAATCAAAATTAAAGTTCACTATCCTCTCTAAATTCCTTATCAATACTTCTCGAAATTAAATTTCAATCCTATATGTTATATTCCACAAAATATTCCATTAAGAATAAATCCAACAAATAATCCTTTAAAAATCTCTTTCAAATGAGGCGACTAAATTTCACGATCCTCGCGAAATAAAAAAAAAAAAAAAAAAAAAAAAAGAGGGAAAGAACAATTCGAAACTTTCCCTTTCAAATTTACTCGACCCAGAGAGTGGCTGTTCGAGGTATCGTGAAACGACAAAACAGTCGATGAACGATGAGTTCGAGGATGGTGAAAAGTGGAAAGAGCAAAAACCAACAAAGAGAGCTGGTCAAAGATTGGCGAAGAGGGAAATGACAATCGGAAAAGCAACGTTGGAAATCATTAATTCAAATTGGCAATTTTGAGATTTCGCATGGGGCCATGAAATTCTCTTTCATCCTGCTGGAAGAGTGAAAGGTGGATGTGACGGTTCCTAATTTGCGGAAAATTCATTTCACCAATGGTGGCCACTAATTTTATTTGGAAGTCGCGATGCGATGTTCTAATCTCGTTATATCTGCTACAGAGTAATATGAGTTAAGCGAGCATAACGTTAGATGCAGGAATGATATTGAAAATGTTACTTCGATGGCGAATTATTTGGATAATTGACTAAGATAAGGTAGAATGGAAAGAAAATTTTTCTTTTTTCTTTTGCTATTTTTGACTTCTAACAGAGAACAAAAGTTGTTTTCCCAGAATTTTTCCAAATTTACAAACTTTAAATTAATTAGTTTGAGTGTCATTTATTTTATAAAACTCATAAGTAACTCATTTTTAAATTTAAAAAAAAGAAAAGAAGAAAAAAAAATAAAATTTCTTCCATCACTTAATTTCAAAATACATAACCTCTTTCGTCCTCTATAATTTTTATTCCAATCAAAAATTATCCTTGTTTAACATCGACAATTTTTACGATCCAAAATGAACGTGATAAATGAAACTCGAAAAAAAAATAATCCAATTCCGGCTTGGCTATTCATTATCTATGTACAACAAACGGAAGTTGACGAAAGACATGGCTCAGTTTTCGCATCCACGGGCCGAAAGTCCCAGAAGACTGTACCTCAATGTTTCTCTGATCATAAGAAACCAGTCGCGGACACGTTCCTCTCGTTATCCTCAGTGCTCCCTTTTCCAGCTCCTGTTGTCCTTTCATTTCGGTCACGTTCGACGTTTCGCGTAGCCCCACGCTCTGCATTATTCACGAGACAGGGCCCTTCGAAGCCTGCTTTCTCGATCCCCTTGAGGACGGTGTACTTTTCCATCGGGACCGGTTTATCTTTTCCAACAGTGGACCATTTGAAACAGTTCATGGTCGCAGTTTTGATGATCAATGCTTTCTTATGAATTTGATTAATTATAATAGGTTAGGTTTGGTTACGAAAAATCGATTAGAAAAAAGGGAACATTGTGATGATTAATAAGATTTAAGATTAAGATTTTTTTCTAAATAAGATTTTGATGGAATTTGCTCGAGTTTTAATGAATTTGATTAATTTTTTAGGTTAGGTTTGATTTGACGAGTATATTTATAGTGATAATTTGAAGAAAATATGATAGTCTTATGAGATCTTATTTTAATTGTTTTAAGTTAAGTTTGAAAATATTAATAATGGCGAATGAAAAGAAAGAATGATGAATTAATTTTATAAAATTTTTATTGAATTTATTTTTTAGATTAGAAAAAGACTTTGATGGTTAATTTGGAAAAACCAAAAATTATGGTGGTTTTTTTTTTATTATATTCTGATAGTTTTAATCAAATAATAATTATAAATTGGATGAAAAATTTTCATGTTTCTAATGATTAATTTTTTTTAAATTTTAATTAATTAAAATTTGGAAAAATTTAATAATAATAATGATATGTATATGATTTAAAAATATTTTTAATCTAATTTATTAAACTTCTAACAAGTTTGAGATTGTGAATTTACATTTAAGTATTATTCATGGTAAATTTACATATTTCATTTAATTTAGAAAATTATTCGAAAAATTCAAGCATTGTATGAATAATTAAGCTTTTAGAGCTATTGAATGGTATGGTACCTTGTATTAAGTCTCCCCGCGATACATCTACTACAATTTCATTAAAACAACTTACCTCTAAAATGGTTTAATCGCGCGCAATCTGTGTCCTGGCACGTAACACATACACACGAGAAATGGTGGAAACGTGGACAGTTGGTGGCCTTTTGCTTTTTGGTTACTAGACTCCACTCTGTTTCGATCCACAGGGTTGAAAGGCTCTTAAACGCACCAGGGAACAAGGGTATGTGAACCACTTGTATTATGAAACGATCTTGGACAACATCTGGCCAAAATCTTCCAATGGTTTAATTAACTCCTGGAAGAAATTACAATATTGGATATTAACTTGACCAGTTGCTTCTTTAAATATGCTTTCCAATCCTCCCTTTCATGTTAGAATGTAATTTTAGAATTCAATTACTTACAGGAATTCACCATAATTTTACACTTTGCTCAATTTTAATTGAATCTTTGCTAGATTCTGTATGCTTAAGCTATTTCATCCTTTTATCATTTTTGTACTATTTCCTTTTAAGTATTATATTATTTTTTGCAAGTTTGATCCCATTTGTGTCATTATTTATAAAAAAAAAATATAATTTTTAAATTTTTTATGGCGACTCAGAAAATTTTTTAATCAAATTCAAATTTTAACAATTTTATTATTCTATTTTTTATTATTTTATTTAATACTTTAATTCTAGCTAAAATTATAAACTATATCAAAAAATGTTTTTCAATGAAAGATCAAGTCAATATATAATATATAATTCTTTGATCACGTTTTCCTAATCTTACAATATTATTAATAATTTTAAATAAAAGAATCATAATATTTTTAAAAAATATAACCTATTTTCCTTTTTCCCTAACCTATTTTTCCTTCTTTTTTCGAATTACATAATGAACAAGTATCACCTTTTTAAACTCAATTCAATTCATAATCACTTCAATTCAAATAAGAAAGTGATATATCAAATTCTTCCATCCGATCGAAGAATTTCATTCATATCAATCTATAAAAATTACTAGACGTCTAATAATATATAAACAGGAACATAAATCTTCATTATCATGATATTACCTTATCGTATCGGACCACATTTCCAACTCCTCCATAACAACATCCACCGAGAGAGATCTTTCCCAACCCTCGCCCAACCCTTGGCATCATTATTTTCAATCTCCTATCCGAAACACGTTGTATACAACCGTTCTCCAAATAAAAAAAGGCTCGACACAGTACAGAGACTCCTCGTTCCAAAGAAAGACGATCGCGAGCTACTTCGACGACGCGATCCATCAACGTTTCCAACCCTCTGTAAAACCTTGAGAGATCGACGACTTGAGGTAATACTCGTCGCGTGTTCCTCGACTCCATGACTAAGAACACGTCGTGTTTTCACCGTGTTTTCGACAGGAAACGATGGGAGTCTGATAGAAAGTCTTCGCTGTAAAAAGGAATTCAGGATGTAAATAAAAAAAATTCGTAAAATGTTCTTCATTCTTCGATATCGTATTTTTTTTTTAACTAATAATGTTTTCTTTTGTGTTTATATTTTTTAATGAATAGATATTTGTTGTGAATTAAGAAATTTAAATTTAAAAAAATTGTTTTGGATATGATTGAGACGATTAAACATTAATTCTCGAAGATATCCAGATAGATATTCTATTCTCATGATGTATTTTAATTATAAAATTAAAAGACAAAAAATCTATAATGATACATATATTTTTTACAATTTTATATGTAAAATTTAATATGTAACAACAAAGTTAATCTTTATATGTGATTTTCAAATTTATAAAATGAATATATATAAATTATTCAATTTTTTTAATATCATTTTAATATCATTTTAATTTTTGATCTATCAACTATATAAAAAAGTTTATAAGAAACGAATTTAAGTAACTAAATATTTATCAGATACTTACTCTCATATTTTACTTATATAAGAATAAATATTCATTAAAACTATCCTTACACAAACCTCAAACCAATCAAATCACTCATTTGTTGTAACAATAATATCACACATAAATTTTTATTTATTAATATAAGAAAGAATCATTCTTATCTATATTTTTTTACTATAAAGTTTCATAAAGTTTCTATACTAAACTTCTGTAATGTAATGTTCTTACACATTCTTATAAATATTGAAACCAAATATAAATATTAAAATCCAAATTTTTTATCTACTTAAAAATCCTAATTTTTCTATACAATGATAATCAATGATAAATTTCAATATTTCTAATATCAAAAAATAAGAAACATTTTTTCCTTTACAAAGGAATGATTCTATCTACGTTTAAACGATAAAACGTAGATAATGAAAGGGGGGGGGGGATAAAACCAGACGAAAGGAAGAAGAATAAAGATGAAAAAAAAAAGTGATGAGGAAGAAAGGGGAAAGAGGAAGAGGACAGGGTTGATCCTCGATTATTACGAAATTCGAGATTCGTTCAAAGGTAGACGATTCCGGATTATGCGGCTCGTGGGAGGAGGGGAGGGGGAGGTTGGCTACCTTTTGATATCGAGACAATATTGTCGATAAAAATGGCCGGATGCCGACGTGTCAACAGGTCGATAAAGGGTTGAAACGTGGCTGGCAAATATTTGACCGCCCGCACCTTTCTCGTTTCATTTCTCTCTCTCTCTCTCTCTCTCTCTCTGTCTCTCTGTCTCTCCCTTCCCCTTTTCTCCTTTTTCGACTGTTGCCCGTTCGTAAATATGGATGCCGCTTTGAGAACGAGACCGAAAGGGGATTAAAGGGTGGCGTCGACGGAAGAGGAAGGAGGAAGGGAAGCAGGAGGAGGAAGAGGGGGAAGGTTGTGAATCGTCTGGGAAAAGGCGATTCGTGTACAGTTTCGAAGGGAAATTTGCAGAGAAACTTGGTGTACTTGGTGTAGGGAAAACGATGGTTGGGGAGGAGGGGGAGGGGAGGGGGTGTGAAATTAGACGTATTGTGTAAATAGAAAGGGATGTAAAGGGGTGTGGGCTGTGCAAGGAGATGGCGAGGGAGACAGAAGGTTGGGTAAATATAGTTTGTCGAGAGTTTGACGGAGGAGACGGAGGTGGGATAGAGTTGTGAATGATTTGAGAAAAGTTTGGAGGAGGGGCGGGGGGAGGGGGGGTAGATAGGGGTGAATTTGGTGGACAGACAGGGTTGGAAGTTAAATGTGTGCTAAGTGAGCCGGGTGAAATGATGTGGGTAAAATAATTGATAATGGAATGAATGGTGGCGTGTAATATATACTAGGGTGTAAAGAATAGTGGAGAGTAGGGGTTGTTGTCTCGTGGTGTATTTAAATAAATAATTGGTATTTAAAGAAAAAAGTAAAAACAGGAATGTTTGCAACGAATAATAATTGAACTTGAAGTTTTGAATTTGAACATTTAAAGGATGATACAGGTCTTTAATTAGAATTATTCTTATATTATATATTTCTTTCTAATTTTTATTATGTGTATCATCTGTAACATCGATATCTAATAATATAAATAAGCAATATTATGCTTATACTTATTAATGATAATTTAATGATATTTTAATAATGATGAAATTAAATAATTGTAATATTTCGATTAAATTAAGGAGAAATAAATAAAATTAAGGAAAATTACAAAAATTAATTTCAAAGTAACGAACATAGAGTAATTCGAAATATCAATAGTGTTCGATTCGCGAGCCGCAAGAAAAGAAAAACGAACCCTGATTTTTCTTCAACTTCGCTGCAAGCAAGACGAAACAATCGTAAAGTTTCCTCGAGAAGCCGAAAAAGAATTGAAAGCAGTCGAATCGGCCATTCTTATTTGCTCAACGAAACGAGCACTCAACAATTAGAAAGTTTCTCAAGCGCTCAACGGGAAAAAATCCTCTCTATTCGAAAAAAAAAAAAAAATAGAGGATGAACACGTTGGCCGTTGAGAAACTCGCTAATCTCGTTCGGTTTTTCTTCGAACGTCTTACAATCGAGTTCCGTCGAGATAAGTGAGGAACTTCCGTTCGAGGAATTTTGCTCAATTTATTCCACTATTTTTAGTGGGTACGGATTTATTCAAAAAGTTTAATAGTCGACTTTTATTTTAAAATTTTATCGAAAGTTTTCACAATTGGTGTTTCTTCATTACCAAAAATTTATTCTCAGTTCTTTGATCCTAATTTTTTTTTTACTTTTTAATTATTTTTGAGTTTATCTTTTGAGCTTTAAAATCGGTTACTGATATTTTTATATTATAATATTTTTATATTATAATTATTTAATTCTATTATTATTGATATGTTATTATTACTGAATAATATTAATATTTATTTATATTATTATTGTGATAATAATAAAATAATTTAATTCCTTCCGTGATCATATTTATTCGAAATTTTAAAGATAATTTTACACGTGTATGATAATAGTGCACAATTTTTATTTTGAAATATTAAATTTTTATTTTATGGCATATGAGAATTGATCTTTTATGTATGATATTGTATTGAAAATTTATTTCTGATCATTCGATTTATTCCTAATATTTATTCAGCGAATTTTATAGTTTGTCGCGATTTATATTCTGAAATTAATCAAAATTTATCGAAAATTTTCCATTCGTTTACCATGGAAAACACATTATAAAATAGTTTCTTTTAGTCATATTTATTATACAACTTTTTAATTGAAACACAAATTTTCTTTATTTTGCAAATATTGGAATCAATGGATATTTAGGTATATTGAAAATTTATTCTTGATTATTCGATCAATTTTTCAACATTTATTCTACAAATTTTCAACTCCATTGCATTTTATATTGTCAAATTTTCGAATATCGTTTTTATTACACAATTTTTCTCCGTGTTATTTTGATCGTAAAGTTTTTTAATTATTTTTATTTAATTAAATACGGTTTTTTTTATCTCAAAAATTTTCTATGAAATTCTAATATTATTATTTCAATCTTTTTGTATCGAACGAGATTTTTATTTTCTAAATTTTTATTATTATCTATTTTACTTGTACGTAATATATAAATAAAAGTTTGATACTAAGTTTTTCTACTTAAAACTAATTTTTATCGTAATTAATTACAATTTTAATTTTTAATCATTGCAAAAAGAAATTTTCGTTTTCATTCAATTACTTCATGATTATTGAAAAGAGAAAATATAATACATACAAAGAGAGATAAGAACCGTAAAAAATTCTGCTTCTTTGCATAATAAAATTATATTTCGTTTGACAAATGTTAATATATACGAATGACGAATATTCAAAAATGATAGAAAGCGAGAACTGAATATAAAAGTTATGAAAATTTAAACATTCAAAATAAATAATATAAATTCTACGAATTCTTGAAAAAATTTAAATTTCAAAAGAATTTTGTCAAAAAAATTTGACTTAAAATTTTTTTACAAGAAGTGTTAATATAAAAATTATATTAAATAACTTAAAATTTGAAGAAATGTAAAGAACTTTGAAGAACTTAAAAAAATAAGCAAAAATTATATTTTAAACTAAAAATGTATCTAAAATTACATCTAAAATTAACTTAAAATTTCATCTATAATTAAGTTCAAATTAAGCTAAAGTCTCTTCTAGAATACGTAATAAAATTACATCTCAAATTAACCTAAAATTTTATCAAGAATTATACGTTAAATTAGCTTAAAATTTCTCTTAAAATTAATCTGTAATTACATCTGAAATTAACATTTAAAATTTTTCTTCAAATTAATTTAAAATTATCAAAAATACTTAACATATCTGTATAAAATCACGAAACACATTACCCAATTAATGTGAAATAATAAAACCAAATAAAAATTTCATATTATTAACTTTATTTATTTAAAAATCGATTCGAATCAATTCGTGATAATTGATTCATCGTTTTCATTCGCGACTATTACGCCACCAGATCCAGAGCAATTCTTTGTATAACCCATTGTCTCCGAATCGAAAAACTCGAAAATCGAAGATAATAATCGAACATCGAACGTCGATTCCACTGCCATCTAGTAGTAACGATATAGATATAGGAAACAGTGGTGATGCAAGAGGATGGAAAAGGGAAGAGAAGAGCAGAGTCGCTTTCATCTCAAAGACAGAAGAGAGAGAAGCTTCTGCGAACGACACGCCGAGAACAAAAGAAACGAACTTTCTCTCTCTGGCTATCGCAATGACGAAGTGGAAAGGGAACGAAGAAAAATGGATGGCCCTGCTTCGACGAGCCCTTTGAGAGAAGAGAGAGAGAGAGAGGTATGGGAAGAGTGAGAGGTAAGAAGGACTTTGGCCGATAACAATAAGGTGTTAATTAAGCAGCTGGTAAAGAGAGGCGGCTTGGTTAATTCCAGAAGTTGAATGGAAATGGCTCAGGGTATGAAAGAGGCGCGTGCCAGCTTACTGCCAGGATACGTTCCTTCTTTTGTCTTTGTCCTTTTGGTATCTCTTTTTTAATTTTTTTCCTTTGTTCTCTTTTTCTCCAGCTTAAATATCGGGTCAATGACATAGAAATTTTTGTACAGTTTCACACTTTTAAAGTTTTCACACTTTAAATTGAGTGTTATATATGAAAAGTGAATTTATATGAATTGTGAGGTTAGTAATTTTAAATGTAATTTTAGATTTAAATTTCAGAAAAGTTCAACATAAAATTTTAACAACATAAATTCATTTTATTTATAATTTTAGATTAGCAATTAAATTAATCTTAAGAAAAATTTCAATATTATTAATAATATTAATTAAAGAAAGATAATTTAAAATTAATTTCAAATAATTTTAAATTAATTATAAATACATTTCAGCTACATTTTTAAAAAATTTAAATTAATTTAAAATGTAATTTTTAAAGCTTTAAATTATTTTTAAAAGTTTTAAAAATAATTTTATATTAATTTTAGAGAAGATTAAGTTGAAATATATAATTTTTAAAAATTTTTGATAAAATTTAAGAATTAATATTAGAATTCTAAATATAATTTCAGGCAATTTTTATAACATTACTAAGATCTTACTAAGATTAGAACATTATTTTTTAATTCAATTTTTTATTATAAATAGTATTGTATTCTCTCGTTTTCTTTTTTTTTCTTTTTACTTTTCATTTTTAGATTAACTTCAAGTGTGTTTTAAGTTTTAGAGAAGAATCTGAAATTTGAGATTAAATTTTTTTTTTGAAAGTGAAATTAAGAACTAAATTGGAAAATTTGTAATAATAATAATTCTTTTGAATTCTTTTTCAATTCTATTTCAATTTTTTATTTTTCAATTGATTTATATTGGTTTACTTTCAAAATCAGAAATTTTCATAATCAAATTTATTTAATCTATATTTTTTTCAATATTCTTTATACACAAAAAAATTATTGAAAGTTATAAATAAGAAAAATGTTCCAAAATGGTTATTTCTTTATTAACCAAATTTTTTCTTAGAAAGAAAAGCGTTTTCATGCTATTAATAACATAAAAAGTAAAACAACAATTGCTTTAAAGGATTATTTCACAAAATCACTTTCACACTTTGTGAAGAGAGGACAACAAACATTCATAATTTCCCAAGTGATTATAATACAATAAAATACAATACAATAAATTTATAATTACGATAAAGTACGTAATAATTTTATCGCAATAAATTTGCCAATTTTAATGCCAGACTACGTGTAGAAATAAAAAGAAGATAAACAAAAGAGGAGAAAAGAGAAAAGAGGGAAGAATAACTTGGAATCGGATCGATCATCAATTATCTCGAGGGCTGTCCATAAAATAGCCGACAACTGTCGTGCTGTATCAGAGATGAGACGAGCGAGACTAATCCTCTTTTCGCCGGTTTTCCTGCAGCTAGGAAACAAAACCGGGTCTTTCGGATCAATGGCGGACTTGTCGTGTAACGCTCTCGCCGATCGATTCGGTGATTTGAACCGGGACGCCATCGTTCCTCTGGTTTAATCCGGTTGTTCCGCCACGGAATGGAATTAATAGCACGGAATAAAATGTTCCGGCGTTATTCACGGAGGACAGTAGACCGCAGCCGGAAACCAAAGCGTAATTAAATAGAAGACCGTTCGATCTGCTGTAGTACCGATCGTTTAATTTCGATTTATCGCCTCGCTCGGTCACCGCCATCTTGAAACATGGCGAACTTCCGTAGTTTCCAGGGATGCTAATTGTTGAACGACTAGTATAAGTGGATTAAAAGATACTTTTATATTTTTTAATCCATTTATTTTCGAAGCAAAAGAAAGATTAAATTTGCTCTCTTTTATTATTATTCAGAATTCGATTATAGAGTTATTGAGTTATTAGAAATACATGATTTCATTATTTCAATATATAATGTGAAAATGTTGGATTAAGTTAATTTTCCCTTTTTTTTTTTATTATTAATAAAGTTATTATATTTATCAGTAAGTAACTCGTATCTACATATATAATTATATATATATTTTTTTTCTTAAATATAAATAATAAGATTTTATTAAAAATTAGCATATATGCTAATGTGTTTTGATGATTGTAATAATTTAAATCTTTTATTAATTAAATGTTTAATTTTAACTTAATGTATATTTAATCTTACATTTTTTCAAATTAATGATTTTATTACACATATATAATTTCAATTTTTTTCTCATATCTAATTTAAAATATGTTCAATGGATTTATTAATTTTTTTTATCAATTAATTTCTTACCTTAATTTTAAATTTAATATCAATATTTAATTTAATATCAATGGCGATTCTAAGAGATATTTCAATTTTAAAGATTTTTCATCAATTTTTTTAATCATTTTAGCTTTGAAAAATGAAACTAATAAACCAAAATATAGTACCAAATAAACAATAGATATCATATTCGATATATCAACGAATGTAACTACAATTTATCAAAATTATGGAAATTAAAGCAATAAAAGTTTATTATCTCATATAAAATAATAATATTTTAAATAAAATAATGAAAATTATTAAAAGCAAAAAAATTTTTCAATATTTAAATGCAACAAATTTATGATTCAAAATCTCTTCCATTCTCTTTTTTTGTTTTTTTTAAATATTTTTCTCCAAAAATTAATTTATTGCAATAGATACTAGACACTTTGATTTTTTCTTTCGGAATTTCTTTCTTTTTTTCCCTTTTCTTTTTTAACTTTTTTTTAACTCCTTACCAGCCGTTTTCCTGGACTTTATTTTCTCGTAAAGCTTTGCTCTCCGCGTTACTTTTTTAACGAGTAGCTGAGGTATAAAGACCGTTCCGTGAGAAGAGAAGCTTTTAGGAACACAGTACCGATTCAAAAACTCACTCCGCTAGGCAGGATTTTAGGGACGTCGAGCAATTCAAATTCAGATCAAGGTTAATCTCCTTTCGACATAAAAAGGGGGAACTTGGTAGTGACGGGAGTGTCTTTCCAAAAGGAATTCTTTAGTTTCAACGGGAATAAGGATGGGTCCCATTTAAAGTAGTTTTGACATAATTACCGCCACTGTTCTTTTATACCGTATTAGTGAGATTTTTTTAAGAAGTGCGTATTTTAAAATGGTCAATTTTTTGACCATTGAAAAAAAGGATTTGATTAAATTTGATTTAATTTTTCACTATTATTTTTATGGGGATAGTTTAAAAGATTTTTTTGTAAAGATTACACAAGATTACACATTATAAATTTATTTTTAAAAATATAATTAATAAAATATGTATAAAATTATATTATAAAAAGAATTGTAGTTTGAGATGAATAGAAAATTTTAAAAAATATAAATTTATTTTTAAAAGAAGATATATTATTAGATAATAAAATATGTAATAAATATATATTGTGAGTAATTAAAATAAGAATGTGAATGTAAATTAAATTTAGAAAATAATAATGATTTATAAGTTAAGTTAGAAGAAGTTGAAATAAAATGAACGAAACAACAAAGTAGAATTTAATATAATTATATCTTAAAATAATTATTATTTTATTATAATTTTATTATAATTATATCTATTTATTATAATTATATCTTAAAATAAAATCATAAAAAATTACAACAGACAAAATTTCCATCGATCCATCAACGTTCACAAAAGAAATACAGGATAGAGAAAACAAGAAAAAAAAAAATAAATTATAAAAAATTAAAAGGAGAAACTAAAAAAGGAAAAGAAGGAACTTCATTATCGACCGATCTCTTCTTCAAATTCCCTTTCAACTCGCGATTTTTCCCGCCATTCTTTCAATTCCACGATTCCGTCAATACCAGCAGCTTAATTATTCCACATTAAAAATAACCAAGAGCCACGGAATGAAAGCGAGATAAGCAATTCAAATTATTCGGTTCCCTTCTGCTTTCGGTCTCTTTTACCTCTTGGTTCATTGTAGAAAGAAAAAAAAAAAAGGTTTGAGAGAGAAGGATAGAAAGAGAAAAGGACGATCCGAGGGAGATCGAAAGATAAAGGAGCAGTCAGCGATTAACGTTGCCTTGTGCAAGAAGCGCGGAAATCCTCTCGTCCGGAGGTAAACTTTTTTAATTTCGAACATCCGTGGAAATTATCCACTAACTTCGCGAAGGTTTACTACTAGCCATCGCCACTCTTCTCTGGTCCACCTCTCCGCCTAGACACGCCTCATCCACGGAAACCTGGTATTCAAATTAACCAGAAAGTTCATCTCCCCTATTCGTTTTAATAGGTTACAAGTCTAGCAGGAGGAAAAATTAAGTTTCTTAGAAGAGGTTAGATTATAATGAAATAATGGTAAGATAAAAGGATTTTTAAGGTATGTTCATTGACAAATTGAACCAGCAGGATTTGTTTTATAGAAAGTAATATGAAATATGAAATTGTTGAAACTATTAAAAAATTATAATTTTAATATGCCAAGAGAGTAAACAAAAGAATATTATATTATTAAAACTGATTTATTAATAGATGAATTTGATGTTGATGATATTATAAGAGAATAAACAAAGGAATATTATATTCTTAAGAAATATAATTCTATTGGATAAATTTAATGTGCTATAAGAGATTAAATAAAGAAATATCCTATTCTTAAAATATATAATTGTGAAAAGATAAATTGAATGTATTATAAAAGATTAAATAAAAAAGTATTATTCTTAAAGAATACAATTTTGATCGATTAAGACAAAATTTCTAAAAATATTAAAAATAAAATAATGATAGACAGAAAATTTATTTATATGATATATTCAATTAGCTGGTGTTAAAGTAAATGGTTAAGACTATTAAGAGATAAAACTGTTATGTTATGATATAAAAGACTTTACTGTTAAAGAATACTTATAACTTTACTTTATTATTAAAAAATATAATGTGAATATTGATAATATTTATGGGAATAATACTGGATAAAAGGATTTATAAGATCAGTTCTATTGTGCATTGACAAATTGAATAATGTATTGTGTGTTGATGAATAAAAATTAAGATTGTTGAAACTCTTCTGTTGGGACTATTGAGAGATAAATCTATTGTGTTTTACGTATTCTCTTAAATATTATTCTTCTTAGAATTAAATATATTGTTATTGATAAAAAGTAGAAATAAAGTTATGAATAGAGAAATTAGTAAGATATATTCTATTATTTATTGACCAATTCGAAAATAATTAAAAAATAATACAAAAATAAATATTATAGAAAAATAAAATGAAACAGATGAAAATATATTGGAATAAAAAAGTTTTAACTTTCAATAATAAATAAATACTCTATCCATTACATTTTCTTCATCTGCTACAAAATTGTACATCTTAAATATAATTGCATTATAATGCAACAAATATAATAAAACATTCACACCAAAAAAGAGAAATAGAAACTTCGTCTAAACCTAACCTAAAATAAGAAATATAACTTAAACTTCAAACTTCAAATATTAAAAATCATAAATAACAATCCAACAACATAACTATATACTAATATATAACTATATATACAACAATACATAACTATGCACGTGAAAGGAATAACAAATATTTATTGTTGAATCACGAATTCTGCAATGTAAAACGAGAAAATGCTTAACCGGCACAATTTAAAGGGACAACACGTCGATTTCCATAAACAGTCGAACAATGAATAGGAAGGAGAATAGATCAGAAAAAGAGAAAACACAAACAGAGGGGAGATGGTAAAATCTTGACGGACGAATTGAAAGGGAAAAGTTGCAAGAGTTCCTCCGCAATTCGATTCCATTTATCGTTTCCAACATTCACGGGTGGTCATAAATTTTCGAAAGCATCAGAAATCTCCTCTCCTGAATAAACGTTATATTGTTTGCTTCGAAGGGAGGTATGTGTCATTCTGGATAGCTTTCGACTTCGTATCCAAGAAAGCAAGAAAACCGATACGCATCAGAAACGAAGTGTAAATCTTGCTGGTAATTCGTTATTGGTAGTACGATACCAGGATAGTTCTTCATGAAGGAACGAATTCGGTTCAATATTTTTTTATTAAAATTTTGAATTGATAATAAAATGAAAATAAAGCGTATGATTATCTTATAATGAATAATAAAATAAATAGAAATAAAAGAGAAAATGAATAAAAATGAAAAAATATAGGGATGGAAAATATGATAAAATTATAAATATCACAAACACAAGAATAAATGAATGAAATAAATTCCAATTACGTCATATCTACGAATTCAATCGTATATATTTTTGCAAAAAAAAATTTTTCTATATGATTTAAAAAAATTTTTTAAATTTATTTAATATTATTTAATATTATTAAAAATATAAAGTTAATTCCTTGAATGTTCAATAAAATTTAGATAAATCTAATAATTCTCTCAATTTTCTCTAATCTCAATTTTGAGGTTAATCCTTGTCATACTTTTTGATATAATTGTATCTTTTTATTGTTAAAAACTTCTTTTGCAAAAAAATTATGATATTTCATTTTATTTTTACGTTAAATATTTTTAATATTTTTGATTTAGTAAAATTCGAAGATATTCGATAACAAGTTTGATTCCGTAATATCAATCGTCATTAAACGTAGCACCATATAAAATATTTCTTTTCAAACACTTGAAAGGTATAATAACCGGATTCGCGAACAATGGTGAACGTGTAACGGAAGTGGCTTCTGAATTAATCGTTTATAAGATAAAAGAGCTCGTTTGACAAAGGATTGATCCTTCGATCGAGTTTTATTCTTAAAACGTTTCATCCTGCTCGTTGCAGAATGCAAATGGAAGATGAAACAATCGGTTTTGCTTGTAGTATCGATTGTAAAACTGTTTGAAATTGGCTGGTTATCTCGTTGAATAGTTGAAGTGACGAAATGAAAGGGTGAGGATCTTAAACACTGGTGTAATGAAAATGGTCAAATGAATTAATTATTTCTTTGAATAATGAAAAGAATAATGAATTGAATGATACTTATATTATTTCGCGAATAACGTATAATTATAAATAATAAATTATACTTATTCAAAAATAATATTATAAGGAATTATTTAAGAATAAATGTATCATATTATACAATATTTTAGAGTCAATAATGATATTCTTTTTATTTATTCTATCAAACTATAGAAAAATGAACTATTTGTATTGAAGACAAAGAAATTCCAGAAGAATAGAAAAACATTTTAAAGTCTTTTTAATTTTTTTTGTGAAATCATGCATAAATCTAAATATAAAATTTCACAGCTTTGATATTAATACTTTAGAAGAATAACTTTATAATGCAATTATATATATCTTCTTATTCGTATTTGTTATTTGTATTTTAAATTTTCCTTTAAAAACAGTAAATGTTTTATTAATTTCTTTAACTTTAAATAATACAATCTTTATTTTACTGCTACTTTCATCATCAAAAGCAAAGCAGAAATAATTATTTAAATATAGACACACAATTTGTTTCCACCGTATTTGAATAACATTTTTACATTATTGACAATAGTTATCATTGATATTAATATTATCATTAATAGCAGTAAATTATTATTTTAAATATTTTCATAATTATTAGATCAGATAATTAACAAAATGATAAAAAAAAAACTATCAATAATATTAATACATCGTGAAAAAAGAAAGGAAAGATTTTTGAATAGAATGTAATTCCTTTTTAATCTTCATTATTTCTTCGAAACGTTCATTGTTTCTAGCATGGATTCTAGCGATCGGTGTAAAAACGATCTTTTTCGATGATAAGAATTTTTCGGGGTCAAACGGTTCATTTGCCACATTTGGAGAATTTCACGGATTCGAAGTAACTTCGGGGTAAAAAGGGGTAGGAGGGGGTGAAAAAAGAAAAAAAAGAGAATTGACCCGAGAAGTTACGGCTACGCCACGATCTAAAATATTCAAGAGATTCGAGAACTACGAAAGTGGAAATGGGTCAATTTCTCTTACCAAAGTATCCTCCGATCCCTGTGAAAGAAATAGAAATGTGTTGCTGATTCGATCATTCGATTCGCGGAAAGGGACACTAAAGTCTGATGAGATTCAAAGGTTAAAGATTAAATTCAAATAAGATAAAATGAAATATAGTAGATCGAGATTGAACGTTCATTATTTGTGTCGATGTAAAAATATTAGTTCGAAGAGTCAATAAATAAATTCACCAAACTCGAAATTGAACAAGTTTTTAGACAAAAATTTGAATACTTGCAAAGTCAATTGAAATATTTTTAAATTCTTAATTTATATTTTAAATTCAATTTATTTATCTGTATTAATCTATTGTTTTATTATAATAATATTTTAGGATTTATTCTATTTCAAATTCTTCAAATTTCCAAAAATTTATTAGTACAATAATATTTTCTTCTACAAACTTCTAAAGGAAAAAATTGGTTTCCATTATTAAAGATAATTTATCTGTAATAAGAAACAAAGGAATAAGTTTCATTGAACTCAAATTAAACAATTCCAATTATTCAAATAAATTATATATAAAAATAATCATTAAAATAATAGATATTATTTGAAATAATCATATTTTAATCCATTGGAGGGATAAATGACTTTCCTTTAGATTATTTTATTATTTAATTCTCAAATAATATAAATATTCAAATTAATATTTCCTAATTCCATTATGTCAACATTATGCGTCAAAAATATAGATTACGTCTCGCGCATACAATTTTAAGTCACATATTATTCTTTCTAATGAAAATACACATTTAATACAAATTTGCAGCAATTATAAATATTATAAATTAAAATATTATATATAAAAAAAAATATTATATATCAAAATACGAATATTTTTCTGACAAATTCTTCGAAGCGAAAACATTATAAAAATACCTGGATTTTAACTTCAATAATTCATTTAGTTCAACGACCACCTATTTATTATTATTTTATTCGAGCGAATTAACCAAAATAAAAAAAAAATCATTCGAAGCAAACAGTAAAAATAAAATCAATCCTCTTCTCGTTATTATATTTATAAAATAAAAGTAATATTTATAATAATAATACTACTATATGTTGCTTCGTTTCGAATAAAAACCTCTTAACTTAGCAACTCTTGCAATGTTCTTGTACTATTCATAAAGCCTATAAACTTTTTTCCTACTATAAAAAAACAAAAAAAAAAAAAATTAACACCTCCAACAAAAGGTGGCAAATCGAAAGAATAGCATAAGTTCATCGAGCTTCAGAACAGCTTGTACTCCTGTTATATATCGATCCCGACATAATGTTGTGCGCGGCGGCTGACTTATTGACAAAGTGATAGAGTCGGGGCTTAAGGGGGTGGCTCGAGGATTCAGCGTCGAGAGGGTTGCACACACAGGCGTAACCAAAGTCCCCTTAGGAGTTATGCAGAATTATTTCGCGGGTCTGCGTTTGCCTGTCGAGCATCACCCCCTCCCCCTCCCCGACAAACTCTCTTTCACGAGTTCAAGAGCACGAGGAATCAAGAGTTGAGGAAATTTGCGTTGATATTCGATTTGGAAATTAAAAGATGTTCGAGAGGGAGGATGCTTCTGTTAATTTAATTAAGCGAAGAGTGGAAGTTGGAGGAGAGTAATTCTTCCTTGTGCGGGAAAGGGGTTGTGATTTTTAACCCTTTCGCGCTATCCTTGGCCAGACACAATTTGGTCAGAGTTTGACGTTTCAATTTGGTTGTTAATATTGAACAGATTAGAAATTGAATGGAGGAATATATGAATGTATTGAAAGAATCGTTTTGGTGAAAATAAAATTTTTGGAAAATTGATATAATTCTTGGATCCGTTTGAATAAGAACGACATTTTCGTTTTTGAATATCTTGTACATGGGAATCGGTATATAAGAATATTTTGGATTACAAGAAAGAAGTGTTAGTATATTGAAAGCTAATATCATGATGATATTAGATTATTGTTGTTTTCAATTTTTTCTTGCATTCATTTTCGAAGAAGATTAAATTTATATAATCTATATTATTCTGCGATAATTATTCATTAACTATTTCAATATTTTTATTTAAATATTATTCATTATTTATGAATAATATATTATGAGCAATTAGAATAATAATTAATTAATTATTCCAATTTATGAATATTTATATATCATAATTGAACAAAAAAAGAATATTAAGAATTATTAAAAAATTGCAAACGTATATCTCGAAGATTTTCAACTTTCTTTAAATTTTTATCGTAATAATGCGGATATTGTACATTTTACTTTTGATTAAAAATTTAATTATTCGTGTCTTCTTTCTTCATTGTCAAATTATCACTATTAAAATGGCATTAACAAATAAAAATAAATCAAATACTTTATGAAAAGTACAAAAATTAAGGAAACTCTTAATTAACAGAATTTAATTACCATCCTCAAAGGGGTTAATCGACGGTCGAGCACAAATAAAAATTTTCTCAATGATACATCAAAAAAAAAATAACGGGCAACTTGTGTTTTAAATTTTAATGAAATAGAAACGAATGCATAAAATAATTAAAGTTATCTCGAGGAGGAATTTCAGACCGCAGAAACAACTCCTGTTCGAGGATTCAATAGTAATCAGTTCTTAACATCCCGGCCCCTCTTCGAAACCCTTCTCTCAACCTCCCCAAGCGAGTTACTATTCAGAATACCCTTTCGAAAACCCTCGCTCGACCCTCCTAAGCCGCCCCAAAACACCGCTATCGTTCCAACCCCGATCCACTTCCCAAAATTCCTTTCAAACACCGGGTCACTTCTCACCCATACAGCTCGATTCTCTGCACCCTGTCCTCGAGAACTAGTTCAGGCAAAGTTTCAAAGATCTATGTGTGTGTGTGTGTGTGTGTGTGTGTGTGTGTGCTGTCCCTTGGAACGAAGTTGATTTTTTGATTGAAATTAAAGAAGTTTTATTTATTGCAATTATTATAATAATTGTTAATAATTTTAATTCAATGGAATATTGTAGTCTTTGGTTGGCTGTATCTTCGAAATCAGTATGAATATAATTTAAGTTATTTTAAAATACAAAGTGATTTTCAGGTGAATTATTATATATGTAAGTTGAAACTATATGTTTGTTACGTTTATAAAATTGATTATATAAATATAATTTTCAGTAATTTCAACGTAAAATAATTTTATTATCTTTGATTATATTTTTTAACGCATTATTCGGATCTAAAGATATTATTGATAAAAGAGATATTATGAGCATAAATAATCAACAATTGTAATATAAGATAATTAATATAACTTTTAATAATATTTTTTAAGGTAACCTTTTTGAATGTTAAAATTATATTATTGAATTATTAATTGAACCTTTATTATCAATAGAAGAGGTTAAACAAATTTTTTCAAATTTCAGGATATTAATTGTGAAATTAACATCAGCTTACATTATTCGTAAATTTTTCTCAAATTTATCATGAGTCGATCTAATTCACAATCACCTTTCAATGAGCTTCTATCTCCGTCAGACAAAAGATCCAACGCGATACGATCTTTTAAACCCACACCTCCCCTACGCTATCTCTACGTCGTTGACCCACTAAAAACTTCGTAGAACCGGGTACAACGACACGTAGAACGATTGCATTTTCCCCCGAAGAAAGGCGAACAGGAGACGAGTAAAGCCCGGAGAGAAGTTACGTTCGAGGGTGGTGTGTCAGTGGGGTGGCTGTGATATCATTACCCTCGAGTCTAAATTCCGGTACACATAAGTAAGCGTATGGAGGAACATGATACGCCGGCTGACACGGCGGGCTTGTCTTATGAAACGTCGCGCAACCCCCCACGGATGAGCACAATATCATCCCCCGACTCGTGGTGGAATATCTTCCCTATAGAATAATGCCACGTCGTCGTTGAATGAATCCGCCAAGATTTTCGATTCGTGAATCGGATACACGAAAAATAATATAATAAAATATAATAAAATCGATCGAAGTTTCGAATTATAAAAATAAAGAAGTTAAAGTTTATCGAAATGGAAAAGTGTTACGAACTTAAGCTACAATGTGTTTAAATAAATATAATATATGCTAAATTATTTCTCTATGTAGTTCGTATTATAATAGCAACGGATAAAAAGTGTAAGAAAAAATTAAAAATTTTGTCATCAAAACCCATTTAAGAAATAGAAGAAACCATACCATTGAAATCAATTTTTGTTTTATCCCGATATCTCAATTGGTTGTTGAAATCAACATATCCATAGTGTTTACGACAGTATAGAGATTATGAATGGATCTAGTGACTTATATTTTTTCCTAGAAATATGTACACTTTCCACTTGCCTGCAGTTAGAGATAGGTTAACGAGACGAAGTACGAGCAAAAGAATAAGCGACAAAGACAAGATAGTAAAAATTACCTTTTCGTTTACACGACGATATTTTGGGAACCAAAAGTCGGTTCAAGATGAACAAAAAAGAGTTTTAAAGGATAAGGTTTCACGCTTCCAATGATCGCTCATTCGTTAACCGGAAATTATTATCTTCGAAATTATGACGATTTAAAGTTTTCCTAATTTTAATAGAGTTTAATCGGATACGATTAAAAATTTTCTTTTCTTTATACGACGATATCTCGAGAACCAAAAGTTGTATCGAAAAAACATTTTAAAGCGTAGGATTCTGCACTTCTATTAGACTTTCATCTATTAATTGGAATATCAGATTTATATTTTTTTTTTCTAATTTTAATAGAGTTTAATCATATTTTAAAATAAAATTGTTGATATATATTTTTTTTTATTTGATGAAAAAATATTGCTTACGACGATTTTGGAGATTAACGATATTTTAAAGATTATTTAAAACAAAAGAATCTTTATCTTTTCAAATAAGTAGATATTATACTTTTTTCTATAAAAGTAAGAAAAAATTGACAAAAAAGATTTTTATTAATTTAGTCAATTTAAAATATTAAAAATATGAATATAACTTTAAAGTTAAATATGAATTTAACTTTAACTTAAAAGTTAAACTAAAATATTTAAATTTAAATTATAATACAATATTTTCTGCATAATGTATGATAATTTGCAATTCTGAAAAAATATTTAATAAAATATTCATTTTCATTTGTTTAGGTAAGCAGTGCAAGGAAGATAAATATATGGATAAAAAATGAGGATATAGCATACCAACAGCTTGCTGATGATATATCATATCCAACATGAGGTTTTTATTTTATTATTTATATTAAGATTATATTATTATTAAATATTAAAACAAAATTTTATATGAAATATTGAAATATCGAAATTTTGAGAACGCAAAGCATGTCTCTAATCAAGAGAATGTCGTTCATATTTAATGTGCTTTATTAACAAGAACATTGCCATAATTACATTGTAATAAATGCATGATAATATAAATTTAATGAATGAAATTTAATATATATGAAACACGTGTGTCCTATCTTTATGATAAAATAACAAATTCCATGAATGATTACAAAAATATAATAAAATTAGTTATTTTCATATTCGTTTCGTTTCAATATTCGTCAAAATATCCTTTGTAAAATAATTTCTTCTTTAAATTTCTCCATATTAATTCATATTTTATGAAATTGTCTACCATTTTATCCCGATCGTTAAAATACAATCAAAGTCCTGAGAATTTAATCAACAAGAAGAAGGAAACGAAATTTAATTTTTTTAATATTATTCCTTTTAATATTAATTTTATTTCATTATAATTTTATTTCTGATAATTTTATTCCTTTTTTATATAAACTACAATTCATTAAATATGATCAAATTTAACAATTCATATAAATTTTCAAAACAAAAAAATTCAAATTATCGATACTTTAATAAGTATTGAAGTTCATTAAAGTTTTAAAAAGCGTTCAATAAATATTAATATAATATTATCAATTATTAAATGTTCACAAGATTGTCGACAATTCTGAAACATTGATAAATACACATATTGAATGTTTGAATATTTACAATCTTATTAAAAAATAATTAAAAATTTTTAGTAACCAATTCAACTAATTTGATGATTAAGGATAGATAAAATAATATAAATTAAATATAATTCTTAAATATTATTGTTGTTTTTAATTATTGTTGCTATCATTCTGATTTAATATAAAATTATTTAATATAAAATTATCATTTATTTCAATCTTTCGCTTAAAGATATACCCAAGTATTTTACACTGATGATAATTTCGAAATATCAAACATTAAAATATAATAAATAATATTATCTACTTCACAATATTTTACAGAAATCGATTTATAATCAAAGTTTTAAAATTGTTAAAGAAGAAAGAAAAAACGAAATAAAATTTTAAATGTCCTCCCCTAATTTGATGACCAGAAACTGCACGTCGAACTAAACTGTGCTTTTATATTAATTAATTTTCCAACCATACATTATTTATCGCGTTTCACGCTCGAAATGCCAATTATAATTCCCAGAAACGTTTCTCCAGCTGCCAGCCTCCCCCCAACCTCTCTTATTACTCGCTATTAACGAACACATGGTTGCCCCAGCAGCCGCATAATTCGCAAATACGATAATCAGAACTGTTTCGAAAGCGTGCTTTTGTCACCGACAGTGGAGAACAATCGTCCGATTTGAGTTTCAATGCTTTCGACCGGCCGCCATTTTGTCGCGCTTTACGGGTTTTTGACTGCGAAATAACATCTCCGGTCGAAAAATTGAAACATTTTCGTCACTCTGTACAATATGTTCTAATATTTTGCATAGATTGGAAAAGGAAATGTCGATTCATTTCATCTTTTCGATTTTTTTTTCGAATTTTTTTCTTCAATATTCTCTTTTCTTTTCTTCGTTTTTAGAATTTAATTTTGCTTTTTAATATTTTCCGTTTTGAATTACTTAAATTTTTCTTTTCGAGATTCGAGAATCTCGAAAAAGTTTATCGATTAATTCGATTTTCTGGAAGGAATTTCTATCATTTTCTCTAAAGTACAAAACACTTAGATCTCCACTCTTGGAATAATGAATAATTTATCTATTTTTCAATAAGAGCTTAGCTTCTCAATTTTCTTAATCTTCTACCAATTTGTATTATCTATCCTCTTCCGATATTCCGCGCAGTTTCAATAAAAAAAAAAAAAGAAAAAAGAAAAAAAAAGAGATGATCTCCAACTTATCGCGAATTTCATCAGCTATTTTCCATCTTCCCTCCCTCTCGAAACGAAATCCTGTTCAGTCTGAGGAGAATTTTTCGCCGTCTGCGCGGTGGAAATTCAATTTTTTTTTTTTTTTCTTTTTTTCCTCTCGCGACTTCCGCTCACTTTTAAAACTTTTCCCTCCCTTACCCATTTTTTCTTCTCCCTTCCCTCGCCCCTCTATCCCTCTCTCAGCCGGCTCGAATCGCTTTATTCACGCGAAAAAACTTCTCGCATATATGCATAATTCCGGAACGAATCGAAACGGAATAATGATCGTTCGAAGGAAAATTTGAAAACGTGTTAAAATCACGTTTGACAATGATGTAAAAAGATAACGATATGTGGTGGAATGATAATTGAAGGAAAATGTGAAAGGAAAAATGAAATGGAAGAAAAGAGAAGAATAGATTAGGTATTAATTTTTACTCCTTCCTTTTTTCGAGAAATTTTTGAGAAATAGAAGCAACGCGAAAAAATTAATAAGAATTTGAAGAGTGTAAAAAGGGCAGGAAAAAAAGAAATTATAAAAATAAATAGATAAAAATGAATTTCGCAATGAGGGAAATTGTCGAAAAAAAGTGTTTAAAAAAATGTTTAAAAAGAAAAAAACAATGGAGAAGAATGCGCTATTGTGTGGAAAAGAATTTCAGGAACAAAAGAACGATATGAGAGAAGATGTATCAATAATAACAAAGAATAACAGAGCATCAACTATAAACGAATCGATCGTGTTGCTGCCCCTGTGTACGAATCGTTGTATTATTAATAAGAATTTTAACGATCCTTGTAATTAATAATGCATAGTGTAATGTTTGTTTGATGAGTTTACTTTTCCAGAAGTTGAGACATGGAGAAATATGTGTGTGCACAGTGAATTGTAAATTAATCGATTTTGGGTGATCTATGATGTATACCCGGCATCCAAATATTTGTGAAGTGGAATGAACTTATGTTTTAATGGAATATTCTATGAACAATCTATGAATTTTATATAGTATAAAAAAAGAAATCATTGAAATTGCATTTATCGCAATATATTATGGATATATCTAATATTCTTTATTTCAACAGATTAAAAGTTTTTATATACTGTATTTTTATTAAAATTTTTATTCGTTTTTCGTAATAATATTAATAATCGAATTGGCGAAGTAATACGAGAGAAGAAAGAAAATTTCCATTTCCCATTTCCCATTAACGAAGAAAAACAAATTCTGCATAATATATTTTTATTATAATTTTCGATCATTTCATAATCTCTCATATTGCCAAGTAATACGAAAGAATAGAGAAAATTTCCATTTAAAAGAGAAAAACAAATGTAAATTTGACATATAACAATCTTTATTCATTTAATAATCGAAACATCGCGGTAATGGAAAAAATTAAATGAAAAATAATAATCTGTATTCATTAAAAAGAAATAAAATAAAAAAGAATAGTAATAAAATGATAATATATCATAATTTTTATTTATGATCTCATCAATCTTCAAGGAAATGGAAAAAAAATAAAATAAAACAAATCTTCATTTATTCAACATTAAGAATAAAAAATTTTAATCATTGAATATTTATAAGAGAAGAAAAAAAGAGAAAAAAAATTTTCTCAGTTTCAACGAAAATCAAAATTTTATGACAATCAATTTAAATATCTATCTAAAAATTATTATACTCTGAAAAAAAAAATACTATTACATTATAAAAGAAAAGAAGAAAAAATTTTTTCAATATCAACGTTAATGGAAATTTTACAATAACAAATTGCTTTCATTTATAAAAGAAATCGATCGATCGATTTCATAATCGACTGAAAAATTATCGTGCCATGCTGTATAACGTAATTAGAATCGGGCGGACGTTCCTTACTTTCACCGTGGCTTATGTAACAAAACGAAAAGGTTAACGCTCAGATGAGGAGAATAGCAAGAAATACCAGACTCGATGCTCTTTCGCGATTAACCTGGAAATTTCTACATTTTTTTTTTCTTTTTTTTTTTTTTTTGTTCCATATTATCGAACCACCCTGCCATTATCCTTTACAGGCGTAAAATTAGCGACAGTTAAAGTCAATATAATGTTATTATAATGGTTATTTCGTTTATTGAGAGAGAAAATTTCTGTTATTACATTTTTGGGACATTTTTTAAAAAATAGCTACGAATTTTAATAAATTCGTTGGGATAGTTATGCGTTGTTATGAATTATTCATTTATTTCCAGGTTTAATTATTATATTAATTATTGAGTAGTAATCGAATTGTATTTGCATTGGAACGTGGTGATATAAATTTCGAGAATGATGGAAAACTGTAGAATAATTTTGGAGTATGATGAATTCGAGTTGAAATAATTTATATTTCGTTCTATTGTTGAAATAAAAAAAATCGTTTTGACATGTAATGTAATTGGAGAGAAGTTAACATAATAAATTTGAAATTAATATTAGGAAATGTTAATGTTAATGTTAAGAAAAATATATTTGTTGTAAAGAATTTGATTGCTTGAAAATTTTTTAAATTATTGATTTTGTTTATAAATATTAAATATAAAATTATAATTTTTAGTTCATGTTTTATTAAATATATTTTTAAATATTCATAAATATTTTATATATTAAAGAATATAGAAAAGCTGCCAACGATTACAGGGTTCATAACAAAAGCCATCCTTGTCAATTTTCATTTTTTTTAGTCTTTTTAATTTTTATTTAATATTGTGAACATGTCTTTGTTGACAATGTTAATCTATGTTAAGTGAATTATTGGATTAATACTATATAATAAAAATATAATATATCTTTATATTTATAAAAATTGTATTTATTAGATAAAATCTATTTATAAGTTATTAAAATATTATCAAATGAATATTAATAATTTTTCTCTATTTTATTTCAATTTTACTTATTTTTAAAATACTTTTCAAAATTATTCTATGTAGATAATATTTTTACATATAAAAAATATAAAATTTTTAATCTTAGATCAAATGATAACAATTTTTTTTCATAATAACTTTATTTCAATTTTGCTTTTTTAAATAATTACTACATCTATCTCGTGTAATATATATATCAGCTAAAAATATGGAATTATATTCCTTTCTTTTCATATCAAACATTTTTTTCAATTTTGTTATTAATTTGAAATTACAAATATTAATAGTAATTTCATTTATTTTTCTAAAGTAAGAGATAAATCTTTAATCTAATTATCTTTCAGATATTTGGATTTATATATTTGGAATAATATGTTGGTAATACCAAACTTTTTATCGACAGTGTAAAATAGAAACTAACCTAAAAAACCTAGAATGTCGATCGATCGGTACGAAAGTTTTCCGCGAACAAGGGAGGCTCTTTTCTGCTTATTTCGCGAAATAAATCGGCGATGTATCCGCGATCCGGTCATATATTTTTCTTATCGTAATGGAAGACGGACGTGTTCACCGGATCCTGAAGCTGAACAGAATGCAAGGACACCGAAACGTGTCTTTTCTCACCGGGGTCAGCGAAATGGATGAGAATAGATCACACTTATCCTCGTAATAGATCTGTCTCGCGATGCAAATTTCCATCAGAAGGAAAAAAAACGATAATTGAAATATTCCCTTACGTTTCATATTCGATTTTTATTGCATCCTATTTATTATTTCATGCAATTAATCAAAAATCGAAAAGAAATAAAAGATGAGTGAAACATAACCTTAAAAATATTGTTTTATATCTTTTATTTTATTTTATGCGATAAATGATATAGAATTAAAAATGAAAATATTTTTTGATTTATTAATTTTAATCAGAGAATAAATTTGCTTTACTAAACTAAATTGTTCAGAGGATCTGTATTAAAGAAAATAAGAATAATTTGATGTTTAGAATCAATTCCATATGCTTAAAATTTTAGAGAAATAAAATTACAGAAAATTGATATATATACGTTGTATGTAAAATATTACAAACTATTTTCTTAGAAATTATTATTTCTTTATTTATTTATTTAAATTGAACAATTGAAAAAAGAAATTGTATTTAAGAAAATAAAAAATAAAAACAACTAAAATTATACATATCGTGTTAAAAATAGAAGTGAATCAACTTTTATCGTGTTGAAGCGTTTTAATAATTCAAGATTCATATAAATAACGAAAATTATGGAAAATTGAATACAAAATCGAAAAAGGATTTCAGATTTTAATCAAATCGAAACACGATAAAAATACAAATGAAAATTAAGATCAATTTAATCCAAATGGAAAATAGTTACACAATATAATCCGTAGTATTTGTAGCATACCAAATCAGAAAGGGGACAATTAAGTGTAATATCCACCAAACGTTGATTTAGTAATTGGTGCATTGCCGTAATGAAATTAACAACGCTCGAATTATCAATTTCAATACTAGAATTTCACCGTACAATTATAATGAATTAGAGGTATTAAATTCAATTCAATTAGAATAATACACCCTCTTTAATATCCTATATATATATAAACCGGAGATGAGATTAGTTGCAAATAATATTTATGATTAAGTGAATTCCATTGATTCATAAAACTAATAATAAATCTATCCGTGAATTTTCTGAATCCAAGATCAAAACTTTTTGAAATAATTTTAACACCTAACCATTCTAGATTGCCGCTGGTATTGAAGTCCGTTGAAATCGCCGTTACAAGATTAAACGTTGAAACGTGGCTGAATCATTAATTTAATCATCGTACGTAATCATCGGTTTCCATTAAAATCCGGAATTGGCTGCGTAAACGTTGCGAATCCCGGAACGAGGCAGCTTGAAATTCCGTGAAATCGATGATTGAAATTTACCAGTTGATGCCGTTACGAGGAAAAAAGGGGGTGGGAGGGGAAGAAGGGGAGGAATCGAATTAAAAAATGGAATTTTCCCTGGACTTTTCGACGAAGGTAATTGTTAAACCGTGAAAGCTGGGAAATGGAATTAAATGGTACAACAGACGCGAAAAATAAAGTGCAGGAACCAATAACGCGATATGGAAGGGTCGAGTGTATTTATTAAATAATGAAGAGCAAAATGTGTTTGTTAAAATATATTATTATAATGTTGAATCTTGTTAAGGATTATTTACAAAAATAGATAGGAAAAGGAATATAACAATTTCATTATGATAAATTTTTAAAAAATAAAAATCAAAATTAGCCAACTACCAGTGGATTTGTCGAAAGATAAATAGTGAAATACCTCGTTCCATTTCGATAGTGTTGAGATGGGGAATTTTTCGAAGAATTGATGAGAATTTTTAAATATTTAAATTATTATTTACCCTCTTTTCGAAAAATAAATTTATATGAATAAAATGGACGCGTTTGTAAAGAAATATATATAAAAAAATTAAATAAACTTTGCAAATTTGCATAGTGATTTGTTCATTTCACAATAATTTAATTTCTATCATCTGTACAATTATCATTCTATTATTACTTTTCTTGAATACTATATTCTTCGAGATGACTTTCGCAACGTCTAAGTCTTCGACTTAAACCTAGAAATTACATAAGAAGCGAACAAAAGAGGAATAAGCGCTGAGAGAAGGAAGAAACCAAAGCTAGGAAAGAGATATCTTTAGAACACACGGTAAGAGGATTGGAAAAAAGAAAAAAACAAAAATTAAAAAGATCTGATAGGGATCATGAGCTCGATAAAAAAAGATAAAATACAAAAAAAAAAAAATAGAGGATTTTGAAGAAAGATAAAGGAAATTTTTTTATTATGTATAATAGTTGTTATGTTTCATATTTTAACATAATTGAAATAATAATAATAAAATAGAATAATAAATAAATAATCAAACAATCAAATTATAAAGAATCATTTTCATTTCTGTCTAATCGATAATTTATATTGTTTTAAAAGAAAAAATGATGTTTACAAAAATCTAGGTTAAATCAATTTTTATTATTATTATAATAGAAAATTTTCCAAATGTCAATAAATTTATTAACGAAAAAAATATATCTCCTTAAACACGATAAATCAAGAAAATAGAAAACAATCCGATAATTCACGCCCTCTATCGTTATTGTCCTGAACGAAAATAAAGAATATTGGAGCATAATACATATTTCTAAAAATATATAATAATCACATAATTAATATACAATTTCATAGCGAAGAAAATAATATTAATCTAACGTTATATTTATTATTTATCTGAATTAATAACTTTTAGAAATTTATATTTATCTCTGCGATGCAGAAAAAAAAGATAAATTAAATAAAAAAACGAAGAATGTGATTAATCAGCTTTAATAATCCCCAGAAACAAAAGGAAACACAGATAAATGAAAAATCGGAAAATCATTCACTGTATCATTCTTAATACATCCATAAAGAAAATAAAAAAAGATAAAGACGATAAAGTCAATTCTCGTGGTTATTCACTATCATATTTACAAACGTATCATTCATAGATCTGGAATAGGTTCCAGAATATTTCGATGAACCACAACCGGATTTTGGCTCGACTTGAACCACGCGTAAAGAGTCTTGGCCAGAATTTTCTTGGCCCCGTACCCGTGTCTGGCCCCATTGAAATTATAAGAACGACGGTGTCTGGAATACGTCGCGATAATTGCTCCTTCTCAGACAGACTTCCGCCGACGGACGACTTTCCTTCTCTTTGTTCCGGAATTGGAAAAGTGCGTTCGTGTCTGTGAGACACGAATATATATGTTTTGAGACGGTTCCACGTTACTACGAAGGCTATTGGAAAGTTGAGGAAAGGGAAGAGAGTTTGTGAAACTTGGAAGAATGGAGGATCCAACTTTCGGAAGTGTGTATTTGTTAATTCGATCTTGGAGGGAAGCAGAAGTGGATGATTAATGATTTTTTTCTCGAAACATTGGAAATTTTGGAAATGTGATTAATTTTATATGTTGAAGGAAATTGAATGAAGGAGAAAAAGTTTTTTGTCTCGTTAATAATATTATTTATAATATTTTCGGTTATTTATTTTTTTCTTTTGGAATTGGTAATTTTTAGAAATTTATTAATGGAGAAAAAATAGATGAAGAAGAAATGGAAGTTTATAACTAAAAGAAAATAGATATATAGATGAAATAGAAAAAAAATTTAATAATTAATTTGTTGAAATATTCTTAGACATTCTTAAAAACGCGTAATAAAACTAATTAAGGAAAAAATCGAAAATTTTATAATTATATAATTAATTAATTATTCTTAATTATTTGTATTTGCCAATACATAATCAAAGAAATGAAGGATTTAACATGACTTATTTACAGCATGGACGAATTAAAAATTATTAAAAAAAAATTCCTTAAATGAAAGAGAAACTGAAAAATTTTATGAGGATCTAAGGATTAAAATTTAAATCATGTAACTTTCTAACGATGGACAAAAAAATATATAAGAATGAAACGAAAAACATAACAATTAAATTAAAATAAATTGTCCATGATGGTTGTTCATTTAAACGTTTCTCAATAATGATTGAAATATCCATTGCAAATAATTATCGAATATATTTCCATCGTGAAAAAAAAAATAACTTTTCGATTATCTTTTTCGAATAATCGAATATTCTTAAATGTATAAAAATCCACAATCGAATATATATATATATATATATTAGATTAGGTTAGGTTAGGTTAGGTTAGGTTAGGTTAGGTTAGGTTAGGTTAGGTTAGGTTAGGTTAGGTTAAGTTAAGTTAGGTTAGGTTAGGTTAGGTTAGGTTATGTATATATGTATGTATATATAATTATTACACCATCGAGTATTTTGCAATAATTCATTAATATTCTACTGGCGCGTGATTTCGAATCTTTTGCCACCCTTTCGAGCGTAACAAATCGCGCGCACGCAATCGCGTAAGTGGCGAGTGAGCGATAAATTAATCAAGCATCTCCGACACGCGAGGACCTCGACTTCCGTCGCGCGAGCCGGAAACCATCGTATCAAAGTGGAGAGGGGGGGATCGATCCAGCCAAGGGGGTTGGAAACTATAGAGTACATAGTCTTCAAGGAGGAGAAGAAGCTGAGGAAGAGGACAAACGTCGAAACGTAGACACAGGTGTCTTTGATACAAGTGTTCCTGGTTGATCCTTTTCATTTCCAATTCTTTTCACGCTTGAACGATACCTGGTGACTGGTCAGTTTGAAGTTGAATTGTTTGAAGATGTAAATTCAAAGATATTATTTTTCGTTTGTTATGGAGTATTTTTGGAATATTGAAATTTTTTTTTTTTTTTTATTTCGAGTCGAAGAGTTTGTTTTTCGAATTTTGTTGTATTTTTTTCATTTTGAATCTTTCATATAGATCGAAGCAAAATATCGGTTTGCTTTTATTTTTTATTTATTTATTTATTTTTTTTTTTCGTTTTGAATTTTTCTCTTTTTCGAATATTTTCTTTTTTTGTTTTTTGCATCGAATTAGAATATTAGAATTAAAATTGATTTGTAAAAGTTATATTATAAAAAGGCTGGTTAAAATTAGATGTTATTAAAAAATATTTCAATTTTTCTTAAAAGTGATGTTTCGAGTTGGAAAGATATTTGAAATATTTCAAACTCATAATTAAAAATAATCGGTTAATATTACTAAGGCATTATTAAAAAGTCTCTCATTTTCTTTGAATTTCTCGTGCTTCGTATTGTATTAGAAGAAGATCCTCCAACTTCTTCTAACTTACAATTAAAAATAATCAGTTGAAATTAGCTTTTCTTATTATTTTTTTTATTATTTTTCTAAAATTTCTCCTGTTTTTTATTATTATAAGATACAGAGTGATTCAAATTCATAATTAAAAATAATGCAAAATAAAAAAATCAACAACAAAATTATTGAATAAATTTTTTAAAATTTCTTGAAATTTTATATTTTTGTTTCATTAAAGAAACACTTTAAGTTTAATTTCTAATAAATAAAAATAATTGATTAAAGCATTACTTATTAAAAAGTTATTAAAATATCACTAAGAAAAAAATTACTAAATTTCGATTGTTAAGAATTTCGATTGTTAAGAATTCGATTGTTATAAACAAGAAAATTTTAAAAATTTCCAAAAATTTTTACTTCAATTATCAATTATTTATTCAGAAAAATTCAAAATGTTTCGAAATTATAAATGAAGATAGAATTGACTAAAAATAAATATTATTAAAAAATTTTTAACGTCTTCAAAAAGTTCAACTGTTTCATACGATATTAAAGAAAGATACAAGCCGTCTTGAACCATCGTTGGAAGCAGTCGGTCGAGGGAGGGTGGCCCTTGTATTGATTCACAACTCTACCCCTCTTGTTCCCTTGGAACTCCGTAGAGCACGAGGAGGGAGGCGAACGAGAGGGTGCAAGTGGTAAGGGAAAACGGCAGTCAGACCCCTAAAACATTGGCGTGGGATGTCGAACTATCGCATAAATTAGTCTGCAGCCCCTTTCGTAGGGGCTGGGAATTGTATCTCGTTTCTACTTTTCGCTTTCGTCTTTCCCTCTTCTTCTTTTTCTCACATGTTTTCTTTTTGCGAACGTAAGATCGTAAAAGTTGTGCGGAGAAGTTCTGAAATGTTTATCAAGAGGCATAAGAAATGAAAAGTTTTTTACATAGGTATAAAAATTCTTTTTCCGCTCCTAAGATTTTAATTTTAAAAATAAAGTTTAGAATATATTATCATAATTTTATGTATATTATTTTATACATATTGCAAAACATAATCCATAAACAATTATAATATCCAATATCTTTTTTTCCATCCTAAAAAAAAAAGTCTTTAATTTTAAAATTGGAGACTTCCAAGTAAGTGACAGATCCATTAATAACAATTTTAAATTGCTCCCAATGTTAAAAATATACTATAAATTGAAAAAATATATTTTTACATACACCAAAATATCCAAAAAATAATGAATTTCTATTCTCAATATAAGATATATAGAACAAAAAACATTTATTATTTTATTCATAAAAATTTTTTTAGATGCAAAAAGAGAGATTAAATTCTTATTACACAAACCAATGATAATCTCATGCAATCTCAATGCACAAAACAATCAAAATTCATATAAAAAAAATTACTTATTTTTATGGATATATCAAAATCACTCAAAGCTATCAAAAATTAATCTTGACTAACTAATCTTGACTCCCCTTGTTAGAAAAAAACCTCGATTTAACCCGTCATCCCTGCACAAACATCCAAACTTAAACTACTCAATCCGCACATCGATCCGCAGTCACAATCGAATATGCAAAATATGAAACATAAAATGAAAAAAAAGAAGTGTATCCTATACTTCTCTCTACTCTTCGAACTTCTATCCCAGCTCACGAAGACTCGTCAATTCCATGAAAAAGGAAAAAAAAAAAAATGATATCGAATATCGATCGAACTTTCTTTCCCCTCTCTTTTTTCTTCTTTCTCAACCTCATATTTTCGTTAGGTCCGTATTTTCACGAGAAATTTCCAACCGAAAGCTTAGTCGGGGATGGTGATTCCACGTTATTTTTCTCTTTTTTTCGTACGCTACTGACTCTGCAACGGGGATAAGTAGCATTGAGAATCGGAAAAGGATTTAGTCGGAGGGGCCGAATCCGGAATGGGCGGAATTATCGTGCGGATTTCGAGAACCACCCCCCCCCCCTCTTCGAGCAGCACGCGACGTTTCCCTATAACTTTCTCTCCCTGCCTTCTTCCCTGCACGCAACGAGGTTTAACGAGGGGACGTCTCGCTAATGACGCTAATTATCGGTTCGGAATTATTTTGTTTGAGAAGCGGCCGTGTCCTCGAGAATATGAGAATTGGGTTCGATGCTTCAATAATGAAGAGATCTAGTGGAATTTTGTTCTTTTTTGTTGGTGATTTTTTTTTTTTTTCTTTATAATTTTGGACGAATTAATCGATATTATATAGTCGGTATTATAAATATATGGAAGAAATTAAAACATTCATTTTATTTTTCCTGTCACATTTTATTATTACACTAGTTTAAATTTTAAATTAATAACCCTGAAAATAATAATATTTAACGCTTGATTCTAATTGAATTTGTTAATTACAAAATCAAATGAAAATATTTGATCTGCAGTTACTTTATGGAATTCTACTTTTTGCATTATGATTATATAAATGAAATCTTTTCAAGATTAATTTTTTCCCCAACTCATTTAAATTTGAAAAAAAAATTGAAGTGACAGCATTATGATAAATCACTTTTTCTTTTCATTATGAAAATTTATTTTGTGTTCTCTCATTCGTATAATTGAATTCTGAAAATTATATTACAATCTGAACATTATAAATATCCATTACAAATATGTATAATTATAACTCCCAATTAATTGGCTGCTCCTTATTAAGAGGTTTCAACGAGATTCAAAGAGAGGCAAAATCGTCTGTTTTAAGTGTAATCGTATAATCGGTGTGAATCGTCGGTTTTCGAGGGGAAAACAGAGGGCAAGACAGTCCGATCGAGCGTTAAACGAGCGTTCAATCGAGCAAAACGGACGGTTCGCTCGGTCAGAAAAAGAGACGGTCTTTAATTCGTTCCGGGCGTGCACGCGTTTAGGCGCGAGCAGCCGAAGCGTGCCGCGCCAGAACGATGCTTATCCGCGTCGAAAACCCGCTTGTTAAATAACTGTATGGTGAATCGAACCGGTTTTTCGCGAGACCAAAAATCAAGTAAAATAAACGCGAACGGTGAATTGAAAAATTGAAAAATCGAGGAATTGATTGTTTGCTGATGCTAATGGATAAATGATCATTAAGTTTATATGAAGAATTTAAATACGTTGTAGCAATGTTAATATTAGTTTATGATATGAATAAGAGAGATGCGAGGTGTCCATTTTAGAAGTTTAAACATGATAGTAATTGCTAGTTTATAATATAATGATAATGTATATATAATATATAATAAGCATAATATTACTAAGTATTCTATTAATATATTATATTATAGTATTATATTATAATATTAATGCTATTTTATAATGTAGATAGAAGAGGTATGAAAACTTTTTAGAAGTTTGGATATAATACAATAATAATAGTATTCTATTAATATCTTACATTGTAGATAAATAATAGTAAAAAAAAGAATATAAGTAGTATTAAAAGATAAAAAATAAAAAGAAAAGAATACTACTACTTATTAATTAATAATATAAAAAGAATATGAGATTTCTAATTAATATTAGAAATTTATATTATTGTATTTAGTAATAATATTAATAGCAGTTGATGATAGTTATAAAACTTTTAAATGATATTAGAATTTGATTCATGACATACTGTTAATATTGATATCACTTTTTATTGCATTAAATTTTTATTATATTGTAGTATATAATATATTAATACTATTTATATTACTTATATTATTTAAATACTATATTAATAATTATATTTATATAAAGTTACAATATTCTATTTTATAATACTATAATATATTATTGTCAATAAAATCTTAATAAATATCACACTAATTTCTTAGATTTATTAAACGAACTAAATAATAAAATCTAATTAAATAGTATTAGTTTTGACTAATAGTCAAAATTAGTCACTCACATTCTCAAAATTCCTTCAAAAATTCTCACGCTTTCATTATCGCATTTCAAAATCTCTTATTCCACATTTTCATTGTCGACCAAATATCGTCACGTACGTATCTAGTCTGCTTATATAGTTACTTTTATGTAATTACGAGACATCGATAGAGGACTCGTGCCGATAACGAGTCGAGTGCTTCGATTCAACCAGAAACAAGGCTCTCTCTTGTGTTTTCACCGCTTTCACCCCCTCGACCTCGTGTATCGACCACCCTCACGTATCAAGGCCAAACTTGAAACAATGCGGCCGTTGAAGTCGGTCGAAGCTTTTATTGAACGTCGAACGAGCCAAAACCTGGCAAAACCTGATGGTGCACACGACGAAGAGAGGAAAAGAGTCGCGGCTTGACTCGAATTCGAGACGTTCGAAGGCTTATTAAGGCCAAGTGCCATCCGGTGCAACGACTTCCTTCCAACCCTCTAAAAACTTTTGGATACCATCTAAGAATACGATAATTTCTCCAGCGTGCTTAGTGGAATTTTTAATCTCGATATACTTGATTAGAATGGATTTTTAAGTGAATTTTTTTAAGGATGATTCCTTCTTCCGGAAAAGAAGATGTGGTAATAACGAAGATGCGAATATTATGTTGGATAGAAGTTATTTTACTGTGAATTCTTTTTTCTTCTTCTTTTTAATATTAATTGGTAAATATTAATTAATATAGATAAAAGTAATAAAAATGTATATTATAATATAATGTGACTATTGCTAGATTAATATATAAATTTTATTGGATTAATATTTAATTCATATAGAAATAGTATTAATATATTATGATATAGTAAAAGTTAATATTATTTTTTAATAAAAGATCAATATGAATATTTACATTTAATTATTTTATTATGTTATTTATATAATGCAAGTACTGTAATTAATATACAAATTTTTAATATCAATTAAAAATCAATATAAAAATTTATATTATTCTATAAATAACATATTTTTACAAAATAGATAATTTAAATAGTTTTTCTACTCTTTTTAATTCTTCTGTAATTCCAATAGTAGAAATGAAGAAAGAATTTAATATAAAATATATTTTTCAAATTTAAATTTAAAAAAATGTGACATTTCATATGTATCGATCCAATATATTATTATATGTCATTTCTATAATTTTAAATTAGATCAAACTTTATTATTTTTTTTATATTTGATTTTATAATTTGCATCTCAATTTCTTGATCTTATGATTACACTATTGCATTCTAATCCTTGAAATACATAAAAATATTTTAATCAAATCTTTAAAACTTTTTAAAACCTTAATTTAATCTTTGAAATCATTATTAAAAATAAATCCTTTTTCAAAATGGATAATCTAAAACCATTTTTCATTTTCTTTTTTTCTCACTTTCACTATCTTTTCAAAGAAAAGAATAAAAATCTATCCCACATGTAAAAAGAAACCTGTGAAACATTTGTTTCTTCCAATTCAAACGAAAATTTCTTTTGTACCCGGTTATTATGTACATTAATTAATAAAAAAACACAAATATCCTCTTTCAATTCATTTCTTCCGCCATCCCGAAAAAAGAACGAATATCCTTCCCTCCTCTTCTCTGTCCTTCTATTTACCAAAGCCCGTATTACTTTCAATTAAATTGTCCACGAATCTCATTAAACTCGGAGCAAACTTTCTTCTCCTCCTTCGTTCTGTCCAAACGACGTACCAAACCATTCTTTCATCCATCCTTTTTATATCACGCTACCTCTTCCGTTTCCTCCACTAACTTTCACGAATTAAATGCGTGCACATTCTTCGTTGACGAATGTCGTACGTCCTTGGCGAACTTACGACCTCTCTCTGCTCGGAATTGATAAGCTTCATCGAGAAGAAAGCTCCATCCCATTCTCCTTTTATTCGAATGAAGAGAAAACGTTCTTCTCTTTCTTCCCTTTCATTCTTTCCCTCTATTCTTCCTCTTCCACGGACTACCAATTTGTCCTCGCCACTCGACGTCGCGATGCTCGCCTTTTTTTCCCCCGTGGCCCTTTTCCATACTCATTTAGCCCCTTTCGTCCTGCGACGCTCGTTTAAACGGAGAGGAGATCCTGAAGGATCCTCCTAAAGGCCTGCTCCGACTCTTCAAACGATGCGAATTAGCATGCAGTCACGTTTGTTCCTCCTTCGTAACTAGAATTTTAAAAATAATTATTGCGATGGTTTAAGAATTTTTTAGTTCGTTTATTTGTTTATGATTTTTGTTATTTTTTTAATTTAATTAGCAATTTATTAGATAAAAACGAAATACAAAAGTTTTGAATTTAAGAATATATTAATTTGAAAGTTAACTTAACCTAATATACTTAATATACTAATAATTATTCATTATGTTCATCGAATTTTGGAACAATAATTTATAATTTCTAAAAAATTTTATATTTTCTGATAGTGCTAATCTAATATATATATATTTTTAAATAATTTAATAAAATCTTGATTCGATTGTTTTCATTAATAATACTACTAAATTGATATCATTTTAATGCATAATAGTCATATAATTGATTTTCAAATTCATTATTGCAAAAATGATATCTATTCTTATTTATCTTTTTCTTTTGCATAATTCCGATATGATATTAATAAAGTGATTTAATTTAACCTAATTAGAATATTAATATAATCTTATTAATCTAATCTGAACATATATGTTAAAATTATTAAATTTTAAATGTTTAAATCAATTGATTCTTAAACTCAAAATTTTATTCAATTATTTCAATTAATCCAATATTATTAAAGAATATAACAAAAAGTTTAAAAAAGTAATATGTCAAAATAAAGTAATATGTCAAATTTAAACCTATTTTTTTACAATTATTTTACAATTTTTTTAATATCTATTTGTATTTTAAGATTAAATGGAAATTATATCATATGGTTATATACTCATTATTCCAAAAAATATTTCAAAGAGATAAAAATTATACTTAATTATAATTTCTTATTTTAATTTATAAATAAAAAATAAATAATTGTATAGAAATATAATAAAAAATTATAATAATACAGTATAAGAAACAATAACAAACAGTATTTCTAACATATATTGTGGAAGAATTTAAAGTGATTAATTTATTATGTCACTTTTTGTTCCTTTCTTTAAAAGTGAACTATTTATTTTATTATAAATCTTAAATCAATATTAGAAAGTTAAGAAAGAAGATTTTATGAAAGAATATAAATTATAATTAATATAAATTAGAAATTTATCACTTTTTTTCATAATCAAATTGAATTAATAGTAAAATTTACATATTATGAACATTAATAAACCTTGTTAAAATATAATAATAAATGTATAACATAAATATTTATTTGATAACAAATTCTTTTCATTTTTTTCATTTTTTTTTCATTTTTTTCAAAAAAAAATACAAATCAATGAAATAGATTTATTAAATTATTTTTCTATGATTTAAAAGAATATTATATTATATTCTATTTATTTAATATACAATTAAAAAAGAAATTGAAAATACCTCTCTGACATATCATCGACCGAATTTTCGAACAAATCTGCTTTTATGAAATTCCAGCCTCTGTTTGTACATTACACCTCGCATTCCGCATCGTTCAACAATAAATTAAACAAATTAAGCAGATACGAGTGGAATCCTACAATATACCTGGATAATTGATTCGATTAATCCGATCGTCGATTTTGAAAAACAATTCGCTTACGAGTCGTTTTAACTCTTCTCATAAATTATCGTTATCGATACGCCTTCATTAGATGGATTAAAATTAATTAAAAAATGCGCAAAGAAATGCGTCATTAATTATTCATTAATGAATAAAGTCAGAGGGATAAAGTCAAAAAACAATTGGCTATGTTTTGACCTGAAAAGAAGAATGAATATTTTATAAAGAAAATATTATTTTTATGAAATATTTATATAATTAAAGTCTGAATTTTTAGAGCAGCACATAATCAACAATTATCAATATCTATAATTATAAAAAAAATTATCTAAAAGAAATTGAAGAAAAATTGTTATAGCAAAGAAAATATTATTATTAATATTATTTCTCGCGTGCTGCTCCCTTAATGTAGTTAAAAGATTCAAATATTTAATTAATATATAGAAAATATATTATATCATGTAATTTTCCTGAAAAAATTAATTAGAATAGCAATTAATTAGAAAGCAACTAAAACTAATTGAAAAAATTGTTTGTAAAAATTGTTTGAGAAATTATGTAGTATAATATATTATTTTAGATGTATTATAATGCATAATTTTAAATGGATCTTAATAAGAGAGATTTCAAGATCAATTTTCTTAAATGCTACTACATAACGAAATTTTATAATAGCATTTATTAAAACAAATTCAAACGATTTATCATAATGTAATTGTAATAAAAAGTTATAAATTGTATGAAATTCTTAAGAATTAGTGAAGTAAGAAAAGTAAAGAAGAATGCTATTTTCTTTTTGTAAATATCTACATAGTAAAAGAATATTTCTTCTGCAAACATAAAGGAAATAAGGAAATTTCACATATATCTAGAAAATAAGGAAACCGTAGAATATTTCTATTTCAAATATTTGGAACTTGAATAAGTGTGGAATATTTTTGCTACAAATATCAACAAGATTCTACAAAAGTCTATGAATATTTAAAAATATTTTTCTCAATTTGTTCGCGAGTATTTTGAAAACAAACTCCATCTCTGCCATGTGAAAAAGTTTTTGTTCCGCATTATTATTATATTCCAAGTTGCGCACAAGGGATTGAACTTTCATCAAGAAATATTCCATTACTCCGTGGCGCCATGTAAGAAACCATAAAATTTATGATATCCAACGAATGCTTCTATCATGTCACAAATCCGGAAAATTTACATTTCTTTGCTTATCCCTGAACCAATTTCCTTATCAACAAAATCACAATTTTTTCCTAAAAAAAACATAATCAATATTTTTAGATTAAGTAAAATATATTAGTTAATTAATTTTTACAAACAAATTTTTCTTTTATTTTTTTTTTTTTCATTTTTCAATTGTTTGAAATTTGAATAAATCAAAATTATTATTAGATAAAATCACAATTTTTTTTCTAAGAAAAAAAGAAAAGAAAAAAAAGATCAATATGAAATCAATCATAAGGAAACCCATAAAATAAGTTCATTAATTAATTTCTATAATCAATTTTTTTTTCTATTTCTTTTTAATTTATTTCATCTATTTCAATTTGAATAAATAAATTAATAATTTATAAAAACAATTGATTTTTATTTTTTATATGACGAACTTCTCTCTAAAAATGATTCCTTGTTAGTTCTATTTCTCTAGTTTTCTATTACTTTTTAATAAGAAATAAGAATTATTTAGCTTGATATCTCGTTCTCTAATTTCAATATTTGAAAATAGAAAAAAAAAGGACTAGGAAATATAAAAAAACAAAACAAAAAGATAACAATTTGAATAAATTATTTTAAATATAATAATAATAATAATAACAACTTTAGTATTAAAATCAAATTCTTTCACATATAATAACAATAATTTTTCAGTATTAAAGTTTAATCTAGAAATTTTAAAATCAAGCAATGTTTGAAATTATATGATTTAATCGTTAAGAATCAAAATTTGAAGAATAGTTAAATCTAAAGAGTATGTAAAATGGTTTCAAAAAAGGATTCAAGTCGAGTATGGAATGAATCCTTTTTTACGCGTGGCCACAGACGATGTAGAGAAATATTTGCCTAATTCGCCGCTTAGCATGCAAAGAAGCTGAGTCGGACAGGGTGAACTTTCTTCGTGGTTCAATTTTTCTTTTTTTCCTCCCCTCAATCTTTTCAGACAATTTTTTTTTTTTTCGTTTCCTCTTTTTGGAGGAATTCTTCTCTAAAAGTGCATATACAAAAGTGCATATTGCGATAAGAATAAAATTAATTTCATAACTTTTTGTATGACTTTTAAATTCCATTTGACCTTCATATCTTGAAAACTTTTCTAGATTTATTACAGAAAAATAATGATTTAAATAAACTAAATGTTAAATGTTGTTATTATAATATTTCTATAATCAATTTTTTTTTCTATTTCTTTTTTAATTTATTTCATCTATTTCAATTTGAATAAATAAATTAATAATTTATAAAAACAATTGATAATTTTTATTTTTTATATGATGAACCTCTCTCTAAAAATGATTCCTTATTAGTTACAAAAGTTAGAATACAAAAAGCTTAATATTTTACTATTTATATTTATTATCTTGTATTAAGTTACATATAATATCACAAAAATTTTGATTAAGTTAAAATTTAGTTAGATTAAATTAAAATAATTTTTAACTCAATAATAGCAATTCAGTATTAATATTAAATATTAATATTAAATATTATATATAATATTAAACATAAATATATATAAATATTTAATACTAATAGATAATATTATAATTATTAAATATTAGTCATTTTTAAATATTAAATTAGAATATAAATAAAGAAAAAAAAATTTTAATTCAATAAAATGAATTAAATAAAAAAATATAAATTTTGACAACAGTTATTAAAATATCAAAAAAAATAATTATAAACTATAATTCCATGAATTATTTTATTCATTACAGACTTTCAAAGACATATAACTAATTCTTACAAAAATTGCAAATTTTTATTCTTAAAAATGAAGTTTTCTTCTAGAATAACTAAAATTGTATTCCAACAAATGAACAAAATTCATGGCACTTACATACAAATAGAATGCAACGTAATAAATGAAGGAAGTAGTCTAAGAAACTGAAAGATGAAGAGAATCTCTTCCTTTTCCTTCTCTTTGTTTTATCCCTTATTCCTCTCGAATTAAGACTTCGTTCCTCTTTTGAATTTTCGTGGATAATGCAACAAGACGCACAGATCCTTTCCTTTTCCTCTCTCCAAGCTCATTAGCATAATTCCCTTTAACGTTGAGGCTTCAAGTTAGATATTCATTAACGTAATTCCTCTTAATGTTTAGTGGGCTAATGTCCTTCTTCAGCAAGAAAAATCTCGGACTCTCGACACATGATCTTCAAGGAAGCGTATTAACGTCCCATTCTAAGATTGAAATCGAAATAAATCTCTCTAATCAAAGTTGATAACAACCAAAATCTTCAGATGTGAAAGCCATATCCTTTGGGAAATGGATAAGCCTATCCTTTGAATTAAGCAAAAAGATTTGCATTTGAAAATCTAGGCAATTAAAACTGAAGGGAAAATCAGTATAATCTCAAAGATTGATAAATCTTTGATAAGTATGTTCTCAATGAAATATTGAAACCTAAAAAAAAATGGGATTTTGATTAAATTAAGTAATAAAATAATAAACTTTAAATATGAAATCTTTTTCAAAAAAGAAGAATTTTTATACCTAAAAGTAATTGCAGAAAATCTTAAAAGATCTTAAAAAGTTGACCAAAAAATTGAAAACATTTGATAAAATTCTATAATCATTATAATGGTCATTTCTAATATATATATAACATAAAATTATTTTGTAAGGAAATACTAGTTATATTCAAAATTTTTTAGCAAATAAAAAATTTAAATACACAAGAAAATTATAATAATTAATCGATTATATGATTGTTTATAAATAAAAAATCTTTAAAAAATCAATTTTTCAATAGAAAATTTCTAATTTTATTAATTTCTTAATTCGTTTATTTCTATATCTATTAATTTCGTTAATTTTTTATAAATTCCTTGTATAATCATTAATTAATCATTAATTAGTCTGTGAAAGAATAATTTTATTTTTTCTTTGTTAAATTCATTATAATTTTCTATAAAGAACTTTAATCTTTGAAAACACTAAGAATTTTTTATTATTTAGATTACATCATTATTATAATTTTTTCATAAAACTTCCTGAAAAAAATAATTTCCCAAATTCATCCCAATTTCTCAACAAAAATTTTCATTTTCAATTTTTTTTTTTAAACAATTATACTTCATCTCCTATTCTCTCATCAATCATTATCTAAACAAAATCCATTTTTTTTCTTATCTTAAAAAACATTTCTATCAAATTATTGTACTATTTTTAATCTATTCATCATAAAAGATTAAAACAGTTTAAAATATACTAACTATTTCCTCTCGAACAAAAGCATCATAGCGGATCTGTAGTATTATGATCAATATAATTATAACGATAATTACTTGAGAACATGATGTGTATTCATACTTTATGCGTTTTAACATGTCTCCAGAAGCTCATTAGCAAAATGAAGATGCGATTGCAAGCCGAGCCTGCGTTTCACACGGTTTGTTTGCTTTTTCTCTGCGTCTCGTCTCTTCTTTCTTTTCCTGTCTAACTATTACACTTTCCATCTACCGTCTTGTTTCCTTTTTTCTAACGCATCACGTCTTCTCTGCAGCTCGTCAGGCGGATTTTCTGGATTCCCTCGGGATTTCGTTGCTCCTTTCTCTTCTAACTTTTGCTTCCTGACTCTCTATGTTCTTAAACTGGTATTTCTTTCCTCGATGAAAAGTGCCATACCTCTCTCTTTGTCTGAAACACAATGGAAGCAACTTTATAACATTTAAAATTATTTTATTATTTTTCGAAAGATTACCTAAAAGTTTAAAGTTGGAAACTAACTCCTTGAAATAAACTTAAACTGTGAGTAAAAGTATCGATGAAAAAAAATTAAAAATAAAGATTAACTCTAAAACTTTTAAATTATTATTAAGCCCAAAAATCTAAATCTAGATCGAATCTACATTTTTTCTTACTAATTTATTAGATGAAAGTTTTTTAAAAAAATAATAATATTCATTTCATAATATTTAAAAACTTTTATTTCTAAAAGTCGAAAAAATATAATTTTGATATTTATTATTAGTTTATGTATCTACTTTTCAATTAATAGTTAAACATGTATATTTCATCTTAATATAAAAATATAAAATTTACTTTAAAATATCATATATTATATTAACATTTTTCACCTCTAATAATAGATTTTTTTTTATACTTTCTTTATTATGAAAACTTTTGTCTGACTCTATTTTTTTTTCCTTAATTTTTTCACCCGTTACCCCAAATCTTTCAACTTCTCAACCCCTTTCCTTAATCTCTAGAGTGCAGCTGGATTTTTCCGTGCAGCATTCGCTTCCCGTCTCCGCACTTTCTTCCTTTTAAAGTTCACAGTCTCGCCAAGTGTTCACAGCTAGCTGATTTTTCTTGATTTTCCCGTTTTCTCTGAGGATTTCGGTTTCTCTCGATTTCTTCCATTTACTTTTACTATCATCTTTTATTATCTCTTATTATTCTACTATTTTTTTCTTCTTTTCTTTATGTTTCAATAGTTTTATAATGATTCTGATAATTTTTTCATTATCTTTTTTCCTATATATTTCGATCTTGGTTTCTTTATAACGAAATTTCGTTTTTTTTCATAGATATTTTAATCTTGACTCGGTTTTCATTTCAGCTACTTAATATCTTGAGCTTTTTGCCACTGTTAAACATACAGTCTCAGCAGTTTTTGACCATTTTTATCATATCACGTTTGAAATTACGAGATAAATCATCCGACATTCTTTGGAATGTTGTATATATATTATATTTTTATTGAAGTTATAAAAACTATTATATCTTTTTTGAAATTTTAAGATTATGTCACACTTATAAATTATTAAAAACTAATAAAATATATTTTTACATCAATAATAAAATTTATCAATTTATTAATTTAAATTTAATAAATTCAAAATAATTTATCATTGTGCAATATTTATTTATATTATTTTTCATAAAATATATTTTAAATAAAATTTTCAATAAACCTATTAAACAGAAATATTGAATTATAGTTATTATTTTTTATATCTTTTTATTACATTAATTAATAAATATTAGTTTAATTAAATTTTTCCAAATTTTAAAGTATTACCGTTTTATATCATATAAATATATTTTTTCTTTTTTATATTCGATTTTTAACTCTGAAAGGACATCTTTTTTTACACTGCGGTTGATAACCTCTTATATCGATCTTCGTTCCGTCATCCATTTATCTCTGTCTTCGGCTCTTTGTCACCAAACAACCCCGATCTTTTTTCTCCTCACCCCTTTTCATTTACTTGAATTATTTCTGCGGCATCCTTTGATGCCAACAGGATGTCCAATGACAAAAGTTGCTTAGCTATGTTCGAATTTCACAAATGGAACTTGCAGAAAAAGAGCAATGATTTTCACAAATGCAGCTTTTTCCTGTTGAAATATTTCATGATCATGTTCTTACAAGATTTTTTGATTATGAGTAAAAATAAAATTAATAGCTAGCAATAATTTATATATTTCACAATCACTTCAAATTTATGAAAAAATTTTCTTAACCTCTTTTATTATATCTCTCCATATATAACATAAATATTTGCTATCAATTCTACATAATTAGATGTAATTAATATTAATTGAATATATTTTTCACGTATATAGAAACAATTTCTTTGATCATGATGATTATCAAATAACAACAATCTAATAAAGATAAAAGAAATTCCTGTAATGTTATTTATGCCATTGTTGTTACTAACCTTATTGTCGTCTCTGATTATTTACCACTGTAACAAATCCATTATTAACATGTAATATATTCATGCACATGAAAGCAATTTAATAAGTTACATAGCACAAACTCGCCGCGTCGTTAAACGTTGTGATTCCAGTTTAAAGCAGGACGAAATTAACCGACATGAAATTGTATTTCATGTTGAACAGGCTAATTTCGTGAAATGGAAATGATGGCGTCTTTATCCTTCAGTTACAGTCGATGAAGAGAGGGGGACGATGGTTGTGCGTTGTGCATTTGACATCTTACTTTACCAACATGTCAAGGCATAAAACAATAATTTATGCGGCTGTTTTACGCATTTCGATTTGTTCAATTTCAAATTGAAGAAATCCAATAAAAAAAAACAGTAAAGCCTCTCATCATTATTCATTGTTAATTGAATTGACTGATTCAGTCAAGCGATTTTAAATATTAATTAATGTCATAATAAAACAATAAGCATGTTACTACGAAACATGCAACTATGAATAATCATTAACGAAGAATGATTAATATAGTTGATTTTCGATAAAATATTATATCACCATCATTGAATCTTATTGAAATTTACATTGAAATAAATTTTAGCTCTTTTTAAATTTATTTTAAAAATAATTTTGAAATTTAAATTTCATGAAAATAAAATTTTAATACCAATTCTACAATGATAGAATTACAGATAATATTAAAAAAAAATTAACATAGAATTACAAATAATATTAAAAGATTTCTTTTACTGCTAAAAAAAATAATTATATAGAAAATTATCTCAAAAAAAATGAAATATTTGAAGATTGAAAATTTTAAAAGATTTAAATAGTTTATCCATATTATTATTTATCTTATTTATTTAGGCAAAAATAAAGGCAAACATAACTTACCATGAAATTTTCCATTGATACGATTTAGACACGATCCATTGAGCGTGAAACAAAATTCAAAGCAAATCATTTAAAACTAGTCTTTCTCTTTCTTCTTTCATGCGAACACACTTATCTCATTTACCAATATTCTATCCGTTTTTCTCTTTAGTAGCTTCATTCTCTTTCATAATGCAGTATCTGTACTTTGTTACGCAGTTAATGAACTGTTTATGCTCCCTTTATGAAGTCGGAGAACTAATCTCTCACGTATGGAGGACCAAATGAAATCTAATCGGTTGAAATTTCGTTCAGGAAGTTCGCTTCAAAGAATACATCAGATAGAGATACTCTTTTATAATATTTTTGTTTTTTCTGAATAAATCAACTGTATTAATAATCGATTGATTTAATTATATATTATTCTTATTGTAGAAATTTTGTAATTATTAACATTTAAACATGCCAACTGATTTTGTGTCATATTTTATAAAAAAAAAAATCGCTTAAAATTATTAATTCTATTATTAATGTTCTTAATGGATACATCCTTATATTTCGCTGATGCATTGATTATTGAGAAATAATAGGTATGATTAATTTTTTTGGACAACAACAATTATTAATTAGTTAATTTGTTCGATTGGTAGATTTTTTATATACATACAAAGATCAATTTCATTTCTATCTAAGAAAGTAGAGGTTATATTTTTTTGTCAGTAACATTTTTTTTTTTTCTATTATGGCAGAAATTGCTAGTTACGGATGTTTGATTTATTTTTCTATACAATATCAGTTTCACCGGAAATTCATCGTCTTGCCGTCTTTCAAACATCCGATATTTTCTTTCCCCTATTAACTATGTAAAACAAAACTGATGCGAATGTAATTGATGTTGATCAATGTATAAATAAGAAGTAAATTTAAGACTCATCATATTAAAATCCACGAATTCAGATTCAATATGAAAGATTTCAATTCTATTCAAATATATTGCGTTGATGTTGATGTGCCATATGTAGATATTGTATACGCAGTTGCGTGTTATGACTGAGATGGGTTTCAATATCCTACAACAAAAGAATATCGAGCTGATCATCATTCTATCATATGACTTATCGTATATCTCGAATCTTATTATGTATCGACTTTGAGAATTTTAATGCATTTGCATCATGTATTATGTAAAAAATAAAAAAAATGAAAATATGATAGCAATTTGAAGTAAACTATAACATAAAAGATCCAATAAAAGATAAAAGAAATTTAGGATCATCGATTTTCTAAAACATTTTAAATTAATGTTTAATCTAAACAAAATGTATACAAAATATGGATCATTTATATAAAGAATTTGAATAAAATTGTGTGATGCTACGGTCCTGGCCAGGTCCTCCCGTTTTATATCTGTGAAGGAACTATATTGAATAGCCTGGAGCAGTGCCGTCTACAGGCTCGACCCTGTACTATGTCAGTGCAGTCAGTCACCACTTTCCTGAAAAGCGTATCGTATCTTATCTACCAAAAACTTCCGAATTTTTAATATTGAAATCGAGAACATTCGCCATCAATTTTAACTACAAACTCGTGAGTAATCTTATAATCCTACGTTCATTTTGATTCCGATTAATTTTCATCAGAAACTCGTTAATTATGTTTACCGCGAAAATCGTTTAAAAAAGGCGGGACAAGTGGATCTTGAGAGCCTTGACCTTAGCCTTTAGTCATTTGCATGCAAACGTAGCCGCATTGTTCGTTTTTCCAACCACGACAATAAAGTAGACGAGAGAAAAATAAATGAAAAAAAAAAAAATGCGTAATGCGGCAGAATGCGCGAAAGAGGTCGATAACATCGCGCGCCCGCGCAATTCTTGCGTTTCTTCCGCAGACATTGGCGAAAAAAGTCGAAGAGAAAGTGGATCTGTGCGTGTGACCAGATTATGTAAAATATTATAATAGAAACATTCGTGACAACTGTATCACCATAAATAATCTTTCAAGTTGCTGTATATAATTATTTCGATGTGGTGAGTAACTGGCCCGGGACGAATTTTGTATTATCGATCAGCTGCGAACGACACCGATGTATCCGTACGCACAATTGCTTGCACCCGGTGCACTGGCCGCAGACATTACTCTCTTAAATTTTAAAAATAGTGCTAATGCTTGGTGACATGGTGATTTAATATTAAATATTTATAGTATAATTGGAATTATTTTAAATGATTACTTCAAAATTTGTTGATTTAAGATTTAATAATCAAGGTTGGTATATAATAATTTTTGTTTAAACTAGAATATTGATTAAATTGATTTTATTTTCAATATCTTTTCATAAAATAATTTAATACCTAATAATATTAATGAATGAATAAATTACATTATATACTTTTCTCTTCTTACAATTTTATATCAAATAGAATAATCAGATAATTGATAACTTATGAATGATGACAAGCAACTTATTTTATTTATATTATTTTATTTACATTATTTATATTATATTATTTGTAAAATTTATTTTTAAAATTTAATCTGTTTTATTTATGTTATTGTTATGTAACAAAATATATTAATAACTTGTAATATATAAAATTTTTTTATAAAACAATATGCATATATATCTATGTTATATGAAATATTATTTAATAATTTTTTAATAATATATTTTTTTTGTAATAATGAAATTTTTCATCATTTCATTATTTTTTTCTCTTAAATCCATGCAATTATTAAAAAAGCTTTATATAAAGACTGCCACTAAAAAATTAGAATTATTTGCAAAGATAAAAATTTTAAGAAATTTTAGTAATTATTAGTAATTAATAATTGACATCATTGTATAAATTGTATAATTTCGTTTTCTGTTGTTAATTATTTACAATTAGACATAATTTTTCATTTTTGATAATATATTCTGTAATATATAAAACATTAAATATAAAATATAAATTATTATTGTCATATTCAATTTTCAATTTTCAATATTCAATTTTTTAATTTAATATTTTTTTTTAATTAAATATTTTTAATTTAACAAACTTTAGTTTTATATTAAAATAATTGATAAGTTCATAATCGAAGATTTATTATATCGAATAAATATAATGAGTTCAACAAATATTCAATAAATACTTTTTTCACTAGTGCAATAACTAACCTTTATATATATAGATACGCCAGATGGCAGCTTTGCAGCAACGTGATTAGTTTCTTTTAGTAACGTTGAAATTTCGATATTTGAGAGTTTGATCGGTTGCTCGTTCCTATTTGATTGTACAATATGTATATAAACAGTGCATTCTATGTGCACACTTGTACCTCTCTTTCAATCGATTGTTCCCATACATGTCGCTGTTTCCGAGAGATACTACAATTCAATAGACTATTTTGATTACTTCGAAAAAAAACTTTTCAATAGAAATTGATTCTTGTTCAATATTAACTCAAATAAAAAATATAAATATAATTAAAGTTTCTTTTTAGCACAAGTAAAGTAATTTAATATAAAATTTATCATATATCTTTTAATTATGCACATCTATTTTTAATTTAATGAAAAAATATCAAAGATATTAATATTAATTGAAATAAATAAATTGAATAGATATTGTGAATCAATCAGAGAACAATTGTAATAATCAAACCATTTATTATTCTGAACTTCATTGCATATCATTCTAACATTCCAGTAACATTGACAACCAAAAACTCTTGCTTGAAATTCCCTTGATGTATTCTGCAAATTTGCTATATTAATTATTAAATCTGAGGAAATATTATTTTGTATAATTTTTAATACAATTTTATATTAATTTATATTTCATTATTATTATTCACATTATTACTCACATCATATTATGATTTTTGAATAATAGTGTATTAAATAAAAGTGTATTTATAAAGTGTATTATATAAAAGTATATTATAAATAGTTATAAATGGTTATAATAAAAACCATAAAAATTGTACGTTTGTTTTTATTTCTCTTAATAAGAAAGATACTACATTAAAGAACTATGTAAAAAGAAATAAAATAGTGTTTTTATAATTTTATTGTTTTTTATGATAGCTCAATAGGAAAACACACAATTAATTTTCTTTTCGCCGTTTTCTATGTGAAACCATCATACCACATTTTCATTTTATTAATATTTTTTTATTTTTTTCTTGTTTCTTTTATCTCAAAATATAATTTAATTATTCTCCCAATTTTATTTATAAAAAGTATATTAAACATATATAAAAAATATATGTATAAAAAATATTAATCAATTCATTTTAGATTAAATTTTTTTATAAAATTACTCTTAATAAAATTTTTATAAAATTCTATTCTTTTTATTTCAGAAAGATCAAAACGAAAAAGACAGGACAGCGGGAGGAAGTTCGACAACATACAATTCCTTTCCGGACGATCTTTATTTGGACGACCAAGAATCTTTGGAGGGTTCTGGTCGAGGTGGCAGCGAAGGTCGCGACGATCTTGAAGCATCCGGAAGTGGTCTTGGTCCAGATGACGAGGACGGTGACGACGATCACGGTAAATATATTTCATTATTCCTCACTTTATTAATTTTTAAAAAATAACAAAATAACAGCAATATAAATATCTAATATTAAAATTTTTTAAAAAGAGAAGAAAATAAGATCATTAATCATTTATTCCATTTTTATTTGTAAAAAATACAATCGTAATAACGTTAATAATCCAAAAAATATGAAAAAAGATTCGTTTTAATTTCTGCAATAGTTTTGCGACAATTTTGAAAAATTCGATATCGATAAACTACAGATCAAACTGGAACGCAATTATTCTCTATTGTGAGTATTTCAGTTTAGAGACAAAATAAAAAAAAAAGAATTGGAGTATTTGGGCTACGAAACAATCGAACATCAGCGGCGGTTTTTTTCAAAAAGCTACTCATCCATGTGGATTCCATCAACGATCGAAAAGCATGAGCAGAAATCGATGGCAGAAGAGTCCCATCGTTTTATTCAAAATTTTTTCAATAAAAGCGTAGCTCGCGGAATGCATTGTATGCGGCACACCAATGATGCGCGTCATGCGATTTCCAGAAACGTTTTCTCTTTTTGTCTCCATTTTTCAAAATTGCCAAGTTGGAAAACGCTTCACGTTTTATCGTTTTTCCCATTCAAACTTGATATCTCTCGATCATCTTTGAACTTGAAAAACAATGAACGAAATGATATATAATCTTTTATTACTGTTGAATATAGCATATTTATTTTGAAATTTATTATAATTTTTGTTTTTTAATTGTTTAATATTTTTATATAAAATAGAATAATAATTTAAATAGTGAATTATTTTTTATCATTTTTTTTTCTTACAGACTTTAATAATAGGATAGAACCTCCGCCTCAAAGGCCAGCAAAAGTACCAAACTCTGTCGACGAACCAAGTAAAACTAAGGAACAGGTGAATATAACCAAAGTTTTTATAATTAATTACAAACTCTTGTCAAGATGCCTTTATAAGATTAAAAATCTTACAATATATTACCAAAATTTCTAACATAGTACTATATCAACTATCTTTTCTAAGGCAATTAAATTTGTCATTTCAAAGATAAAAATTCCATTAAAGAGATAAATCATTAAAGGAATTATCATTTGGAATAATTAATTATTACAAAAAAATCATGAAACAGTATATCATTTTTATCTTATGATTTTAATGCAATATTTCCTAATATTTAAGATCATTATGATTCACAATATCATTTATTGTTTAACGATTTTTTTTTTCTATTTTTAAAAAGAAACTCTTCTAAAATATGTGACAAGTATATATATATATATATATATGTTAAGACAGATTTTTAAATTTTTAAAAATACACATCCTGATAAGTATCTGAATTAAACTGATTAAACGATATTGCAGACTATCGTCGAGACTGTAAACCGACCCGAAAACGAAGTAATCGAGCCCTTGGATGTCGAGGACGACCATTCGGACAACACCGACGATATCCACGAAGTATACATCATGAATCCGAAACACGAGGACCGCAGCAGCTCTTTCTTTGCTCAGCCAGGTGTATTGGCAGGTAAGTCTATATTTTCATCATCTTTTTTAATTCGTTTTATCATCACAAATAATACAAGAGTGAATCATAATTGGTGTGTAAAATTTAAAATCAATTTCTGAAATATATCTTGCAATTTTTAGATTCGATTGTATGAACTAAAATTAATTCTTTTTAACAAAGAATTGTATTATGGATTAGAAAATATTTTTAAATTTAAATGAAAATATCGATTTAATTAGATATTAAATTTGAAAATATTAATAATATAATAATTTTTGTTAATATTATTTTGAGAAGTATATCTATATTTTCTAAATAATAAATATAAAAATACATGCAATATTATTAACAATATAGGAATATTTTGATTTCCTCAAGATTTTTTTGTTGTAAGTAAAATGATTAAATACATCATTATAATGATTAAGTACATCATTTAATCATGCAATTCGTAAAAAATAATTTTAAAAGTCGAAATCTTGATTTACACAATTAAAATTATATGAAGAAGTTATTTGTTATTTATTAACAAACTTCCAAATATATTAAACTTGAAATATATAATAACATACGGAAATATTTATTTACAAGAAGATAAATCCTAACGAAATTATAGCTTAACTTATTCGTAGTCACACATAATAAATGAATTACATAATTAACATTTTGAATAATTCAACGGTATTAAATAAGAAATTGTCCATACTTATATATTAAAATATTTCAAATATTATAAATTATAAACGTTCTTTGAAGTCAATTATCAATCATTTGGTATTAAATACAATAAAATAATATTTTGATATAATAAAAATAAGATAATAAAAATAATATTTTGAGAAAATTAATCCAAAAAAAAAAGTTTGAAAAAACTTAAAACTTGAAAAATTTGTAAAAATTAATTGCAAATTTGTTATTATATTTAACATTATATAAATATCTTCATATAATGAAATATTATAATTATTTATAGAAATACAAATTTATAATAAGATAATTAAATTAATCTGATCCCAATTCATAACTTAAAGTATAAATATTATTTTTATATAATTTATTTAATTACAATTTTAGATTAAATAAAATTCTTTTTTTAGCGGTGATTGGTGGCGCAGTAGTTGGCCTGCTTTGCGCAATATTAGTGGTGATGTTCATCGTATATAGGATGCGCAAAAAGGACGAGGGTTCATATGCTTTGGATGAGCCAAGAAGATCACCAGCGGCGCAGGCATTCCCTAAACCAGGCGCGCCGCATCATAATCGAGAATTCTACGCTTGAGGCGACAAAGCTTATCTAGCTTTGGCACCGCCCATTTTTATCCCACGATACCATGCCGAGAAAGACGATGTCCTTCGACCGAATTAAGCGCCACCGCCGATGATACGACACATCCGGAATCTCCCACGAGGGTCTTACGAAACACCTCGTTCATTGACCACAGCGAGATTTCCTTCACGTCGGGGAAAAGCGTCATAATAATCTCTTTCTGAACTTTCGATCAGGGAATATTCCCAATTCTTAAATTTCCATTCATCTGAACGCGTCTTAATCCTTCCAATTTATTCGCTTTAATGATGTTTGCTTTTATATCATATAATAATTATTGTTTTTAAATTGATCACATCCTGAGGTGGAACCTCCCTTAAGTATATAGCACTCTATTTTTCTACTCGTATATCGTTGCGAGTAGTATTCTGAGTTAAGCATCGGTCCACCTCCGAGAGTAGAATATTGATTTTTCTCTCGGTTTTAAATTAATTTATTTTATATCTTCGTACTAATTCATTATTCAATTCTCGGATACTTACTTTTTTTTCCATAACTATCATGGGCTGATCGAACAAGAAAGAGAGCGATGGCTGATGATCGTCCCATTGTAACTATTCGTCGGCAAGGTTGCGCCAATTCCATATGCATTTACACAATGTGTATTTCGAAGCGTATACGTATCCAAGTATACGTACATGCCTCCCTGTACAGGACTGAGAGCGTGAAAATTCGTGGGCGATAAACGCTGTTGGTATGTCGTTAATCATTCTGGTCCGGTGGAAGGAGGGAAAGAAAGAAGGATCGTTCTGCCACCATGATTTCTCTTCGACGCCAATCCTGTGAACTATAGTCTCGTTTATCAACGTTTTCTCTGCTGTCTCTCCTTTTTTCCTATGTTTTTCATCTACATCTTTTTTACTTTGTTTTGTATTTAAGGATCGCTTTTCAGATTTACAAAGATGTTTTTTAACAATATGACTGCACAGGGTCTTTAGTCTACTGGCGCTTTTCTCTTTTTTAAATCTAGTTTTATAAAATATTCATTATAATTAATAGGAGAAAAGTAAATTATCTCAAGAAATTGTCTTTTTTAAGATTTGTTTTTCTTTTAGGAAATTTATAATTTATTTTAATTATTAGATTAGAATTATAATACATTAGAAACATTAAAAATTAAAAAATAATATATTTACTTGATGATTAGAAAACAATGATTATGGGAAAATGATAGATAAAGATATTAAAAATAATTTAAGATTTTTATTTCTCTTTTATTAATAATTTTATAAGTTATTAATGTAGATATGACTTAAGATAATTAAATATATAATCCAATAAATGAAATGAATAATTACAATGCGTTTGCATATTGGTAAAGGCAAATAAAGCATTATTAATGATTAATTAAAAAATGTTTAGGAAGAATTTTAAAAATATTAAATCGATTAATTTAAATTAAATATGTATTTGAATATTCATATCTGAAATTGTATTAATTATAAAGTTTATCTAATCTTACATATCGTATTTTAAATCGCATTAATCATAAAATTTATCTCCTAATCTTACATATTTAATCATATTAAATTGATTTGTTTTTTTTTAATTTTCTATTTTAAATGTATATTTCATTGAATAATAAATGGCACAAATAATCGCGATGCTCCTCTAATAAAATATTCTTTTATATTAAAAAATTATTTATTTAACGAGATGAAACTTATATCGTTCATCAATAATTAGATTTAATATTTCATAGTTTTATATCTAATTTTAATTTGCATATTTTCTAATCTTAATTTTTGAGATTTTTCTTTATTTATTTAATCGAATGTGTAGATTATTTAAATTAATTCTTATTGATTCACTTCCACGAATTCTTCAAAAACAATTGCGTTTGCAATAAGCGAACTGTTCTCATTAAACATGGTTGAATCAATTGCCATTTATATAATAAAAATCTCAGTGTGCCATTTTAAATATTTTAAGTGACGTTTTCTGCAACCGATGATTTGATCTTCATCAAAATAAAATAAACGACATTTGTTGCAAAAAGAGATTCGCCATTTTATTTAAAAAAAAACAGAGCATAACGTATCCTCGTTGTTTCCTTCTTCCACCGTAAGAAAGCTAAGAAACATTTTGTATCTTAAAGAGAAAAGCTGATCGAGAGAAATTCTATTTGCCATGGATAAAACAATATCCTGCGTATACGCAAGGACATTACTCCTTCCGATCTTAAAAGAAACATATGTGCGTATATAAATTTATATACAGACGACTTTCATCTCTGACTATAAGAGATATGCGTATGCCATATTAAAAAATTAATGAAAAAGAAGATAATATAAAAAATGCATACACAGACAAACATTCAAGTGTATATCTATTTGTTCTAAGATTTTAATCCGCGGTATTTATCTTACGGTCGATCAGTATCGCGCGAAATACGTTGTAATAATTTATTAACTTTTTCACGTAGGACCAAGCGATTCCCTTTTCTTCTATTTTCTCTTCTATCTGTCCTATATCTTTCTTTTAATCTTCAGGTGATCCTGTGGATCGTTTTCCTTTCCTCAATTATTTGAGATATTTTCGGCGTCTCGTTCGCCTCTTTCCAGGTAGAACGTAATTAATATTTTAATTGTATAAATTATAACAATAAAAATGACTTCTTATACATGATTTGTTAAAAAATTATCAATTATTTGGGAAAAGTATATTTGATTATGCTACTGATCGAGTATAATGAATCAATATCATTTTAATATTTAAATTATTATTATTATTATTATTATTATATCGTTCATTTTTCTATGCAAAACAATTTTCGTTTTGATTTTAGTAAATATGAACAGGCTATGTCAAATTTATTATTATTATTATTATTGAAACAACAAACATGAATTCAATTTTTAATCTCGCCATAAATATATTATTCTATCATTTTATTATTCCCTCAATTTCAATACGATCCGTAATATATAGTACTATCTTTTAATGTTCTTTTAGATCGCAATATTATTTAATGTTACTGAAAAATAAATGTGAATATTGAATAATTTGCATTTCATAAATAATCTTATATATACGATGTTATACTTTTTATAATATCTTATATATAACATTATATCATTATTTTGTGCAATAATAATATGAATTTTATGTATACGAATTGTTGCATTTATTATCGCCTGAATCGACCAATATATATAATAAAGCAACATCATTTAAAATATAAACAGATTTAACATGAAATATTATTGTTTATAATAAAAACAATGGACGGATAAATTTCTATTTTCTCGTGTAAATAAATAAAATTATTAGGATCCTATTTTTTAATGTACAATTTTATTTAAACAATAAGATCATCATAAATCTGTGTTCTACCTGTGTAGGAGGAACACGAGCGCCATTTTTATAAAGTCCGATGTATCGGGGTAAACTAAAATATATCATGTCGATACTGCCATGTATTTAAATATATAAGAAACACCAATTGCCTAGAAGAACTGTCATAATATTCTTTTTTCGCTTGATTTAAATGCTTTTTTATTAACGCTATTAATACTTTTTCCCCAGTTTTTTAAAATAATCAACATAATTTATCTTTATTTTATTTTACTTAAACGATCATTAAACGTTACGGGCAAAGCGTTTAAATTTAATCGATGTATTACAATCGATGTTGCATAAGACAATTTTCTTTTAATTATATTAACTTGTAAAAAAAAATAAATGAACATTATACATATTTGTTGTAATTTAAGAAAACTGCTTATAGCAATATCGGTTTAAATATTTTCAGGTATCGCGTCGTTTTTTCTAAAACAAGATAACATTTCTATCAATCAGTGCATTTCAATAATGGCACTTGTTGTTTCTAAATCGATCTTATCGATTTGTAAAATGGCTGGAAGCTTTATTTATAACAAAGTATCTAGACGCGTCTCTATGATACTATAAGAAATAGTAAAAATAAGTGTATTGATAGAATTGACTTGGAAGAAGAACTATTTAAATAAGCAATTATTTGATGTACAGGTTATGTGAAAAGCAAAAAATCACAAATAAATATTGATATCTAAGTAAAAAAGATCAAATTGTCTAAAAAGTTACGATACATAATGTGTCGAAAAAATTATTGTGTTTAGGATAAGTTACTTGCAATAAATAGAATGGAAATTAATTCTCTCTTCTATTTCTCCTAAGATTAATAGAATATTACACAGTACCTAAAATCAATAGTGTAGATTCTATTCTACACTCTAGAATACATACATACATTTTATGCTTTGCCTTTAACTCGAAAATCGTTGGAAAGGAAATTTATTCTTGTTATATCAATATAGATATCATACTCCGATTCAAGCTAAATAAAAAATACTGTCATAATGTATTTTTCATTTTGAATCGGTTTTATATATTTTTAAATTCTCCGTTTTTCACTTTTCCATAAAATCCTTTCTTCCCTTATATCATCTTTCTTCTTTTTTGAACTTTCCTTTATGAATTCCTTTATGAATATTTCTTCTTCTTTCCTTGCACTAATAAAAGAAAAAAGAAATTGGAAATCGAATCATAATCTTTATTATAATAATAATCGTATGCAATATAGACAAAAGATTGTTTCTTAGATAGTAATTAATTTTTCGGGTGGTAATGCGGAGAAATATAAAATTTTTTTTATAAATAAAAATTTAAATAATTTCTTTCACGAACTAATATTTTTTAATTAAATATAATTTATTTAAATAAAAATAATATATTAAAAATTTGTTATAATTGCTTGATTATTTAGTAATATGTACGAGAAAATAATTTAAAAAAAAATATTGTTCGTGAATAGAAAGAAAATTTGTTACAGAAACTTGCATTTAAGACAAAAATATTAGACAACAAAGGTAAAGAAAGTAAAAAATATGCGTTGCATTTTCATGTGGCTCATTTAATACTCGAAATGCGCTGTTCTATGCGACAAGAAACAAATACTAATTGTAATAAAATCTTATTTTATAAGAGGATGTATTCCTTAAAAATGCTATAGTAGTGAGAAATTTGTCTAATATTAGACATAAACCCATAGGCCAAGTGGACAAATAATTTTAAAATTATGAATATAATTAATAATGATAACAATATAATTAACAATATTATTTTTTAAGAATAAGTATTGTGGATCCTCCGCTCCTCCCCTTTTGGATTGCCCTCAAAATTCTACATCATACATATTATATATGTGTACATATATGTATATATGTATGTGTACTATATATTATATATTCATGGTCAATACATATATATATATATATATATATATATATATATGTACAAATATATACATATATATACACATATGTATTTGTATAAAAAAGATATCGCCTATTAATGAAAAAACTAAATTATGATTCTTTTTTTATACTGATTTATATTTTTGATCTGTATTAATATAACGATTCCAAAGTTCCTAAAATTTATAATAAACGTCCAATAAGCGAATCAATACAAATAAACAAAACATTCGAGCATAAATTAGTTGAATTATTATTAATTATGTAATAAACGTGCTGTATAGTATCAAATTTTTGTCAGATTAAATTATTCAAAATATGTTTTGTAATATTTATTGCGTTACGTTTATATTGATTATATTAATAATTCTAAGATATAAACTAGATTATGTATTTAAAAAAATTTCTGATTTTATATTTGAATTCTATGTAAATGAATCATCGTATACATTTGAGTATATTGACTCGACTTATTGGACATATTATAATATATGAATTAATTGAAAATTAATATCATAATACCAAAGCGATATCATTGAATCTTATAAATTCCATCTTAATTTTGAACAATATTATTTCTATTGCGGGCGTTTATGTTAATGACACGTTATTAACAGAAATTAACAATAATTGCACTATGTTAATATAATGAACAATATTGTATGTCATCGCTCCTATTCTGTAAATAAACACTTTGCCGTATGAAAAAATCTAATTTTAAAATGTAATTTTTTTTAAGCATTTACAGGTCCAAAAAGTAGGCAATTTATATTTCAATATAATTTTATTAATTGTAAAAATTGTATAGAAAATATCATTCTTTTTATAACATATCTAAAACATTTTATTGAATAATCTATACATTCCTAAATAATCTTACATTCCTAAAAAATTTTTTGTAAAAATAATCTCTATGAAATATTATTGACAATTATTATAAAGATATTTGTAAAAAATATTTTTTTTTAAACATTAAATATTCAACAAAAATTAAATGTTTATAAAATTATCTTCAACATTGCATATATATTATAATTATTATATGTTAGAAATCGATATTAACATAATTACAGCGATAATTTTTTTTTCTGTCTTATAATATATAAGAATATTTTTCAATCTTGTATACATATTAATAATTAGCTATTGATAATTAGCTATTTAATAGAAGCTAATTATAAAAGATTTGAAGAAATTTAATTTTTGATAAATAAAATATAAAAAAAAATATATAAATTTCATATATAAAAATAAAATATAAAAAAAATATATAAATTTCATATATAAAATATAAAATAATAATTATAATTTGCTTAAATTATTTTTTAAATTAAAATATAAAAAAAAAACATTTTACAAATTGCTTTTAAGAAATGGTTTCAAATATTTTTCAAAGGATTCGTTCACGCTTTCATGATTTAAAGGACTCTTCATAGCTTCAGCATACAATCGTTCATAAACATTACCATCATAAGCGCCTAAAGCTGAATTAAGAATTTCATCACAGATATCAAAACCATCAACAATACCCACAGCATTTGGACGGATTGTCATCAATAATTCTTCTAAACGTGATTGAAGTATCTGGACATCATTTTGCTTCATAGAACAAAACTAAAAAAAGATAATGAAGAACTTTAAATTCAAATTTGTTTTTATTAGTAGTAGTTAATTAATTTTATTGTACAAAAAAAATTAAATTACTTGAAGAAAATCGCCACGTTTTTGTAATACCCAATATATGACATACAATTCACAAAGTTGAAATAATACTTGTTTTAATTGATCACTAATCGAACTTATTTCTTTAACACCTTCAACGAATGTTTTTACAATGAAAGCTCGACAGTGTGCCTCTGCACAATAAGCTAATTCGATACTAGTTTGATTCCAGGCGTCTTCCGCAGAAATGCCATTATGTATTCTACGATCCATATTTTCCGTTGCTATACGTATAATTCTATAAAAAAATAAAAATCTTATAAAAAAATCGAAGAATATTTATATTTATATATTAAATATTTCATATATTTGAAGAAATTATACCCTGCTGCTACCATATGATATGCTTCAGCAATATAATCCAAATTATTGCTCCAAGGGCGTTGTTGTATTTTTTTTGCTGCATTTGAAAGATATTGTACAGTAACTGGTAATTTTTGACCATTAACAGCTTGTTTCCATACTTTTACTAAGTATCTAGCTGTTTGTAAAAGTAAGACCGTATTTTCTCCTTCATAGGTACAGATAGCTGTCACTAAACCATAAGTTGCTGGAAGATTACTAGCATCCATATATCCATGTCCACCACAAGATAATCGAACTTGTTCTACTCCAGCTGCTGCATCTGCAGATGCAACTGCTTTTAAGCAACATGACAAAGCATGTAACTACAAAAAAAATTAATAAAGTAAAAAAGAAAAATCCTTCAGTAAAAAAGATATAAAATTAGTACCTCTGGTAACCTATCCAATTCTCCATGATCCATTTCAACATTGATAACATTGTACATGTCCCATATCCAATTAGCAGTTATTTTAAATGCAAAACATGTAGCAAGATGAGGAAAAATTTTGTATTGTTGGGTTACATAATCAAGGATTTGTACCTCAGGTTTTCTGAAAATAAAAAAAAAGAAAAAAAGAATATAAATATAAATTTTTAAATTTCCTTGTTTATAAAATATATTAATATTAAAATATTAAAATAATATAAAATTAATATTGTCAATAAAAATAATTTATCAATAAAATTTTTACTTGCATTCATTTAAAAATAGTAAAATTCATTTAGAATAGTAATAAAATAATATTATTTTCTTTGAAAAGTATAATATGAAAATATTTTAGATACGAATATATAATTATTTTTTTACTTACTCCGAATTTATTTGACCCTGACGTCTCACTGCACTATATCGAACCGAAATAGTAACAGCTTTTGATAAATAAGTTACGATATCATATACTAACACTACTCGAACGAATACCATTGTACCATATGTTAATTTATCATTCAATGCTTTTACATATGTTCCATCTTCTAAAACCTATAATAAAAAAATGGAATATTATAATTTCCAATGATAATTCCAGTTTATACACAGTTCTATTTTCATAGATATAAGTATATTACCTGAATGTTCACACTGCCACCGGAAAAATGATTTAGCAAAAAAGAAAATAAGATACAAAAATAAGAAAAATTATTGTTATTCTTCTAAGATTATATTATAATGGTAAATTTCAGTTTTAATGAAAAAAGAAATAGAACTGTTTTCTTTTTTATAAAATTTTTATAAAATAAAATAAAAATAAATATATTTTCTTTTTTTTTTTTTACCTTAGAATTCTTCATCAACATATTCTCTCGTGGTATTCTGAAATTTTCGAATCCAAGAAAACCATTATTGGTACCATTCATTCCCAATTTTGTACCAATTTCTCCAATTTTAATACCTAAAAATTAATTATAAATTAATTTTAATTTATATAAATAATGATTTAAAAAGAAATATTTATATAAATTAATTTTAATAAATAAAATAATATTTATTAGGTTTTTTCTAAAATATAAATTAAATAATTTTTATATTTAAAGTTTTTACATACCTGGTAAGGGTTGATGTGTATTCACATCTCTTAATTGTACAATGAAAGGATGAATACCTTTACATTCCCCTTGTGTGTATAATTGTGCAACAACTATTGCATGATTTGCAGTATGTCCCACTAGAAATTAAATTTATAAGTAAATTTTCAATATATATAATATTTTATGTTTCATTTTTATTATTTATAAAATTATACTCACATCCTCCTGGCCACCATTTATAAGACGTCAAAGTAGGACTATTCAAAATGAATTCTTTTGTTTTCGAATCGTATATCGCTGTAGTTTCTAAACCTCTGATAAATGTTCCATGACCTAATTCAGTCTAAAACAAAAAAAAAAGATTAAATTTATTGTGCCATAAATTTCATCTTTTAATAATTCTTGTATCTTACTTGAGCATATGTTCCTATAACATCACCATTCCAAGATCTAGTTATCCAATATTCTTGTTGTTTTATAGTTCCTTGTCCCATAATAGATGGTAAAAACATGGCATAATGTAATACTAATGGATTTCCATCTTTTAATATTGCAGATCCAAGTTTAGCTCCAAAAATATGACTGAAAAATGTGTAAAAATATTATTTTGCTATATATATTTGGTATAAATTTATTTACTACTTTACTACTTTAAAATTTATAGAAATATTAAAAAAATAAATAATATTTTGTATTGCAAATATATATATTCTCTATTATAAGTTTAACATTCATATTTGATTACACTATTTACCATTATCATAATCATCATTATTATCACAATCATTAAATAATTATTTTTTTTTTTTTAATTATTTTGTTTTGTTTTTGTTTCTGTTATTTCGCAGCATATGCTAACTGCATTAATTCATTTATATCATATATAATGTGAACAAATAAAATATCACTTAATATAAATACAAATAATTCTTGCATTAATAAAAAACTTACGTGAAATCATCCATACCCGCTTTTCCTGTTTCTTGCAATTTTCTAAGTTTGTATAAAACTCTACATACTTTTCGTACAGCATCTTCATATATCTCTTTATGACTTTTATATTTTACTGGTATATTATTTTGTAATTCTGGATCACTTAAAAAATACTTTTCTAAAAATTAAAATTAACATTAAAATTGATTATTTTGTTAAAAAAATATATATAAATTTTATATAAAAATAAAATAAAAATTATATGAAATTTATTTACTTTATTATATTGTTATATGTCATGTTTATTTATAAATATTATTTATAAATATTTATTAAAAATTATTATAAAAATTTTTCTTTAAAAAAAATACTCATATATCCTTTAAAATGGAATTTAATAATGAAATAACTTTTTTAAAATTAGAAAACGACTTTGATTTTTTTATTAAAAGAATTAATTTAATAAATAATGTGTAAAAATTTTTTTTAAATTGTTATTGTCAGAATCTCAAGTAAAAAAGAAAAAATTTCAATTTTTAACTTTTTTGCTTGAGTCTATAATTTTAAACATGTAAATCTAATTAAATTATGTACATACATAATTTTTCATTGAAATTAATCAACATATACAAAAAGTACATTGAAAAATTTAAAGATTTATTACAATTATTGATTAAAAATCGTGAAAAACTATAAATTTGAATATTTTGCAATTCATATCAATAATAAAACTCTTTCTAATCTTTTCTTTTAACATCTCAAAAAGTTCCAGTTGTTTTCTGCAATTTAAAAAAAATTATTCCGATTTAAAAAATACATTTAAATACGTGAATATGTTTTTTTTCTCTGCTTTATATCATTTTAAATCATTACTTTCTCTTCAAATGTAATTAATGAAATAAAAAATTCATAAATATTGAAAAAAATAAGTAATAAATAAAAATTAATTTATAAATATATTTATAATTTATTTACAAATATTTATTTTGTAATTCTGGATTACAATATTTATATTTGCTTTTATATTTTTTTATGTAAATATGTCTTATAATAATATTCTGTTGCAATGAATATTGAAAAAAACAGTTGTCATCACTTATATCATTTGCATATATATATATATATATATATATATATATATTACTATATTTTATTGTTAATAAGTATTAAAAAGACAAATATAATATTCATTATTTGATATTCCATTTTATGATGACCTTAATGTTGAAAGTTTAATTGTATTTTTTATAATATATAACACACCTATAAATCTAAAGAGTAAATAAAATGCATATCCAAAAGAAATATTATTTTATCAGATATAATATTAAATATAAGTAAGAAATAATGAAAAAAAAAAAGAAAAAAAATGTCAATTAATTTATAAAAAATTAACAAATAACGCTATATTTATAATTTATAATTTATAACTACATCATAATAACATATATTTTATTAATCATATTTATATATAAATTAAATTTTTATAATAATTTTATTTTATAAAATTGATTTTATATGCAAATAACAAATATATAGAAAAAAAAACGTAAAATTATATTTTTATTTTTATAAAGAATCGATAATTTATTATAAATTTATATATATTATATAATTATATAATTATATATTATAAATTTACATTATATTATTAAAATACATTAAAACAAAAATTTAAAAATCGATATAAAATTTTATCATAATGTATAATTATATCAGAAATTAAATTTTAATTTTAAAATTTTAAAATTTAAAATTTAAATTTTATTTTTAATTAAAATTTAATTAATTTTAAAATTTAATTTTAAAATCTTTATCTCGAATATTAAAATATTATCGTTACAATAAAATCTAATCACAATAAAATGTAGAGATTGCAGAAATTAAACACAGGAATAAAAGATTTCTATTCCATCCAATCCCCCGCCCCTACCTAAGATAGAGACTTATGTGCATAAGAATAAATTTTTATATCTGCAAGAGAAGGACATAAAATCGCAATATAAATTAAATTTTTGCATAGATGTTTTCAAATTGCAATCTTTTTCTCAAATATATTATTTTTTTTTAAATATCTTATTAATAAATTATATTATACGAACAAAATTTAATTAATGAAATAAAAAATTCATAAATATTGAAAAAAATAAGTAATAAATAAAAATTAATTTATAAATATATTTATAATTTATTTACAAATATTTATTACAATATTCTTTATTATTTCAATTCTTTATTACATCAATCGTTAAAATGATTCGAAATTATTGAATGCGTAGTTAAAAAATTTAAAAGTTTAAGTAACTTTTTTTATAGTAAATAAGTAAAAGAGTTTTTTCTTCATCTTTATCTTAAAGATATCTTAAAGATATCGATGACGATTCTGAAACAAGTATTTTACTATTCTATGTTATTCTTTATCATTTCAATTCATTTTATTTTAATGCTTTTTTTTAAGCGATTTTTGCATCATACAATTTTTTTGTAAATGTAACGGATTTAGTAAATAATGAAAATATTTGAAACAATATAATTATATCGTATAATTATATCATATAAATTATTTCGCATTACTAGTAAAAAAATAATTTAGCATAGTAAAATAATGAATTCTCAATATTATATAACTGTTCTTGGATTTTATATCATCATAATGATTATAAAATCTATTTAAAATAAATTAATAAAAATAAAATGAGTTAATATTCATTGAGAATTAGATAAAAAAAATTGATATAGATATATATCAATTGTAAATAATTATATAAATATACGATTATTAATTTCGTAAATTTACTAATGCATTTTATAATTATAACATGTAACTTATAATGTAACGAATATTGATAAATAATGCAAAATTATTATAATCCAAATTTTTTGTTCTTCAATTTTTTATTTATTTATTATTTATTAATTTTTTCTATTTTTCATTTTCACGGAATTTATTTACAGAAATTCATTTATGAAGATTTAAAAAATATTTTATGCAAAGGCATTAAATAAAAAAATATTAAATAAATATGTGAATCGAATGAATTTATTATTATTTTTAACTTATTATTTTTTCACAATATAATCAATATTGTTTTTCAAATATAGAATCTAAAATAATTTTCAAGAGTTTTAAGAATTGAAATAAGTAATTTAAAAAATTCTTTTTACATATATTCATATGAATTTGAATTTTTCTTTTATATAATACTTTTTTAAACAATTTTTTAACATTTGCAAAATTTTGTTTACATTTCTTTTTTATAACTATAACTATATATATATATATTTCAAACCAAAAAACTGACAATGAATAAAATATGGATTTCTTAAAAAAATTAAATTATTAATTTTTCTTTTATATGAATTTTAATGAAATATTTTCTTAACAATTAATCATTAATTCAAGTTAATTATTAGTGATTAATTAAAAAATGTTTTGAGTTTTAGAGCGATATATAAGATGATCAAAACATCTGTTCCTTTGAAAAGTAAATTCTAAAAATCAATACAAATATAAAAGTTAATGTACAAAAATATTAATTGAGACTTATATATTATATTATAAGCAATTAACTTTGCATTATAATCTTATTATATATACCTCATTATAATCTTATTATATATCATTATTATATCTACTTACCTTGCATTATAAATCCAATATTCTAAAGATATTCCAAAAATATATTAAAATTTTGAATATAATTTTTAATTTGCTTCATTTCAAAACATAACTTTTCCTATAAAAGTACTTTTCGCATTCGATCTTATAGAATAACTTTTCGCATTCGATCAGCGACTAAAATGTTGTTCAAGAGAAAAACATATTTGATTTCATAATAAGGATAATATATATGAGATTAATAGCAATAAAACTTTATAGAAAACTTTATAAAAAAAAAAAAAAATTTGAAAGTTATTATATCTTTGAGAATAATTTTTAAATAAAATTTTTAAATTTTAATTTTTAAATAATTATAATTAATGGTTAATTAATAAGATAAGATTTATCATTCAAGAATGAATAAAAATTAAAAAAGAAAAGAGTTTAATCAAAATCATAATATGCGATTTTTTCGGTATCAATAAATATGTCTTTAAAAAGAACTACAAAAAATTGTATATTTAATAATTACTTTGACAATTTCAAAATATATAATTACAAAATATAAAATATAAGATATAATTATCTAAGAGAAAAGATATTTTGATAATTTTTAAATATATTTTAGAAATCAATATTCTAATTAACTTTTCCCTATGTATGTAATCGCCGCTTAATCTTTCTTTATAGATATTTAAAAAAGATTGCTATCATATTTTTCAAGCAAAATTTCGTATATGTATATTGCACTTATTTATATTAATGTAATAATTATCTATATTAAATATAGTTTATTAAATATATTATTAAATATATTTTATTAAATATATTACAAGTAGCAATACTTTTGCAATGAAATCGAATACGAACGTTCAAATAAAGTGATGACTTAGGAATTCAAAAAATTCAAAAAGGAAAAATAAATATCGGTATATGTTGAAACAACTAACGGTATCAAATTCCATTTAGCATGTTCAATCCGAGATTCTATTTTCAAGAATTAATGGAAATATATATCCAGTCCATGAGATTTTTATAAAAAAAGATAATTTATGAAAAAATATTAATGAATTTTATAAAGTTTTATTTCTTTAAATAAATTATTAATAAACGCACACTATAATGTTCTTATTATGGAATGACTTGTATTATTAAATATGGAGTCTTTTGTCGATAGGATTATTCGTTGATCGAGATCAATAAGAAATTTTTATAAATATATATTCTATATTCTACAAACAGTTATATTTATTTAATTTTATCTTAGTAAACATATGCAAAACATCGAAGAAAATCAGTGTTAAATATTATCGAAATATTATATTTTTCAAAAATAAACAAAATTTTTAGCAACATTTTTAATATTTTTTAATTTTTTCTGTTGAAAATCGCGACATACATATTGCGATAAACTTATTATTCGATAAAAATTAATGGATTTATTACATGCAAAATTAAGAAAATTATAGTAAAAATTACTTTAAAAATGACAATATAATTATTTATATTATTTAACATAATAACATAATAACATAATATTTAACATAATCATTCTCGAATATTTAAGGAAATTGCATTTGGAAATAAAAATATAAATAAAAATGATTAAAATTTTGGATTAATAACATTTAACAAATTATAACATTTAACAAATGTTATAACAAAATAAAAAAATGGATGAAAAAAGTATTAAAATTATTTATGTACTTAACATAAACATATTCAATTACAATTTATAATAATGTATACAATTTATAATAATAAATAATACAATTTATAATAATATAATAATATATATTTATATTAATATATTATAATATTTATAATATAATCTATAAAATCTATATTTATAATATAATCTATAAAAATCTTATACAAGTAAAAAAATGACAAAAATTTGAAATATTTTTTAATAAAAAAACTTAATTTCAATATTTCAAAAAAAATTTGTAAAATTTTTATAAAAATGAATTCTGAAAAATGTAGATTTGTTACACAATTGTTTAATTCTATTTATTAAAAAATATCGTAATAAAAAATTTTTTTAATAAGATAATATAACGGTGCATTAAATAAAAAAATTTTATCATTTATTAAATGGCCAACTTAAATTTAATGAAAAATTTTATTAAAAGGCATGTATAAAAATGAGATATAGTACAATAACACAAAAAATTAGAATAAATAATTCGAACGGAATTCTACTATAAAACTTTAAAATTATCTACTATAAAACTGCAAAAATTAATTTGCAATATGGAGAAACCAATAATCCAAGTGATTAAACATAATGATAATAATATAAGTTATTAATATTGTAATATATTTTTTTTAATAATTTAATATATTATTTTTATACAAATTTCACTATTTTTTTATAAATTATTTTTTTAAATTATTCTATAGTTGATAACAAGTATATATATAATGATTCTATTATTTTGTATATTTTTTTCTTTTTCAAATTTCATAATTATTTATTATATACATTATTTAATTATATAATTTTTTTAAATATTCTTATTTTAATATTCTTATAAAATTAAAAATAAAATATAAAATTATATATCTTGTAAGCAAAAAATACTTATAAATATATGAAATGCATGTGGTAATAGCATTACAATTAAGATAATATGTAAGTGAACTAGTTAAAAATTTATTTCTTCATGAATTGTAATAGATTTGAAATATCTCAACCGCAATGTATATCAAGCTTGAATACAATTGTTATAATTGTTAATTCAATCTGAATTGATTTATATTGGGACAAAAATAATTCACTAAAATAATTACTGGTATTACTGAGCATCTATGGCAATCTTTTCAAAAAATCTTATCAATAATTTTTTCAAGATATTATTTAATCTTTTTCAAATTTACAAAATGCGAAAAATAATAATAAAATATAAAATAATAATGATAGATATCAAATATAATGCTAATATTGCTATTATTTTAACATCGATCATTAATTAATTATTCAAGAATTGTTTTATATTTTCGCCCATTTTGAATTTCATTTCAAATCCATTATAATCCATAAATAGCTTTTTGATTGGTTCATTTGTTATACATTTTAAGCTGCCTACTATGGTATGTTTGTTAAAACAATAGATAAGTACAATCATACGTTTATGCAGCTGCGAATGTATATATATAAAAGAATATGTATAAATTCTATTTATTAATAGCAATATTTTTTTGCAAATATTTCGAAAACTTAAATAGTGTTACATGCAAAAATAAAAATATGCATAAAAAATAAAATATTCAAATTTTTGTTCTAAAAACTATTTAAAAATCATTATCAAAATTGGCGAAAAAAATTCTTTTTTTAGATCTTTTTTTATAAATTAAAAAAAAAAGATATTTTAATTATATTTCTGTATAATTTTGTCTGATATGTTTTTTAATATAACCAATAATTTAGAAGATAATCGAAAAAACTAATTTTATAAGCATTTAATTGATTATTTTAATATTTAAAAACTCGAAAATACATTTTCTTCTTTGTTTTAAATTATTTTTTTATCAATTAGAATTATTCTAGAAATGTCACGAAAAAAATTCAAAAATCGAAAATTCTATATAAAAGAGACATTCTATATAAAATATATATATAAAATAAATACTAATATACATATAAAAATTATATATGACAGAGAAAATACATATTTAAAATACTGTTGCTAATTTAAAATATCAATATTAAGATATTTAAAAAAGTTTTTACGTAAAAATATTATTTGAAATTATTAAAATATTGTCAGTTTAAATTTGCAGTTTTTACATTTTTGGAATTTTTTTTATAATTTGGAATTGTTATATATTGTTGGAATATAATTTACTTTATAAAAAATTTAAATCTATAGATTTGATTTTTAATTTTGTTGAAAAAAAGAAATAATAGAAGAAATATTGTATTTTTAGTTTTATTAATTTCTTACTTATTTATATTAAGTTATTTAAATTATCTTATATTAAATTTATTATCTTATTTTATTATCTTATATTAAATAAAATTGAATGCTAACTTATTGAATTTAAAATTTGTATGTAAACAATTTTATAGCTGAATCAATTCAAATCAAAGATATTTTATAATTTAATTTATGTTTTTTTTTCTTTCATATCTTTTTTATCTTCAACTAACAAAAAAATATAGTTTATTATAATTGTATAAATTTTTTGCATTCATAAATATTTATGTTTTATTATAAAAATTATATGCTTTTTATTATAAATATAATATTATTATAAAATTTTATGCTTTACACACAAATTTTTTATTTAGACACAAAACATAAGAATTATCTATATTAAAAAATCAAAGATAAAAACATTGAATATATTATCGATGATAATGATTTTCCTAGTAATCCTAGTAATTTAATTTGCATATTTTTTGCAAGTCATTAAATAAATTAGATATTAAAACTTTATATTTACATAATTCCATTCAATCCGGAAAAGTTAATAAAAAGAAAAATATATGAAAATAAAAATACAGCTTACACCAGAGTAAAAATTAATTAGAAAGTGTAGAAAGTAGAATATAAAGAAAAAAAAAAATAGTTACGAGAAAGCGATAGACGAGAAAGGTAATAGTTAATTATAGCAATATATTATCGATGAAAAGATTCAGATAAAAATGGATAAAGATTTATAATACATAATTTCATTTATGTTATTGTTTTATTTATGTAACTTTATAATATTAAAATATTAATTGCATAATTTTATATTTCTGCAAAATCATCTAATATAATTATATACTTAATATTATTTATAATATTATTTATAATTATTTATAATAATTTATAAATGAAATCTAATAGCGATTGCATATCAATTTTAAAATTGAACTAAAGCATTCTAAAATTAAAAAACAAATATCAAATGAAGATATATGTAATGAAAAATATATACAATATCTCAAAATCACTCAAGATATATTCGTAGAAGATAAAACATTAAATAAAACATTAAATCATTTGAATACATAATATAAATAAGAAAAAAAAAAATATTCAATTATAAAAAAAAATTTCACTTTAATTTTTACTTTTATTTTAATTTATAAAATATATATGTATATATACATATAAAAAAAAAAAAAATTTATTTTTGTATTATCAAAGGATTGTGGGTCCTATTGTGGATTTTTTAAAATATTTAATTTTTTATTATGAAATCATCAGTTTTCAATAGCATATCAAAACCGCATATTAAATCAAAGAATATTTATTTTTTTTAAGATTTGGAAAAAATCGTGTTATATTAAATCAGCCATTAATTGGAATATTAAATTTTACTATTTATGTATAGATTTTCATTTAAAAATCTATATATAATATATATAATATATAAATTTATATATACATATATATATATATATATATATATATAGTATATATAGTTATATATATAGTATATATAGTATATATAGTTTTATATAAACTATGTATGATAATATTTTACTAAAAAAAAGTGAACATTTATTTTCGCAAATTTGTATTTAATTTGTAATATAATATATATAATATATATAATTCAATTAATAAAAGAAAATTATATAACTCAATGAAAATTACATTTTTCAATTATTTATTAATCAATTAAATGTAAATTTAAATATAAACAGAAAACATTATAAACATTTGATGATTATACTTTCAAATATTTTTTAATTCTATTCCTAAACTATTTATATTGTTATCTATTTTTCTCTTTTCATCTCATCAAATAATTAAAATTAGAATTTTAAAGAAATAATAAAATCTATTAATTTATTGTTTATAAATATTGTTTATAAATAATTTGGATTATTTTTTAACAAAAATCTTTAAGAAGTTTCAATTAAAAATTAAAATTTGCATTTTAATTTTTAACTTCATGCACATGAAAAAATTTGAATTGTACCTCGTTCACGACGTTCTATTGTTTTCTCTGGACTGCCATCGAAGAAATACGTTAATTCAATAGGTTGAAATGTACATTTGTTTCGTTCATATTCTAGATCCTTATTCACTGTCATTTTTTGCTATGTATAATACACAAGTTATTGCACGTTGTTTATATAAATAAAATATCAAATCAAAATTAAATGTTATAATTCAATAATTTTTGCTTAACTTAAAAATTAAATATGTTCACTTATATGTTTGTCGCGTTCAATATCAAGTTACGACTAAACATAAAACGTTTAGCGAAATTCACTAAATAATACAAATCCCTACTACACTTAAATTCATTCGCCATTTTCCCCTGATATAATACCAGGAAAGTCACTACATATGCTCAAACGTATTGATGGCGTCATCAAGATTATTGGTGGTTGATGAAAATCAACACAGAAATGATAGAAATGCTCTTCTTCGAAAATACATGATATTACATGATTTTATTATTATAAGTTTATAGATTTGACACTATCAGTCAATATGCATGATATTTTTATGAATGTATAAATTAATGAAGATAAACAATCAGACTTCCATTTTTTCCACAGAACTTTTTATCAGCGAACAATAAGTAATAGAAATGAAATTGAGAAGAAATTCGTATTTGAAAACATGATGCGATATAATGCCATCTATCGTCATTTCGTAAACTTCATAGTTGATATATTTTGTTTTATTAACGAAATTTCATATTTCATATTTTATTATATATGTTATTTCATGTTTTGTTAATAATATAATTTATTATTATGACATTAAAAATTTTTTTTCTAAATTTCAATTATTCGTCATGAAAAAATCAAATTTTTACGATAAATATATAAAGTATATAAGAATAAAATAAAATAAACTCAAATCCTATTTTAAAAATTCATAATATAATCATAATATAATATAATTAGTGATAACAAATAATCAAATAGATAAATAAAAAAAATAAAAGAATGCAAGAATTCTTATTATGCAATCTCTGTAATGTAATCTCTGTCAATAAAACGCAATTTATTATTGATTTTTAATTTCAATAATATGAATATTATAATATGCACTGATTCGTCTTATTGTTAAACTAGTTTTCTGATTGGCTGGAACGATTCTGTATTTACTACACTACATAAAAATTGAAGTGAATAACTATATAACATATACTTCAACTATAAATTTTTATATATATATAAGTCTTACAAGAATATATCTTGATTAAAAATATAGAAATAAATTATTATAATTAATTTATTTATATAAAAATATAATATAAAAATTATTTAAATTAAGAGTGAAATATAAATCTGAAATTTAAAATAAAAATGTACTTAAATTAAAAAATATTGAAACATAATGAAAGAATTTAAAACTAAAGAAGAAGTTAAAAACTAAATAAAAAAATTATATAAAATACAATAGAATTATATAAATATATTATTAAATATTATATAAATTATATAAAATAAAATAGAATAAATCTTTATCAACTTTCTGATCTTTAATAAATCTTTTATATTACTCGTATTTATTAATTTTATATCACATATACATTTTAAAAAATCTCCCATATATTATTTATAATAAAAAATAAAAAACTAAATTGCATGTTTATCAATTTTATTATTGTTTAGTGTCCTCCAACGATAATTAGAAAAATTAATAGAATATATTTTATAGATAATAGAAAATATTTTATAGATAATAGAAAATATTTTAATTTAAATCTTAATGTTAAAATTAAAATCTAAAATCATATAGTTTAATAACAGTATCTTTATCAAAAACACGCCTATCTTATTCAAAGCGAAATAATATAAAATTGAAATTTTTTCTTCAATTGAAGAAATACTTCTAATTACAAAAAATAAGAATTGAAAAAATGAATACAAAAAAACAAATGAGAGAAAAGAAATAAAAAAATGAAAGAGAGAAAAAATGAAGAAAACATTTAAAAAATGAAATCAATCAGTCGATCTTAGATTACAATTTATATCAAAATTTGTTGTTTAAAAAATTTAATCTACAATATATTTAAAAAATAAAAAAAATATATGTGTAATATATTTTTCTTATTTCTATTATATTATTTCTCTATTATTTCTAAATTTCATTCACATAAAATTGTAAAATAAATTTGAGAAAAAGAAAAGATTCGATTAAGAAATAATTGGATTTGATGTTAATTTTTAAATAAAGTTTTAATCTAATACTTAATAAATTATAAAATAAATTTTAAATACATATACATATAATAATATTTTTTCAGATTTTTATTTACAAAATATCAAATGATATTGTAATTTTTTGTATTAAAAAATGATTATTTAAACTCTCTTAAATTATTTAAGAAAAAAACTCAAGTTTTTAATAATCAATTGCTTAATAGCTAATTATATAATAGTTAATAACTTTAAAATTAAAAATTTATTTATATTTTATTATATATTAAGAATGTAAAACTGAAAAAAATTAAGAACAGTTTTTCAGGAAATTGAATATCAATCACTTAAATTATAAATCGACTATATAAGATAGAAAATGATCAAATCCAAAAATATAGGTTGCTATACTTTGTCATAAAATGTTTTGATTTATAATTTATTTATTTATTTATAATTTATATAATTTTAAATTAAATTTTAATTCCAACCATTAATACTTCAATTATTTTCTATATTGAATCAATAACATATATGATTCAAAAATCAATAAAAAAAATATTGCATATCATTTTATTTTGTAACTCTGTGAAATATATTATATTCATATTAATTATTCGTTATTATTATATTATTTCTTATTTTCTATTTTATTCTATTAATTTTTTCTATTTTAAACATTTAAATATTTAAAAAAATTTCACGTTTCAGTATCAATTCTTTTCTTTAATTTCAATTTGAAAACTTTAATTAAAATATATATAAATGATATTATAAATAATATTATATATGTTATATTATATATACATGTATGTATATATATATATATATATATATATATATATTATGTATATATATTATAAAAATATATTATAAAAATATGAAAAAAATATATTTTTAATTTATATTTTAAAAATTTATTTTAAAGTACAACATAATATACAATTGTAAAATATATTTTTAAAGACATGTAAAAAAAAGAAGTTATGATGAATATATTCTTCTTTTTGATGTATAATTTAACTTTATTTAAAATTAATTTGCATATATCGAAATAAAGAACACAATGATTGATGTTTTATACTGTTTTTTGAATGCTATATCAAATATTAAAACAACAAAAATAATTTTTAATGAAATTTAAATCTCTGATGGTTTAATACGTAAAATCACAGGAACACTAGTGCATGGTAAAATAGCTAATTCTGTAACAACTGCCGTTACTAAATCGGCTGGTGTAACATCGTACATGATATTTAAAAGATTTAATGATTTTTTTGTTTTCCACTTCGTTAATAATGATTTTTGCATACCGTTTTTATAATCTTGTGCAAGCTCATCTGCATTTCCTATAAATAAGATAGAAAGAAAGAAAAAAATATAAATAAATAATATTATTATAAAATTAAATAGTAAATTAATAAATAGAAGAATAAATATAAAGTTTTACTTACCTAATTCATTATAGACAATAGAATCTGTTTGTACACGTTCACAAGATTTGTGAGTCTCGCAAGCTACTAAGACTGGAATATTAAAGGCTCTTGCCATCAAGGCAACTTGAGCAGTTCCAACTCTTGACATTACTGCACCATTTGCTAGAATTGCATGTGCACCAAGGAATACTTTGCTTACCTTAATAATTATTATTATCAATAATCTTAATAAAAATTTAATTTTAATAAAAATAAAATTATCAGTTACTTACTTCAGGCATTACATAACTTAAAGCATTAATTAAAATATAAGAACATTCAATCCCATGTCTTGATAAACGTCTAAGTTGTTCCTTTCCTTCTAGCCACGGTCTTCCATCCACAACAATAACACGAAATTGTTTACCTGCAGTATGTGCATCTAACAATATTTTATGTATTAAAGATGAACTAAAAACAATCAAATTTTATTATAAATATAGAAAATATGTAAAAAATGTGAAAATAATTTTAAATAATTTGAAATAATAAAATACTCACTAGGCATAAGTTAAAATAATATCTCCATTAGATATTTTAGTTTGAATAGTTATTGATATTGCCTTGTCAGCTAGCTCTATTTGTTCTCGAATATAAGTATCTATTGCAGTACTTAATTTGTTTTTTGCCTAAAATTTTTAGTTTTCTTTTTTTTTCTTATAGTTTTCATTTTAATTTTATTTTAAAAATAAATTATTTTAAAAATCATATAAATATATCTAAAGTTTAAAAAAAGTAACTTACATTTACATCAGATAATGAAGAAGGAAACTGTGTCATTTGCCATTTCAAATGTCTCATTGCATTTTGCATTGACACAGCTAATGGCCTACAATAATGTAAGTAGGCTATAGATTCTTGTAAATTTGCTTCAAGACTTCTAATAAAATCAGCTTGCGGTGGTCTTTCAAAATCATAAATAAGTTGCTTAACAGCAGCTAAAAGTGCAACACATCTTGCATTGCTACCAACAATTATTTTGTTTGCATATTGTGTACCTAATCTAATTATTGTTGGATGTATATTTGAATTGACAAAAGGAACATTTACAATAGCCTGTTTTCTTTCGTGATATAGATGTTTGAAAAGATTTATTTCATGTGTATTACATTTTTGAATTGTTTTTATAGGCATTATTACTTTTTTAACTGTTTCTGTTATTACAGATTTATCATTATTATTCTGCTCTTTACTCTTAATTTTATTTTTTTCTAATAAAATTTGTTGTTTAGCTGCTCTTTGTGCTTCTTGTTTTGCTCTTCTTTCAGCACGTAATTCTGCTTTGCTCTTTCCTTCATTACTTGTTTCTGATATTGAACTTTTTTCACATATATTTGTAATTTTATTGACTACTAATACTTCAGCAGATTCAATATTTTCATTGGTTGTACTTTTTGATGTCTCATTGCTGTTTTTATTCTTAATATTATTCAGAGAAGCAGATTTATCATTTGAAACATCTTTATCTAATATTTTACTAGATTTGGCTTTTGCTTTAGCATGTGCTTTAGCTGCTTTTTTTGCTTCACGTTCTGCTTTTATTTCCTCCCGTGATTTTTCAGAAATATTTCCCTTTTTGTTGGTCATTGTTCTTGATGCAATTGTTTGTTTTTTCAATTCAGAAATTTCTATAAACAAATTATATAAATTCATAATATTATATATTTAATAATATTTCAATTTAATTTTTAATTTCTAATATTTTTAATATATTAATATATTATATAAGAAAATAATCGTAAGGAAAGAAATAATAAATTATTAATTACATATATTTACAGACATGTTCCTCTTGTTTCATGATTTCTGTATTTTTTCTTAATCATAAGAAACATTCAGCTAAAAAAATCAATTTTAAGAAATTAAAAATTTATTTTAAAATTTACATACATAAATGTATATATTTATTCATAAACGATTCATTAATATATAATTTTAATTTTAATAGTTTAATTTTAATAATAATTTAAAAAACCTATTGAAAATATTTATTTCAACACAAAAATAATTATTATATATATATAAAAAAAATCATAATTGAAATATAATTTCAATTTGATATATAAAAACATATCAAATACTTTACATATTTTTGAAGCTAATATATAAATAAATTTTATATAATATATAAAACATTGATATCTCTGGCATGTACACAATTTAATTTGTAAATGTTAAATTGAAAAATAAATTGTATTTTTTATTCATATCAAATTTCATTTAATTTAATTTTACGTCAAGAAATTAAACTTACTTTTTAGTCAGACATATTGATTTATTATGCTATTCAAATTTCACAAAGCATATTACGAAATAATATTTAACATTTCATAATCTTATTCTCATAATATAATTATTTTATAAATATACAATATGTAATAAATTTGGTAAATTATATATTAATACATACAATATTTTTATTTCAAAATTGTATTATTTTACATATATTAAATTCATTTCACTAACCTATTGTTTTATTTTCAATAACATCATAACGAAATAATTTTTCATTGAAATATCTCGTATTTGAAACAAGTACCTTTTATTTTTTTATTTTGTATATGTATTTATTAAGAATGTGCGTTATTGGGAAATAAAGTTCTTTTACTTTTAGACAATTTCTACTATATACTCGACAGTTTCGCCATATTTTACTTTAGTACATAATAGTGTTTCCATCTGTGGATATAATTTTATACTAATTTTAAAAATAAATTTTTAGTTTATTTTATTTCAGAGAAAATAATATTGTTAAGTATTATAAATATAAAGAAAAAATTAATTAAATTAATTATTGTAAATATATTATAATATATTGTTAAGTATTCAAATTAACTTTACAATTATATTATGAAATAATATTTATTATATATATATATATATATTTATATATAATTATATGAAAAAAATATATATAATTGATATATTTAATTAAATATATATACTATCTATAATATATAATTAAAAAATATTATATACAAAAATATTAATGCATATTTTATATGCGTATGTTATATTTAAATGAAAATTGAAAAAGACAAATGGATTGAATAAAAATATTAATGCTTTTTTTAGATTTTATTTATATAATAATTTGTAAAATTGTTAGATCATTTTTTTTGCGCTGCTGCAGCTTCATCTTCTCGTTGATAAGATTGTAACAATTCTTGTTTTTTCGTAGCAATTCGCTCTGCTCTACGTTTACGCGCTTCTCTAACTTTAGTACGACGCGCCTCAGCTTGATCTGAAAGCATCTCGGCTCTCGCTTTTTCAGCCTTCTTTTTATGAATGAATTCCATTAAAACTCTTTTATTCTTAAATACATTACCCTTAGCTTTCATATATAGGGAATGATATAAATGTCTGTCAATCTTTTTTGTTTCACGATATTTTTTTAACAGTCTACGGAGAACTCGCATTCTTTGAATCCATAGATCCTATAAAAAAATATATTTCATATTAAATATTAAAAATTATAAATTAAAATATTATAAATTATAATTTACACATAAATTATTTCTTCTTAAAGAAGAAATAATTAAAATATGTCAAATTATTAAAGCAATAATTATAAATTTTTACCTTTTGCGGTGTACGAGCATTTGCTGTACCTTTTCTTTTACCAAAACCACAATGACGTCCTTTACGTCTAGCTTCAGTATTTTTACGAACTCGAGCTCTAGAGTGGACAGCAACGGGTTTCTTAATAATAAGACCATCTTTAATTAACTTTCTAATACTTTGACCTTAAAAACAAAGATATTAAAACTAATATTTTAATAATATTAAACGTGTATAAAACGGGTTAAAATTTAATTTTTAAATTATCATACGTGAGTTTGTATTTGCAATTTCGTTGATTTCATTTGGATCCAACCAAACTTTTTTTTTACCACATCGCATAACAGAAGCTGCAAGCCTCTTTTGTAATTTTAAGGAACTGAAACATATATTGAGGTTATGTTATGATAAATAACATATTGATATTCAATATCATCTTAAAATATTATTTTAATCAGATTTGTGTAAAAAAATAATTTAAATTTAATTATGATTTAATTCAAATTAAATTGTTTTTAAAAACAATCATAAAACCATGTGGTCAATTATCAACAAATTATCAAATATTAAATACATAAAATATGATGTATTAAATTCAACAATATGTCAATATATATTCTTTTAATAATATCATAAATACAAATTAGATTTGAATCTATGTATTTATGTAATTAAAAATTTTTGAATAGTTCATACCTCATGATGGAGTCTAGAAGTCCTTTTTGCGAAAGAAAGTTAAAATGGTGGAAACTACGTTTCCTATGTGCTAAACGGAAGTAGTAAAGAAGAAAAATTTCATTTCAAATAAATCTAAAAAAATGATAATTATATATCATATTACAATTTCCTATAAAAAATTTTATTTCACAATTTTATTATTTTAAATGTATATTAAATTATTCTTTCCATCAATTTTGAAATATTTTAAAAACAAATTTTATAAAACAATTAATAATTTGTTTACTTTGATTACTTTGATAAATAAATAAAAACATCACTAATTTTGAATAAATTATAAATATATATAAATAAATTATTATAAATTTAAAGTTAAATTATTTTAATCTATCCAATTAAAATTTGATTTGCAATAATACATTATTTGTATATACGTATTTATTAATTAGAATATTATTTAAAATTAAATTTTCCCGCTAAAAAGAATCAATTAATTAATGATATATAATGTATATATCCTATTTATGATATTTGTGTTGAAAATATGGATCTGAAAAATCTTATAAAAATCGATATATTTTATTTATGGATTATTTTATAATAATCTGTATTTATATTTTAAATATAAAAAAAGAATTTTGTCAAAATATAATTTTTTCTTTTTAATGCATAAAATAATAATATCTAAAATATAATAAATAAATGAATTCTATTTTATTTCATATTTGAATGAATAAAAATAGTGTTTTATTGTTTAGTATAATAACTTTATTTCAAACATATAAGTTCTTTTATTTTAAATATATCTTATCTGTATAAAAAAAAATATATATCTTTTATCTATAATCGATGTAAATACAATGTTTAAACAGAAATTTATAGGAAAATTTGTCATGATACATTTTAAAAAATTAATTTCATGTATGATATAGTATGATAACCTTATTTCAAACATATAAGTTCTTTTATTATAAATATATCTATATAAAAAAATATATATTTTTTATCTGTAAATCGATGTAAATACAATGTTTAAACAGAAAATGTTTATAGGAAAATTTATGATAGATTTTAAAAAATTAGTTTCATCTTTTTCAACACAAAAAAAACTTCATGACATATTAACAACACATTTAAAACTTGACTATAATGTTATTAAAAATCATAAAATTGGAGAAAATAATTCTATTAATAAAATATCAATGCAAAAAGTTATTCAAAATTGTAATACCATAAAGGTATGTATACATTTAAATAATATTGGATTATATTAATTATATCAGTCATAATTTCTTATTTCCTTTTTTTTTTATTAGCATATGAATATAAAGATAGAAAAAATTGATTATTTAATGAAATGCTTGGCACTTAAACCTGTAATTATGAAAAATAGAATTTTTGTACTTAAGGAATTAGGTATAAATTCTATAGAACTAGTTGATATTTACCGGTATGTTACATTTTAAACATTATATTCATAATAATTATATTATATTCATTCATAATAAATATTATATTCATAATAAATTCAAATTTTATTCAAATAATTTCTTTATAATTATAAATTGTAATTTATAATTTATGTTATTATTAATTATGGTTATTTTATATTTTAGATTTCCAACATTAATGAGAAAAAAAGTAAAAACATTTAAAAAAATAAATAATATACCTGCTACAGAAAATATTATAAAAAATATATTTTCTAATACAGGTATAAAAATTGATATTACTACAGATTTAATTAAACTTGAAAATCATATGAAAATAGGCAATTATTATCAAACATGTATGTTATATTATAAAACATTTTATTTAAAATTATATAATCAATCATTTTTTAAAAAATATAGGATGAAATATCGAAGTTTTACAGAAATGTCCAAATTAATAGATATATTGAAACATAGATGTAATTTTGATGAAAAATTTGTAAGTATAAATATTTACAAAAAATTTTTAAAGAAAAATTTTAAGAATATAATATGATATAATATATATCTTGCAGATAATAAAAAATTCATATCTCTTAAATATAGATGTGGATAATGTTGAGAGAATGCTGAATGAATTTAAATATATTAAAATAAAAGAAAAAAGTTTATTTGATTTAATAAATATATATCCTCGTATTCTCTTGTATAATTTAAATGAAGTGAAAGAATTATTAGAGCTTTATAAAACATTAGATATATCATACCAATTTTCTTATATTTGTTTAAAATGTTTATCAGTGAAAAAAGAAAAATTTCTAGAAAGATATAAAGATTTTGAAAATAATATAGAATTAGCTGTATGGTTAAAACATCCACGAATCTTACAATTAATTTATTATTACAAATTAGTCAAGAAGCGTTTATATTATATGAAATATTTAAATTGTATAGACAGTGCAAGTATTCAAATATATTTATCATCAAACGAAGTTTTTTTCAGGTATATATACATATATACATGTATTTATTTTTGATCAAATAGAAAATAAATTTTTAATAATTGCAGAGTAATACATTCAAACCTTTTGATAATAATTTATCTTTTAGATTCATAGAAGGAGAATATCATTTGAAATCTAGAAAAAAGTATTTATTATTCATTTTGCATAAAGAATTGGGAAGAGATGTTGATTTATTACCTATAATTCAAAAACATCCTTATTGGAAATATGTATCTTTGTTAATAATTATTAAATCACTACAATATTTAAAGAAATATTATTCAATAGAAAATATATGTCAAAATATTCATATCATATTGTATCCAAGGTAAATAGATTTTGCTTAAAAATAATAAAATATATTTATTTAAATATAGTATACTATATTATGCGGAATATTAATATATTCGTAAGATATTTTCGGAAAATCAATTCTAAGCATCAAAATAAACATAAAAATTCATATACAACATTTATATAACACTCAATATTATTTTTTTAGATCGAAGATTATTTACACATTGAATTTGTTGTATAAAAAATATCCACAAGAGGAATACAATTCTCATTATTTATCATTATGCTTATACGAATTAGAAAAAAAATATTATTTTAGTGGAGATGGAATTTGGCTAAATGACGTATCAGTTTTTAAATCAAGTATTTTTGAGGATTTATATGAATTTGAATATATAGATAACAATGAAATAAACGATCTAAATGGAGAAGCATGGCTTGAATATTTACTACGATAATAAGTATATTTGAATATATTTATAGAAAAATATATAAAAATATATGTATATTTTTTATTTAATTAAAATATTTTATATATATTTACTACTTTATATTATATTTATTCTATATATATATTAAATATATATAAAATATGGAATATGTAAATTATAATAATAAATTAAATATTTTTAAAAATGAAAAATTTTAATAAACAAAATTTGAACATTACAAAATCAAACTTTATTAATGAATTATATAAAATATTAAAAAACTATATAAAATAAGTTAAAATACTATCTTTTTAAGCACTTTAAAATTTTCCTTAAACTTTAAAATTTGTTTATATGTTTAGAAATATTTAATGATTATGTATATATACTTTATATATTTTATTCTATATTTGTTAATAATAATAAATTTATATATAATATATATATATAATAATATATATTTTTTATTGAAATAAAAAAAAATTATAATATTTTATGTATTTCTGTTTTGAATATTTATTAAAAATTATATTTACATACAATTCCAATGAACAAATTAATGTATGAAATTATAATAAATTGTTATTTATTTAAGACACATCATTGTTAAATGAGTGATTACATATTTTAATTTTTAAGTGCATTTAAATGCAATTATTTTTAAGCATTATAAAAAAAAAATAGAATTCAAAATTTCTGAAATATTCTTGTATAAAATTTTATAAATTCAGATGTCTTATATTTTTTTATATACATGTATATACAGATATGCATATATTTGATATACATTATAAAATACGTAAATAAACTTCTTATTCAATTTTATTTAATAATTTTGAAAAAAGGACAAATAATACAAAAATACTCACATCTCAAACCTACATTTTTAAGGCACTGGAATGCTCTTATTCAATTAATTTTCTAAAATATTTTCTTTTTTTACACGTTTGTTTATTATAACGTATTTTTTTTATTATTTTCTTATTGAAACAAATTAATGATTATTATATTCTTAATATTAAACTTTCCAAGAGAATAATTCCAATTAATTTCATTAATTGTTTAAATCTATATGATACAATATGAAATTGTATTAAAGAGAATCGATATATTTACGATTAATACAAATAAAATTTATAAATAAAAATAAAAAAACTTTCAAAAAACTTTTTTTATTTTTAAAATAAAAAATTATAACTCTAATTAAAACAAAGCCTTCGATTTTATTTTCATTTCAGCTCAAAAAAGAAATTCAAAGATGAAAAATCAGCAAGCATATTCATACGATCTTATTATGAACTTAATATTCCTTTGCCAAGGAAGACTTATTCCAAATCGGAACCACCAGTTGTTCTAGAGCAAATCTAGACCGGAGGTTTCGAGTCAGTTCAGAAAAGGAGGCAACTGCACGTAGTTTTGACTAGTTGGTTCGCTCTTCACCATCACTTGCTCTTTCATTCCTTGACGTCCTTGTGGTGAGTGCATCCCATATTCTTGTTTTTGATCTTGTTGTTGTTGTTGTTGTTGTTGTTGTTGTTGTTGCTGTTGTTGGGTGTAATCAGGTTGTTCGTGCTGATATTTATCCGCTGGACTAAGACCACTGACATAATCCAATTGCTTATTCTGTTGATGTTCTTCTTCGGACATGGAATTGGTCAGATGAGTGGGTGGTGAGTGGGTAGTTACCATAGTCTGATAGTCGTTACGAGTTAGAGGTGGTGGTGGACTGTTACTAGCATTCATGTAGTCCTGGTGCACACGCATTGTATTGCCTGATGGTGAGGAAAATAACGAGGCATCGTGTTGTGGAAGCATTGTCGCGTACGAGTATGCCGATCCGTTGTTGCTTGGCCCACCAAAGGAGGTTGAGTATGGAGAGTTAGACGGGCTAAGTAGATTTAAATGCGGTGCCAAATCGTAAGCTGGAGAATATGCCCAGGCATCCGGTGGTGCTGTCGCTGTTGTCGGCGAGGCGAATGGATTAAGAGTATTGTTCAGTGAAGTAAATGATCCTAATAAAAATATGAGAACGAATTATTTGCATTAGATTTGTAAGAATAAAAGTAATTTTACCAATATTTTTGAAAGTAATTACAGGATATTGAACAATATGTAATATAATTTTAATAATAGAAATCTTTTCTGCAAATTTTATATCTATTTGAAATATAACTAATATTAATTACATCAATATATCTATTGAGATATATACATATGTGTGATTTTTAACATTTAATCAAAAAAATAAAAAAAATCAATAAATTTAATGTTTTTTAAAAATGAAAGAAAGAATTTTGATATTAAAAATAAAGAAATAATGAAAAACAATATAAATTTTAAGTTAGTATTCTTATTGTAATTACCTGATAAACCAGGGCTTGCTGAACCAGCAGCCATACCATAACCAGCAGTTTTACGCGGAGGTTCCCTCTTTCGCCATTTTGCACGCCGGTTTTGAAACCATACTTGAACTCTTGACTCTGATAACGCAAGTTTTAAAGCGAGTTCTTCTCGTGCAAAAACATCAGGATATGGTGCACGTTCGAATGCTCTTTCTAATTCTTCCAATTGATAAGCGGTAAATGTTGTTCTGAAATAATTAGTTTTCGAAATGAAAATAAAATATTTGACAAATGAGAATATGACAATTAAAATTTCAAACTTATTAATTATTCAATAAAATGTGATTATTATTGAAAAATCTAAAATTTATGGCATAATAACAATATTCATTTTTGAAATTAACAATATTCATAATTTGAAATTACAAAAGATAATGAAAGATCAAAAACTTAATTTTAAGTAGATTAAATAATATTTTTTAAATTAATTAAAAAAGAAAATAAAAAAAATAAATAAATACCTAGTTTTCTTCTTTTTGATTCCATTGTTGTCGGTTTTTTTTTTAGAGTCTTTCTTAGCTGGTTGTGGTTCGCTACTAACTGTAAAAATATATTAAATTGAAAACAAAGTTAGAAAATAATATTTGCAAAACAATAATTATAATAATAATAAAATAATAATTTAAAGAAAATTCTGTCAAAAGCAATTAAATAATCTTTAAAATTATCTATATAGAAACAAAATTAAAATGATTAAATATGATATTAAATAATATAATATTATTTAGTAATATATTTAGTAATACAATATATGTTCTGAATTTTTTCTTTTTATTGTATGTACTAATAAATTCTTGTCAAATTATAAATAGATTACAATATTTCTAATAAAGATCCTAATCTTATAAATTTTTTTTATATACAAAATATAATATAATAATTTTTTAAGTCACAAAATATATTAATAAAATTAAAATTAAAATAAAAAAGATTGTGAATAAAATTAAATTTTAATAAACGTATGTTTATAATTCAACAAATATCAAAATGTATCATTATAGGTACTATACATAAAGAAATGGATAATAAAATTGAAAAAAATGTTAAATTAATTTATATCTTAGTTATTTTCATATATAGCAATAATATATCAATATATTTATATTTATTATTTTTACAAATTGATATACTACTATTGATAATTGCTATTATTTTTAATTAATCGATACGAATACGAAGATCCTAATTTTATAAAACTATTTTTTAATGTATAATACTAACCTGGAGCAAGAGTATTCATTGGATCCTCCGGCTTCCTTTTCAAAGCATTTCCAAGCTGAAGGCCCTGTTGCAATGTCGTTGAGGTCGGGGTCGCAGTGGTAGACGTCGAAGTAGTAACATCCTGCGTCTGAGGAAGAGGAGCATACATTCCAGCCAATTCCAATTCTTTCAGCTCTTTCTGTTGTTGCTGTTGTTGTTGCAGATGATGATGAGACGTTTGATGATGAGGCGGTGGACTATTCGAAGAATCTAATTTGTGAAGATGGCCTCCAGTAGGCATTAAATCGCCACCGTGGTGTCCACCATGAAGACCGAGCATCACTTGAATACTGTGAACCCCGGAACCTCCTCGACCGCCGAAATCAGAGAAGATCGGATCATCGAAAGGACCTCCGTCCATTTTTCATTAATCGATATATCCTTTTAGAATTTAAAAATTGATTTATCTTCTAAAAATTCTTTAATTTATATAAAAAATAATTTTAGATTATTCTTCTGATATTAAAAAAAACAAAAGGCAATAAATTCTTCTTCTTTTTAGAATTTTAATAGGCACATGGTTTCACTAGAATCGAGCAAGTAGATTTTCTTCTTCTGTTAATAAATACATAATAACTTTTTCTTTCGATCTTCAATATATATTTGTATTTTTTTTTTTTTTCAACAGTTTCAATTTTCAATCGTAGAGATGTTTCATTTCTTCTTGAATCACAATGAATCGACACAAACTTTTCTTCCTTTCGATCACATATTTCTTCTCTTTTGATGTTTCTTCAATTGTTTCTTCCTTCTTTTAATTTAAAATTTAAAGAGCCCAACAAAAAAATATTTCTTCTTATTATTAATAAAAAATATTTCTTTCTTTTAACCCCCGAATTAAATTCATTTCTTATTCTCGCGTCGTTAGTCCGATTGCAATAAATTACTTAGATCAACGGTGACAATTTCCATTCACTTCCTGCTCTCTTTATTGCTACCGATTCCCTCGGTTTCTTCTTCGCCAAGACCTCCAACAATCCGGCTGGCCAATTATGCAAAAAGGCGCGCGCAGGATGGCGGTTCGCGCGTCCTCCGTAATGGAATCCAAGCCAATTGCGATCAATTGTTGCCCGGGTTATGATTAATTTTGATTAGTTCGAGCTAACGAAGCGAGCCAGCATTGTGTCGTCGACACATGAACAGATTGTAACAGCGAAACCGAATACTTTGGAGGATACTCTTTCTCTCTCTCTAAAGTATATTGAAACGTTGTTAATAAAAAAAAAAGAAGAAAAAAAAAAAAAAAAGAAGATTAATCCAGAAAGATGAGAGAATCTATATTAATCGTCACGGGTTTCCCCAATTTTCTTATCTATCGACAAACGGGTGAGTTGATCGCGCGAAACAACAAGAGCTGCTTAACTAACCAGACACTGTCGCACTAAGCGACGATCCGTTCTGACTCTGGCTAATCAACCGACACTCACACACGCTTATATTTTCAACGGGTTGCCGGTCAGGCCGCCCCCACACATGGAAGCCAACCAATCCTGTAGCACCTACTATGCCATACGTGCTCCATGAGAGGACAGCCGTTTTATGCGGGCGCGGTATGCTGTGCCTCCTGTTTTTCTTCCTCTTTCTTTCTCTTTTTCTCCCTTTTCATTCTGCACAAGATTCATCTCTGTTTTTAATCTCCTTGCACACACACACACACAGAGAGAGAGAGAGAGAGAATTTATTCTCCACCCCTCTTCTCCTACTCTTCTTTTACTTCTTCCTTTTTCTTTCTTTTCTTTACCTCTGCTATGTTACCAACCACTTCGTGATTCTTCATTGCATCGGGTATATATATATATATATATATATATATATATGTGTATGTATGTATGTATGTATGTATGTATGTATATATGTATGTATGTGTGTATGTAGAGAGAAAGACAGAGAAAAGTGTTCATTGATCTTCTTCGTTGATGTCTCTGTCGGGTTTCTCGTTGGTCTCGTGGCTATGCCACAACCACATCATTGCGACCGCCCCCGATGATTGGAGAACACCGCCTCAGTTCATAGTGTGCTTTAGATAACATTTTTAACGAGTATGGAGGGGTATGTGGGAATTGGAGCGGGTTGGGTTGTGCACGATCAAGAGATGTGGTGATGGGAAATTGTGCATCGGAGGCTTCCACTTCGACTATGGACCTCTTGCGCTTGACCTAATGCGACCCCGATATTTCTTGGAACGAAGATCATGGCGGAGAGAATAATGGACTCTTGATCGCTATTTAAAGGACAAAAAGGTGGTTTTGGGAGAAATTTAATTTTAATCATTAATTATGGTATTATGATTTTTGACTTATTTAACTTAGATTCGAATTTTTTTAAATTTTAGATTTTAATTTTAATTTTTATCTTTTATATTTTTATATGATAAATGTTGTTGATATATATTCATCGACTGATTAAAATTTTTACGCACATGAATTTTTGCACATTCATATTTATAATTCAACAATATCAAATGAAAATTAATAATAATTTTAGAATTTGAATAATAATTTATTACATCTTTTATTAATTTTAATTTTAATTTTTAAATTTCAAAGAAATAAATGGATTTTTTTATTTAATTATGTTTCTTATTTTAGTTGATATTTTTTAAAATTCAGATTTTGTAAAAACTAATGAAATATTTAAATACTTAGATTGTAATATTCTTATTTATTATACTAGTATAATTTTTCGTAAAAAATTAAATTCTCTTAGAAAAAATAGTTTTTATGAAAATTTTTTTAATTTAATTTAAACAATGTGAAATAATAATATAAAATATAATAGAATTTAAATTTATTACAAAATGTGTTACAGTTTTACGCAGAAAACTGGATTAGTTCATACTATATGTATTCTGGAACATGACGTTATTTGCAGTATAATTTCTGCAGTATCGAATTATTTAGACTATATTTATTACTAAAGATATGCAGAATCTACATTCTAATTTTTATCGCTATGATTATGGATTATAAATTATAGGAAATTTGTCCATAATTAATTAAAGTAAAGAAACGAATAACTATAGAATAAATATAATTCATAATCAATGATTAACATATATTATTAATAATTGTAATATAATAATATAATTATATTTATATTTCTTCAAATTAAAAAAAAAAGCAATCCCAAAATATTCAAATTCAATTTCATATTAAAACATAATTAATACTTTACCTGAAAATTTAATTTTACTTGAATTAAATTTTACGCTTTATAATAATCTCATAATCCGTTCAATTCATCTTGAATATCACACACTATCAATTTGTAATCAATCTGTTCAACTTCCACAAATTCCACATTATTTTCATTCTAATCTCAGTCACATCAAATATATCCGTATTAGCTATCCATTTCATATCTGTTCGTTCGCAGAAGTCCTTGAACTGAAACCTTGAACCTCGATTAAACGATTCGAGAGATCACATAGCGCTCTCAGTGATGATCGACGTGCATTCATCGCGTCACAGGTCCTGTACCAAATGCACAATAATTTCATCGCGTCCCATGCACTACCAACGAATTCAAATCATCCCGAAATTTTAACCGTCATATGTTCGAATTATCCGCAAGATTATCCCTCTTCCGGTATCCACTTTAGACGAGATAAGAAATCGAACGGAATTATCGATCGATTCATAAGAAGACGATCGATCGGAAGAATGAGAAAGGTAAGAGTTCCTATACTTTCGAAGAGATCCATGTCCGTTGACCGGCAGCGTGGCACTGAGCTCTTAAGCGCAGGCTCAATGAAACCAGCAATCGCCAGGAATTGCCTCGAATTGGCCCAATCAAACTACCCCCATTCCGTGTGTACACGCGTATATTAACTGCTAATTTCATCGACAGTAATTAGCGCGCACGAGCGCGCGCCTGTCACGCGCTGATTTAATTGCACTCTCGCGGACACTCTCTTTACTTCCTCCCCCACCAGTCTTGTGGTGCATCTTTTCCGTTTCTCCGCTTGGAACCGATCGCGCCACCGTTCTCCCAACTAGCCTTCTTGTTTTGGTCGAATCTAATGAGTTTGTTTATCACATTGACGAACTCACGATTAACTAGTGAATAGATGAAAATAACAGAAAGAAAACATCAATTTAATCGAACAGGTAAGAGAGATCTTTTAAAAAGATTTAGAGAAATTTAGATGAAATTTATGATTCTTTATTAGGATAAATTATAGGTTAGAGATAAATTTGTAAGAATTGTATAATTAGAAATTGAATTTAATATTTTATTTTTGTTATTTATTGGATGAGCAATTTCTTATTCTATTTTTAAATGTTTATTAGATAAAGTGTTCATAAATGGCTAATTTAAATTTCATTTTTCAGACAGAAATTATATATTTTATACATAATTTGATTAATATAAAAGGTACATAGAATATAAAACATAAAGAATAAAAACCATCCAATAATATAATTTTATAACTTCTATTCCAATTTCCATATAAATTATATTATTATAATTTTTGGTGATATTTTATGATGTAAGCATATTAATGTAAGCAATCATCTTTATTGCCATAATATATATTCTTATATATTCTTAATTCAAACCTAACCTTAAACCAAATTGAATTTATCGAGCAAGTAACAGACTCTAAGATTCTTTAATTTTATTTGTATCGAGATTTAACTGACCCAATTAGCCTCTAATGAAACTGAAGACGAGTGGATGCGGGTGAATGCGTGCGCGCATGCTTGCAGGATATCCGCGGATGCAGGAGGCAGCCGGCTGGGAGGATGACGGCGAGCGCGCAAGAGCGAGAAGTCGGTAACTTAACTGGCCTAAATGGGTTTAACTCGATGTGATTTTGCTGGCGAACCACTAAATTGAACGAATACGAACTAAACTGAACTCAACTAAGCTAATCATATCACATTACTAGCGTTATTAGCCGAGAGACGATATAAGTGAAGGTCCGGTGGTACCAGGCTGCAGTAACGGGTCGCCTCCTGCACTGACCCTCTGTACGACTTTCTTTTCGACCTCTTTTTCTCGATCATGATCTTCGTGTCTTGTATTTATTCGATCTTTGAATTACGGAAATGTGTTTACGGTCAAGTTTTATTACAGTTGATTCCAAAACAACTTTTAGGTTAGTTCTTATGAAAGTTGGATGTAAGTTGAAGTTTCTTGAAGGAAATAGACAATTCTCGATGCACACGAGGTCTGGGAAACGATGTTGGCCGATCCTGGCCGAACAGAAACGCTATCATGGTCGTGAAACAGGAAACACGTGCTCTGAGTGAAAGTGACAGATCACCGCGCGCCAAATTCGAAATAAAGATCAAAGAATCATATACGATTTTCGATTTATAGTGTCATTCGTGAGAGTAAAATGTAACATTTTAAAAAATGTGATAGAAAGAATTTTTTCTTATTAAGAATTCTATATAGTGAAATATATGGTGAATAAGTGATATAGTTTATCTTCAAAAGGAATTTGATTTATTTTTCTGGTATAAATTGCAGAACTATTTTTAATATACATATATAATGTGTATAATTATAATAATCGTATATGGATTTTAAGTTCAAATTTATTTAATTTTATTAAATGTAATTAAATTAAATCAGTGATGAAATTATAATTTTTTAAAGATTTTTTTATTTAATTAAAATTATTATATTATATACTTATAAATATTATAAAATCATATATTAATTTTTTTTAGATTTATGCTTACATTTATTACATATATTATGGATATTTTTTATATTCTTACATTTTTGAAGACAATATAAAATTAAAATCTTTGCAAGTATCAATGTAATCCAAATAATAAAAAACTTCTTATGATATTAAATTGTATTTAATACTCGATATTCATAAAGCAATTCAAAATATTGAATCAAGAAGTCATCATTATTATATAACAATAAATTTTCATTGAATAAGAAAATACATGTATTCTGTAATAAAAAAACTACAAGATTTAATATATAAGATAAGCAGAAGATAGATGGAAAGTGGGGGATATTGATAGCAAAAGAAAGAAAAAATAGAATAATTATCTCCCACCAACCATTTCATTGGTAACTAGAGAGGGGAAGAAACCTGGAGGAAAGATAAGAACGAAGTAGATACGATACGTTCCTCTCCCACTACCTCCACTAGCAGAATAGAAGGAGTTCCTCGGCTCCACCTCTTCCCCTTCCGATGGTATTCTCTTTCAATAGTAGAGAACGTTGTAACTTCCATCTTACCACTATTCCACCCCATAAATAATTCATTATTTACATTTTTCGTACATCAATTTTTCAACAATTGTTCAATTTGTTCAATTTTTCAATTTTTATGAAATCTATTTTTTAAAATTAATTAATTAATTAATTTAAATCTAATTTTATTTATTCAAAATCAAGCAAATATAATATACTTCAAACATTTCAAATATTAATTTATTATTGTAATGTAATTTTTACTTTTTGAATTTAAAATCTAATAATTCCTTTCCTCACTTTTCCTTATTTTATTTTATTTTTTCTTTTAGAATAAAGAAAACACATAGAATATTTCCATACCATGTATATCTATAAATTTATATATCTTTAATATATCTATAAATTTTTATGCGGAGAATGGAGCAAGTTGATAGAAACCAGACAAAGAAAGGAAAGATATTCTCGTTGAAAAGTATATTTAGATCGAGCGACAGAAGGAAACGAGATGAAGAGGAGAGGGACTATCCGAGCGACTTTTTGCACGCGAGCCTCTTTTTTTTTACGTCGTAGGTATGCCGACCGGATAGTATTGCCGTGTGGCCAGGCTGACAGGGCCGACCAATTGAGCCTGTTAACGTCAATTGGTCTAAATTAGTTCAATTGGACGTAATTGCGCGAATACGACGGGGAACCTCCGCTCTCTGTTTGCCAGCCATGCTTGCGTTTCTCTCTTCACGCTGATATCGCTGTATTCTCGGGACTTCCTCCAGGGTACAGTCTGCAATATATAACTACTCGAATAGTCGAATAATATTTTATGAGACTGATTTGATACGTAAATTGTTTAAAATACTTAATTGAATATGATCTTATGTGAAAATTAGATTTTATAATACAAATTATTGAAAGAATGGTTTTGCTAATATTTTTAATAAATTATTTATTTCAATTTATATTATGTTATGTTTGAAAAAATTTCAAAATTAAAAATATTATTTCTTACAACTTGAATTTTAAAAATTATAATTATAAATTATAACTCTTGTTTACATCAACGGAGTACCAGAGTATCTATTTTCTTTAACAATTTTTCACAATATAATATAATATAAATTTTTCGAAATATTGCAAATTGCTTCGGATTCCTAATCTATGAATATTTTTATATCGATTCATATTTTTTACAAAAAAAATTTATATTAAAAATTTTGAAGAAGTTAAGTTTCAATTTTATTTAATATTATTACACATTTGTTGTATAATATGACTTCTTATAAAATTACAAATCTTTGCTTTCTTATAAAATTAATAAAATTGGATAAATTTATTACTATAAATTTAATCGATTATTTCGATCGATTCAACGAAAATAAAATCATCCTCATACAGAGAATTTCCATCATAATCATTTATTGTAATGTAATTTTTACTTTTTGAAAATCTAATTTTTAAAATCTAATAATTTCTTTCCTCACTTTTTCTTCCTCAGTTTTCCAAGTTTCCCTTAAACCATAGAAATTACAATAATGTCAGGATAATGTTTGTTAGAGAAGACAATTATGACAATCGTAGTTTATGAATTAACGTGCCCACATGACCGTCGCGAGATTCTTATTGTGATCGAGATCACAATAAACGTTTCTTTTTTTTTTTCACCCTCATGGAAACGTTGGCGAGCAAGCAACAGTCCCTCAGTAGTTAGGGCATCATCAGTATTAGTCATTTTATATCATGCTGGTACATTTCACGCGTCAAAGCGTAGGAAGATGACCAACGATGAAAACTTGCCGTATTTCGAGGAATACTGGTAGACGATACAAAGAGCTTGGAAATTTTCGATATACACATTCTCTATTCAAAATCCTTATATGATTCTACCTGAGATTTGATTCAAACTGAATTCCTCTTTTCAGATCTGGATACAACCACGTGGGTTCAATGTATGCAACAGGTGTATTTGATCCGCGTGAGACACCTGTGGAATAGATATATAGATTAAAAGAGAAGGTGCAAGTGAAAAATTAGAAGAAAAGAGAAAAATGGAATGATTGAAGATTATTCATATCAATCTTTTATATAATAATGAACGAGAGATTTAAGGTTACTTTAAACGGTTATTAAAAAAAATTATAAAGCAAGAAATTAGCCAAGAGAATAGAATTAATGATGTAAAGTGATATGTAAAGAATGTAGAATTATATATAATTAAATTAAGTGGTTGAAGAGGGTAAGATTTGAGAATTGAAGGGTGAAGAACGAGCTAAATTAGATTATTAATAAATGGGATGAAGATATTATAAAGGGTCGAATTTGAAAGTTAAGGGGAATGAAATATATACTGTAGGAAATTGATTAGATTATTAATTATAAGATTTAAAAAGGTAATCTTTGAAAATTGAAAAATATAGAATATATATTAAAAAATTAGATAATTTAGATTATTAATAATCAAATTAATTTTCCAACTTTTATTTGATAGTATATTATTTAATGATAATAAAGTACAAAAATATATATTATATATCTATAATAAAATATTAAATTAAAATAAGAATAAATGAAAAATTATATATAATAAAAATTATAACATTACAATAATTCAAACAAAGTAATATCACTAAACTGATTAGAATAAAATGAAGTATTTAAATGAAGTATTAGAGAATATTATATTACATAAAAAATTATAAAATCGATACATATAAAATTATGAAAATCGAATAAATATATAAGAAAAATAATATAAGATCACAAAATTGATTAGAGTAAAATAAAGTAATATTATAGAATAACATGAGCTAGAATTTGTGATATGATGTTGAGATTTTTCTTAAATTGTTTTTAATAGAAACAAAAATTAAGCTATCATTTAATTGCACTTTTAGATTCGGAAATCGTGATTCAAAAGAGAAAATGTAACATCGCAGCCCGATGACGTCGCATCCTTATTAACCCGACGTAGTCACATCCGTCGTCATCCCGTTCTGTATTCACGTGCAGGGTGTTTCTCGTAATGATATCTTCATTTATGTATTGAAATTATTCTATAAAATTCTATTAAATTATGTATTTCATATTAAAATTTTCTAATATAATGATACATATATGATATTTGAATAAATTTTTTTTATATAAATAATATATATAAAAATAAATAATAATATATATAAAATAAAAAAATGGGAGTTTAAAAAATCTAATGTTTTTTCTAGCTAGATATTAATTGCACTTTCTTTTTCAAAAGACTTATTATATTTTAATAAAATTTCCCTAAAATAAATACAATTTACAAATACAATTTTTAATATTTCTACAAATGAGGTTAAATACAATAATAAGATATGATAAATAAATATAAATTTATTATATTTCCATATTGTATTAAACTCTTCAAAGCAATGGACAAAAGAACGGATTGAATATCAAAGCATAGATTCTCATGAGAAACGAATCCAAACATTTCTTCGATCAAAAGGTAGTTCACATCAGACGAGTAATTAATCGAGGACTATGCCCTCATATTTCGTGAGAACGAGAAATTCGGATTCTGATATACGCTACGAGAAGGGGCTAAAAACGCAGTCTATATCATCCCGCATAAGATCATCTACTTATATACAATAATATAACAGGACTGCGGGTGGGAATTTACGAGGACGTTTTTAGATCTGATTACACAGAATTTTGGGTGCAAAGGAACGGAAAACTGCGCCCATATCCAGAAATGTGGCATAAGAATAACATGACTAATCTCCCCTGAAATCGATTTCGAATACAACATCGAAATAGAATAAAATGAAATGTGGATTTGGGAAACGAGAATTTATTTTATTTACGATAAATTCAATTTATATATACGATAGAAATTATGAAATTTTCTAAAATTTTAGATAAAATTTTATAACTTTCATGATTTATGCATAAATATAATTTTATATAAATATTATAATTTCTATATGACAGTAATAATATTTTTTTTATCAAGTAATATAATTGGTAAATTGCTCTTAAAATATTAATTAAAAGTAACAATAGTCGAGTACTCTGTAAAATTGTTTTCTCAAGTTTCTTCGAGTACCTATTTTGTATCCCATATATAAACCATATGTTTTTACGTATGATCATGCTGGTGAAGATGACTCTTCCTGACACGCGACCCGCAGCTATCCTAAATACTTAATTGTCAATTCGATTTCACAGAGAGAACGATTTTCATGGAATTTTCCTCTCCAGAATTTTCCCTTCCGATTTTTATATAACGAAATTAATGATATTCTTATAATTATATAAAATAAAGTTATTAAAAATCATTACGTTAGATTAATTAAAAGTACTAATAAAACTTAAATATTTAAAATGATACAAAATTTGATTTTTATAGATAAATGTTTATTAATTTATTAAATTTTTCAATCTTTATATTTTTAATATTTTAATGTTAAGATAACATTATTTCTTTAATATTAATTGTAATTATAATGTTAATCATTAATAATTATTAAAATTTATATAATTTATGAATTAATTATATATTTATAGTTTTTATTTTAAGATTTTTTATTCAAGAATATGTTATATGAAGAACTCTATGTTATCAACTTTGGTGCAGTAAAATGATCTGTAGAGACATCTGTCGATATTTCTCGAAGTATCATGTACTTTCAAGATGCATGATAAGATTGTATCGAACTTATTTTCAAAATTGGATGCATCAATGCTTTCAATTGAATAACAATCTTGGTTAATTCTTTGCTTAAATTAAATGATTTGAAATAATTCATACAATTAGTATTAAAGCTTTTATTCAATTTAAATTAATTGTGAAAATGTTATTATACAGATTATAAAACAAAAAAACTTAAAATTTTGATTAATTAGTATAAAAAATTAAAAACAAATAAATTTTTTTCTGAAAAAATTAAAATTAAAAATATATTATATTATATTATATTATAATATATTATATATTAGTAATGTATAATCCATTATCATTAATTTTATTTCATGAAAAGTTTTAATTTTAACAAATTATATAATAAATTAACACACAAATATACATCTTTAATATAATATATCTCAGCAAATGAAATATGTATTATATAAATAATAGTTAATATTTAAATCGACAAATTTAAATTTATTCGTGAGAATAAAGTTCTCTGAACACTTGTGGAATTAGTTGAACAGGGAGAAATAAAATGCAATTATCCCTAATGAATATGAGAGATACAACAAAATAAAAGAAGCATGGTGCATTCTCTACAGATGAAACTTTGACTCGTCTTACAGACCATCACAAAACATATTTTTTTCAATTTATCATTTGAAAAAAATATTTTTTCTTTTCCAAGAAATATTATTCAAAGAATAATATTCTTTTTTAAGAAAACTATGAATACAAATGTAATATTTCTAGGAAAAAAAAAATGGTAATATAAAATAGTAAATTGTGAATCTTAAAATACACAAGAGTTTCAAGATCTTTACTTAGAAGGCAGTATAATATTTATTTACAATTCCTTTTTTAAGTTATTTTACCTCGTCTTAAAATCATTATTAATCATTAATTTAAATATAATTTTAATTAGTTTATCTCTGTTTTCTATAATTTAACATATTTATCGTTCCTATCCCAGAACCTTGAAGCTTCAGCTAAAAATACATCAGTTTTCGCGGGTGGCAAAGACGAAAGCAGTCGGGGAAAGACGAGCTTTCTTTGAATCGAAAGAGGAAGAGTAGCGGAGTATGTCCGCCCAACAACAGCGAATCCTCAAGCTCGAAAATAGATCGCATAGTTTTCCCGGTACTTCCAATGCGGTGTATCGTAATAGGCAAGCTAACTGCTTGCCGAATGTTGTTGGCCATGGACAATTAAACGTTTATAAACACCGGAGATTCCGCAAAACCTGGCCCTCTCATGATTTGGCGTGCTTAGACGAAGGAGCAACACCCAAGGCTGTAATAAAATTTATATTAAATTTTAAACTCACGATAAAAACTGAAGAACAAAAATTGAGATTTCACGTAAGTATGCGTAGATCATGATTATGAAAATAGATTTTTGAAATATATAAATATACAGTTTATTTTGCAATTAAGATTTTCTCTGAAATGATAAATACATAAAAAAATAATATCTTCAAATTTTTTAGTATTTGTTTATGCAAATATTTCAGTCTTCTGATATTTATTTCAATTTTCCTCCAATTCTCACTCAGATCTAATTATGTAAAAATTAGATAAATAATTGACAATAGTTTTCTTTTTTTAAATGTAAGAAATATATAAAAATTTACAGGAATTATTAATAATGTAATCTAGAGTTATTCAATCATATGATTCAAATATATAAAATGCATGAATAAATGCTTTGAATATATGAACATGCAATAAAATTTTAAGCAGCGGTTTCTGATTATTTTGAGCGACGTACGATCGCGAAATGTAAACTTTCAAAGCATTTGAAACGATGGAAAAATAAGCTTCTAGATTTATGCTGCTATTTATCTTGTTTCTTTTTGGTTTAAAAAGTTGGAGAGTTTTATTTTGTACATTAATGAGATTTATCAAGTGTTTTTTGAAGATACAAAAAGTGTCTTAGTATAATAATTGGATGATAATAATGCATATATTTACAAATGTAATTTCAAATGATGATGTAATCTTTTATAAAATATATTTGAAATAGGGAGAATTGTTTATGTTAAATTTTTTAGATTATTCTATTGAATAATCTTTTTTATTTGAAAAAAAATTCTTGTTTGAAAAAGATTAAAATTTCATTACATTATTATAGATAGATATCACAATTCTGTTGATGACTGGTATGGTAACAAAGGCTCATAAACTAACAAATCATCATCATTTAGCAGTTCTTACAAGAACCAATGACGTAATGCACATGTGCGAGTTAACGATTTTTCGAAGTCGTTTCAACTTGTTATAAGCTTTCTAACTAGTACAAAAATAATATTATGCACGTACATTTATTACGTTCTTTATTTTGAATGTTTTTTAAAAAAACTCCTTAACTTTTACATATTACAGTTTCATATAAGAATGTAAAAACAAAGAAATATATTATATTTTATTACAAATATTTTTTTTAACAAAAAAAAGAAATTAAAAAAGAAATAAATATATTTACTATAATAATTTCTATAAAATTATTAAAAGATAAATTATCGAAAGAATAATTATTTAATAAATATTAAATAAATTATTCGTTTAAAGAAGATTTAAGAGATTAATAAGTAATAATATTTTTTTTATTCAAAAAACAAAAAAAAAATTATGAATTATTCTTTAAAAAATAATTTAATTAAAAATCTTACAGTTTGAAAATTATTTTTCTTATCATAAAAATTTTTTTAATTCAAAAACAACTTGCCAAAATTTATCGAAAAATTTCAAAGTAATCAAAGAGAAAGATCAAGAATTTTTATCACAAGATAGAAAACATTTGCTTAAACTTTCGAATCTTATCGAAAGATAAAAAAAAAAAAATACGAAATGATAAGTGACGATTACACTTGTCGATTAAATATGTGAAAAATTAATTCCTTTAATTTCTATCTTAACCATGTTCTTCGCAATCTACTAGCATGATTCGAAAAGAAAGAATATAAAAACATCTCCATCCATCATTGTTAGATGAATCTTTCCATTATCCTTTATATCTCTCCTTTTCGTCAATCTTTTTTAAATATTAAATAATAAAAAAATTAATTTTTAAATTTTTAAACGCTGCAATTGTGCAAGCCTTAATCGCAGAAATAAAACCTTGCGATATCAAGTTCCTTGGCTGATTCTCAAGGAGTCAACGTTTCGTCCCATCCTCCGGTATCGAAATTTTGTTAGCGAAGGAAAAGAAAGAAAAATTCACGGGATAGTAGTTTACGCAGGTAGACAGGATGGAGCTCCAATTGGCAAGAAATTCTGGCACGATTTTAGAATGGTCGACGTAGTCGATTTCACGGCCACTGCTGCAGCGAGGGAGCGATGTCTTAAAAGAGATGATATCCCTTGCGACATAAATGCTTTAAAGCAGTGATTCCCAATATATTTCTGAGGTAAACTCCCTTTTATAACAGCTGAATAAATATCTTTCTTATTGCAATTAAATAAACACGCATTTTTAATAAGACAAAATATCTGAATATAAAAATTTCACTTTTAGAGATATATTTACATACACAGGTGAAAATGAGAAAGAAATATGAAAAATGTAAAATGAATGTTTAGTATTTGTTTCAATATCTGCTATAATAGATGATAAATCACTTCTGTTTTTTTGTAGGTATACCAAAATAAATAAATATTAAAAATTTTTCATTATAAAATTTTCTATATAAATAATTGGAAATAGAAGTAATTGTGATGGTTATCTTGGGAGTTGCGATCCACAGTTTGAAAATCCATGTTGTAATTGTATTGCAGCCAATTACTAGGTATATATAAAAATATAGCAACTATATTCAAATACTTATGAGATTTCTTGTTATCCTATTGATCTAATATATACTGGTATACAGAAAATTATTTAATTAATTAATTAATAATTTTAATAATTAATTAATTATCATTATTAATATAAATAAATAATTAATTTAGTATTATTTATCATTCGTAATTTTCATTTGTAATTTGAATGAAATTTGGATTTGGAAAAAATGTATTTATTTCTGATATACATTATGATTTATTAAATTTTTTTAAAAATGGAAAGAAATATATTTTTGGTATTTTTTACAATATTTTAAAAATCAAAAATTATAATTGTCAATAAATCAATCAAAATTATTTGAAATATATATAAATTATATAATTTATAGATGTGTATTCGTATCAAAATATGTAATTAACAAAGGAATTAATATAACATTAATTATTTATATCCATCGTATGTATCTTATTAAAACCTAGATTATTTATTTTAAAAATTCAAAATTTTATTTTAAATTTTGATCAGAATTATCTATTTAATTTGCCTTCGATTTTCTAAAATTTTAATATAAAGAAAATTGAAAAGTAATTCTATAAAATGATATATTAAAAATATATAGTTTTATAGTGGAATTGCATGTCCGACTATACCGGTTAAGAAGATTTATATTTACTGTGCTATATGTGCAGCAATGAAGGATAAAAAACAATACATAGAGAAACAATTCGAGGATTTTGTCGTTTAACCCTCGTGTATTTCAGTCCCAGCACCAGCAGGGCCCTTCAGCTTTTGCGTCCCGTCGACTTAGCGAAATTCCTCGCTAAATTTAAGCCCTGCTCGACTGCTAAGATAATTGCGTTTTGCGTAAGAGATATACAGTCTTTTGAGGTAATGGATTGAGTACATATGCATCGTCGATTATTTGTGAACTTTTCATCAAGATAATATATATACGTATTTAACTTGGTTTGTTTAATGATTTTACTAAGGCTTTGATAAAGATATATTCAATGACAAGTTGTGAATGATAATCTTAAGAATAATTCAAGTGTAATATTATATTTTTTTTTCTTTAATTGGAAAACTGAAAAAAATTTTTTTTTTTTTGATTCAATTTTGCATTCTTTCAAAAGTTGAATTTTAAATATAATTTTATTTTTTTAAGATAAAAATTTAAATTTCACTATTACATTTTGATTTTAATTAGTTGGATTTTAAGTGAAAAATAATATAATAAAGCATAATATTATGTTTAATTAAAAAACAAATATTAAATTCAATATTTCTTTTTTATAATAGTTATATTATATATTTTTATAATAGTTATATTATAAAATCTAATTAAATTTAAGATGCATAAGATTACTACATAATTATTATTGATTATATAATTATTATTAACAAAGCCGATGAAAAAATTAACGTTAAGTAGAATTTCTTTCAACTATACTTTGTGTCTATCAACAGTGACAAGCTTGTTAGGATTTGCTCAATGATGCGCTTAATTGCCTACTAGCTAATTTCATTGGCTATGTATCAACTCGACCTCATCAATTGATTTGAATGAGTTCACCAAGTTGTCGTAGACAGATTTAAGAGTAAAATTAAAATGTTTTTATACTTTCTTAAAAATTAATTTAAATAAAAAGAGATGAGTAAATATTATAAATATATTTAAAATTTAAAAAATTGTTTAAATTATTTTCGAGTTTCAGTCTTTTGTTCCAAGATTAAACAAGTTTATATTTTTAAGAGTTTTTTAAAAATTATGATTGTTGCTTGAATTTTTTATTTTCATTTTATTTTTTTCATTTTCCAAATTATCCTAATATTTCTTTCACTTTTTAAATTATTAATATAAAATATGCTATAATAAAAACATATAAAGAAGATTTATTAGTCATTTTTACATAATAATCTTATCTAATACCATAAAAAATTTTTACGTGTCAATCATCACAGTTTTTACGAGGCTTCATTTCATTAAAATGTGAAGTTTTAAGTTTTAACTATTTTAAGTTGTGCAAACTTATAAAATATTCATTATCACGATTTATATTATCATGAATTTAATAATTATTTTTTAGTATTAAAGAAAAATAAAGATTTTTTTAGAATAATTTTAACATATTTATTCTCTATATATTTCTTTTACTACATCACACTAAAATTATTTATTTTCAATATTAACATATCAGTGTTACTTCTATCTAATGAAAATGAAAAGAATAATCAAACAGTGAAATTGCCTGAAACTCTCATTAAGAAGAATGTTAACTATCTCCAAATAGGAATTATTACATACACTATTGAAGCATTAATATTAATTCAGCGAAAACGATAAAAGATCGCGGCGAAAGATCGATAAGGAAGCGGTCTGGTTGATGTTTTCCTCGTTCGAAGTGCCAGCGAATAATCTTGGCGCGACCAGCCGTTTTTCTACGGAAAACAAGTATATCTGGCATGGCAAAATTGTCGACCAACATTATGTAATAAACAAGCAAGGTGGCCATCAGCGGTAACTGATCTCCTCGTGGCGTACGTGTCGAAATTACGAAAGAAGCAGTGGTGCTCGACCAATTCTGAGACATTGACATTGAGAACTGCCCTTAGTCAATGGAATCAAAAACCAGTATTTTCAATCAGTATTCATACTTATGAGACAAAGGATTTTTAGTTTTGTTTTCCATTCTATTTCTTCATTTTTCATTCTTCCATTTCTTGTAAAAATAGTTTTTTTTTTTCTAATAGTTGCTGATGTCAAGCATCGAAAAACTGGATGAGAAATCTTTGTCATACTTGGTGCCAGTCACGCGATAAATTGTAAGTCTCTTGAGGCAGCTTAGCGATTTAACATGGTTATTGTGGTATTTAATGCCCGATTTCTATGACTGCGATCCAAGTAGCAATTTTTAATTTTATATATATGTGTAATTTTCTTTAAGAAAAATAATACGAATATATATATTATATATATATTATATATATTACATATTGATAAGATAATGGATATTTGTATTGTAATTATAGCCTAGAACGTTTAGAAAATGAAACTAGAATATCAAGTTCCTATGCACATTAAAAGAATGGTATAACGTATATTCAATGTGGATATTAATAATTTACGTAATTGAGACTTGTAACATAATATTTACAGTTATAGTTTGTAATGCAATAATACGATTAGATGAGAAAAGTATAAGAAGAGTATTTATATTAGAGATATTTTATAAATACCAAGGTCATTTTATAAATTTCAAGGTCATCAATGGCTTTTTTAAATAATATTATATCTTATTTTTTGTTAGTTTATTAGTCTTATTTTTTTTTAATTTTTTCCTTTTATTTTTTTTGTATTATATCGTATTATATGTATTTTTATTTCTTATCAAAATTTGAAAATACGAATACTACAATAAAAATTATATTAATATTTGATATAATTTTTTTATACATTTATATATTTATGTATTATATATTTTGTATTCAATAATAGTACTGCATTAATATTTTCATTTTACTAATTTTTACATTAATATTAAATTTTAAAATCCATTCTAAAATTTTTTTCAATATCATATTACAATTATTATCATATTGGCACTTATTGAAGGTGAACAAATAAACATGAAAAGCGAAATCTTGATTTCTAATCTTTATCACGCCAATAAAACTATATATATCTATCCAATATCAATTTCTATTACTTTGTCAATTTTAAAGTTTGATTGTCAATTTTAAAGTTTTATCATCATATGTTTAATTTCTTTAAATAATTTAATTAATAATCAATAAAATAATAAATATTAATTTTAAAAGAATTTTAAAATTAAAATTTATAATATATAATTATATATATTTTAATTTTGATAAAACGAATTATCCATAGGAGCTAAATGAAAGAGACAGGTTCTCGTTAAACCATAACTGTGGAAACGGCATAAAACACTTCTCAGGATAAAAATAACGGACGAGGAAAAGTAATTTCCTCCCGGCCATTGACGCAACTTTCCTCATCAACCCAGCCAGACTGGCCAACTCAAAGCATTACATAATTCTTCTAATAACGATAATGTGTTATATTGGTGAGATAGAATTTTTAGAATATTTTTAATAATAATCCCAATGCAAAGTTGTCTTCATTTTTTGTTTCAATTTCAATCGGTAACTTTCTTGTTGAAGCCGTTGTTGCTAATTATATGTATACGTTCCTCGAACACAATAATCGTTCCTTGAAACCGATCGATTTTCAGACATATCGATTACGGATAATAAGTTTCCATGTTGGCCGCCATTGACTGACATTGACTGGAAAGTGAAATCAGAAGAAGAAGTGAAACTTATTTAAAAATATATTCTCTAATTCTAATGACCAATTTATCAAAAATTAAATTATATATATAGTATATTTAATTCTAATAAAGATATTGATAACAGCTGATTGGTTTATTAACATAAAAAATAATTAAATTAGTCAAAATTATATATGTAATTTTAAAAAATTTTAAGAATGTTAATTTTCCAAGTTTATCTTTAATAGAAAACAAAGAATCTCATTTAATAAATATTAATTGTATTTCTATTGAATATTTATATTCTTAAGATGAATTTATGACTGAAAATCATATATAATTTAATAATTTTAAAACATATATCATAATTAAAAGAAAGATTTAAAAAATCTTATATATATTCTTACATATCAAAGAAAAACAGAGAGATTGTGCATCACACTAAATCTTCCAAAATGTGATCATTATGTTAAACACTTATTCAAATAAACATCTCTATAACAATTCATCTTATTAAATTATCATTATTAAATTATCATATTAATTATATCCTTATTAAATTATCATATTAAAAATCTATAGTTATTCAATTCATGCTAGTCTATTATAACTGAATATCTGAAACTTAGAAAAACATTGTATTGTAAAAGATAATTTTAACAAATTAGCAATTTAAAAGGAAGAAAATAGTTAATAAATTTACGAAGGATTATAATTATATTAGATTTCATAGATTAGAAAATTATGATAAATTGGTTGCCTTATAAGGAGAAAAATTTGATAGATTTAAGGAGAAGGATCATTTTAGACATTCCCATTGGCCCGATAGGGAAGGTAGGTATGTAGGTTTCGTATTGATCTCCACGTTGCGGCGACCTTTAATATCCCCTCTCTTCTAACTTCTAGCCTGTTGGATGAAATGAGAGGAATAGAGCAACGAGGGAAGTCGAGGGGAGTCCTGAACGCGACCTACAACAAGCACCGACAGGCGCACAGCTGATTTCGTAACGACTAAGCGACACTCCCGGAGTTTCACCGTTCTCCGGAAACGTTCAGTGATCTATATATTCTAGGAAATTCAGGGAACAATACGGAAACGGACTGACTGCATAACTGTAAAATATTCTGAAAGTTCAGCATAAACAATGTACAAATATTGAATATTTTACAAACAAAAATCTCTGAATCAGAATCAATAAATTTTATATTTAAAGTATTTAAAAATTATTATATTCTAATATAATTTTATATAAAATTTATTCGTTTCAAATTTAAGAAACTTAAAAAAAATTGCATTTTTTTGAACAAATTAAATGTTTCGCCGGAATTTTAAAGAAAAAAAAAATATCACAATAAACAATTTTATGAAATTTGAAATATATAAGATTATTAATTATTTGAATAATGCAGAATATATTAATAAAAAATTATTTGAATATTTTTATAAAGTAATTTTCAAGTATTAAGGATGATGCTAAAAGTGACATCATTTTTATGGTCTCAGAAAATGTAGGGAGACAGCAGAATTAAACAGAGGCAGACACCAAAAGAAGATTACATGTTTTTACAGGCGTATTGTGTCACGGTCAACAAACACGACGTCATAATCGGCTGAAGAAGCTCAGGTGAGAATATGGCATCCGTTATTTATAGACTGTTACATTTATACTTGTATAGAGATTGATTAAAAGTAAAACATTGAATAAATATAAAGACTATAGATAACATAGCCATATTTCATTACGATTCGATTATATAGAATATAATTTCTTCTACAAGTGATTTTTCAGATCATTGAACCTGTTCGTTTCTATACGAATAGTAGAAAAACGACTTAACTATGTTTTATCAGAGCTATGATTCATAAAATTGAGAGCATATCTTATTTTCTGTAAGAGAATGTTGCATTGTTTTATTAAACTGGAATAGTTTGGCTTGGAACAATTTTTTTTTCTTTCAAAATATAATATAATAATAATATAATAATTAATAATAATAAATATAATTTTCGAAGTATAATGAATTTTGTTACAATCTTTTTATTTGAAATATAATATAATTAAAAATAATTTTTATTTGCAATTATTTTTCTGGCATTAATTATTTCCTATGTTTCTTTTTTTATTTCCTTTACAGTGATAATAGATCTTGATTAATATAGTTATTCTTTGCTAAATGAGCCATAATTGAATTAGAATATGAGCTGTGTTTGATTTTTATCGAAAAAAAGCATTAAAAAGATTCTGTTATACCTTTCAAGGTGGGTAACAATTGAATAGTTATCTTCTTTTTATGTCGGTTCTTTGTTTCGAGGCCATTGACTTCGACATACTGATCGTATAATTAAACTAGATCGATTATCGATTGTGCACATTGTGCTGCATCGTCTATTGAAAAATATAGCAAATTTGTTTTATGTTAGTAGCATAAAAAAGAATTAAATTAAAAAAGTGAAATTCTATTATCCAGTTAAAATCAAAAAATCTATTTTTTTATATGTATTTTATATGTCTATCAAACTTTTATAAATATTCAACTCTTCGTGTAGTCCAAGCTGAACTTAGCTTATTTTCGATTCCATCGATCGTAGTATCGATAATTTCCATCAACAATTATTATATCGAAATCGACGAATGATCATTAAAATACAGAAAATAGTTTCTATATCCATTCTCAATTATCTTCAAAAAATTGTTTTTAAGTGTTCCTGAAAAAATGATAATTTTAATCATTTTCGTTATTTATTCCAATAATTTTTACAAGCATCAAATATTCATCATAAATCCAAATATGAACGCTTTTTCGAGATTCATAATAGAGATTTCTAAAACTTACTGCATATTCGATCATCTTTTATTTCTTTCTGCAAGAATGTGACGGAGAATAATAATTAGGACGAAAAAAGTCGAGGTAGCAACCAAGAAACCCTCGTAGAAACAACGGAACAGAGGAACGTGGCTGGACCGCGAACCGTCCCTGGGAGAGGATTGAGGAGTGAAGAGGGGATATGTACAAAGGAGGGATGTGATTGGCCGAGGCAGAGAGGAGAGGTTCTCGGCTGTCGCGAGGCGAGTTGATTCCGCGCCACTTCGTTTCCGACTCGTGTTCGCGTACGACGTGCCTCGAGGAGTAACTCAGAACACTTCAATTTTCTTTTGTCTGCCAAAGGTAAGCAATATGTTTTTTCACTTTATTCTATGGAACATAAGATCTTGTTCTTTAAACATGCTATGAATATTATGCCGATGTGAATAGAAAATCAAAATTTATCGAGTATATAATATATTGTGATTATTTTCTGTGATTGTTTGAATATTATTTGATTATATTATATTATAAAGAATACTTACAAGAGATATAATCAAACGAGAAATATTTTGGAGAGACGATATCAATAAACAGTTGAACGATGAACTGTGACCGTTAAGAATCGGCTTAATTTGTTTTCACGGTGCGTTTGTTTTAATTTAGCAAAACTATAAAAATTTTGACTTAATGTACTGCGTACTTAAATAATGATTCATTATCTAAATGATCTTCGATTATCTCTGGGGCTATTGTACATTATCCTGTGCCAACCGGTTTTTAGGTTAGACAAAGATCGATCGCGTATACCAATCTGGTGTAATCAAATAGATTATTCATAATTTAAACTATAAATTAGTTTTTAGAATGTAGTTATTTTTAATAATATTGGTTAGATATTTTTTAAACATTAATAATCTAAAATTGAAAATACAAATAATTTGAATATTTTTATCGTGGTACCTTCGATTCATTGAAATGGCGGATAATTCGTTTCCCGATACAAAGAAAATTATCTTGAATTTAAACTATCAAAATAATTGTATAAACTAACTTTGGTAAAATATTCAAAAAATTTACAGAAATGTGAATATATAATTTTTACAAATGAATGATGTAATGGCAATTATTTCTACATCATGTGACCATACATTCTAATGAAATTATTAACCTTTGTTATTAATGTTTTGTGAGTAATATCATATAATTCATAATTAAGCGTGTCAAATTGATACTCGCAAAAAATGCAATAGATTCAATTCTTGTATTTCAAGTATTTTTTTTAGACAAGAAAGAATAATTTATAATAGAGTTGAAATTTATATAAAATTTAAGTTTTATATATTTAAATTATTTAATATATATATTAATAGCTTAAAATATTTAATGGATTTAAATCAAATTTTCAATAGTAATATTTAGCTACATTATCGATTTTACTTTATGGACTTCAATATTATTATATTACATCTTTGTAGTTTTTGTTTTAAAACAAGAAAAAAAGAGATTGATTTTAATTTTATATTGAAAAACAATTAATATATTACTATTTAAATATTATTAACTGTTTAAATAATAAATTTGAAAAAAATGATTAAATAAATATTTTATATATATATATATATATATATCTTTGAATTGATTTATTAGTAGAATGATTCGAATTGTATAAATATGAACCGATCGATTCAATTTCCGTCAAACGTTTTCAGAAAAGATTCAAAAACAGTATAATCTCATTTCTGATTAATCATTACGCAATCTTCCATTTTTATTACCTTGATAAATGAATTTAATGATTAGAAAATGTATCAAATATGTAAATCGCAAGGTGCGTTGCATCGGATTTCCGTTGCGGGAATACTGTCAAAAGTAAATTGACAGATTACGGTCAGACCATAGTATAGTAAAACGAGTGGGTGCAGCATGATTACGTAAGGCCAGGGATGCCCAGTGATTCTCAAATTTTTCATTCTAACTTTTTAAATTTTCTAATAACTTTTATTTTTATATTAATTTTAACATAAAATCTGATATTAATTTAATAAATAATTTATGGTATTAAATAAGATATATAAAAATAATTTATATCTATATTTTATTATATTTATTTTCTATTTTTTTTCATATTTGATCCGTTAACATTAAATTATTAGATTTCTTGAAAATAAATTGTATTATCTTAGCATTATAATCAATCAGTGGTATTTTCAACAAATTCATAAATCATTCGCAATTATTAATTAATAATACAACATAAATATAATCTTTAAATCGCGAAAATAATTTAATCATAATTAATTGTCAGTTATGTTTAAATCTCTAAATTGCATAACTTTTAAACTTCTCAAAACATTTAAATAAATTATTATATTTAAAGCTTTATAAAATAAGTTTATCTACTTTAAGATAAGTCTATCTACTTACAGATTTCAAGAATTGGCGAACGTTAAAAAGTTTTGGAATGATTGTAACTGATTTATCATTGGTCTAAAATTTATGAACAAAAGGAAGAAGGAGGTGTCTTATTAGCAAAGAAAAGTGCATCGATGCGTTTCTTAGTAGGAGGCTTGTTATGCCAGAGAAGACCGGAGATTCGTTTGAGCGGCGCGTGCATGCGTTATGGCGTTTGGTAATTCAAAACGGAAATTGATAGTTGGCGGTCTCCCGATCGGGGCCCTGCGTGCAAGGAACGCGTCGTTCGTGTTCATTTGCGTGCATGTATGAACGTATGCATACAATTACAGAACCGGAATGCATGCCTGTCTGCCGGCGATGTTTCTCTTTGATCGATTCCTCGCGACACACTCGTATATACTTACACCTTGATATCTCTTGCTTAATCGCGCATTGAGTTTTTAAATAATCCCTAAGACGCTGTAATTAGTTAGAATAATTAACATAATAATAATTAATCGAACGAATTTTTGCAAATTTTGATATTACAATATTCCTTTTTTTATTTTCTTTTCAAAAAAGATGGCAAGGCTAAAAATGTTTTTTTTTTTTAATGTTAATTATCATTAATAATTATTAACGATTAATTTTTGATAATAATATTTTATAGAGATTTTTATTTTTTTTCGTTACATTATAAATAATAGAAATTTAAAATTTTTTTTTTTATTTTTTAAGTAATTCTATAAAATTAAATTTAACTCAAGATATCATTTCGAGTACCACGTTTCTCCTTCTTTTACGAACAGATGTGGTTTGTTTGCACAAATGACAACGTTACTAATATCGCATGGACATAATTGATCGCGATTAACTATAGAGATTGCTGATATCGATTCGTCTTATCTTTTTTTTTTCGCACTTGTGATATTTAATATTTTTATAATTTTACGGTGAATGAAAATTACGCTTTCCTTCATATAATTGGATAAAGGAAACCTTTACTTAAATAAGACAACTATGTGTGAAGAAGAAAATATCAATGAAAATGTTGAGGATAAATTTAAATATCGAATAATATTGATTTAATAAAATTAGCAAAGTTTCCTTCAACTATAATAGACATAATGATTTTCTATATATGTTCTATTTAAAAAATTGTAACTTTATTCTTATTAGATATAGTAATAGCAATAGTTTCCTTAGTACTTCAGATTGTACTTAATAGTACAAAATTTACTGAATAAGTACATACAATGTATTACTTAACGAGTGTCCACTATTAATCACAATTAATGCAATCTTGGACTGCTTTCCGACGCTAATTTAAAGTGCAATTATTTCTGTTCAAAAGGTCTTTGAACTCTTTAGAAGACATTTCCGGATCTCCTCAAGTTGATTTTAATGTTTCAACTTGCATATTTATATTTCATTTACTATGCATTCAATTTTCCATTTAATTTCATTGCAACGAGTTATATTGTTTTATCATTTGTGCTTTTTTATTTTTAGCATTATTTTTCATCTTCGTTTCAATTCATTTGTCATCTTAATTAGACATTTATAAAAAAAAACTACTTTTTAATATTTTTTTGTATATCATAAATTTTAATTGTATTCTATGATATTTTTTTTTCAAATTCAAAATTCAAAATTAATTGTAATTCATAATTATTAAAAATAAATTTTTATTGCGGCGAATATACACGATCAAAAAATGAATTTTATCGATTGACCTTATTTGATCATTTATACATATTTCATTCACTTCCGTTGTGTCTTCGTTACACAAAAATTTATATACACTGCTTTAAACACATGTACTATTATGATCTCGAAGGTTCTTGTGCATTGTCGACTATACTGTATCTTAATAATTCATATCTTTAGATTTTAGTTTGTCCTTGGCATTAGCCATATACGCATATATAAATGATTTCGAAGTGCTTAAAGCCTACGTTAGAATTAAAAATTGCTGAGATTTCAAAGAAATAAACGACATTCTATATTTGATAGAACAATGTAACTCTTTCTGATAACTCAAATAACATCATTTGAACCAAGGTTCATGTGAACGTTATTCAATGCTTAGTAATGCTTAGTATAACTTTTTCATTGTAACTTTAGATAAAATTTAATATTTTTTAATTGCTTTTGCTAAATTTTATATTGGAATTTAGCGTATTTGAAGTTTTTTAATTTTATATCTTTTAAAGTTTTGAACATAATTTTTCTTCATTATAGTAATTATATATTTATTTTAATATATTACAATTTAATTTCAAATTCAAAGTTTGCTTTAAAATTAAAAATTTAACTGAGCTCAATTCAGCTTGATATTAAAGAAATGTAAAAATTTTAAAACTCGTACAGTAAAACACAATATTGAAGTGACAATGAATATATCTGAGATTAAAATCTCGAGTCCAATAATTGAGGCCAGCTATGAAGTTACATGAGTTTAAAAATACAAATTGGCTAACTGTGTTATGAGTAACGAACGATTTGTTTGTCATCTTCTTTTAGACATTTTGTTTGCATAAACATTTGATGTAATGTAATATATGCATTTATCTTGAATTAGAATAGAATATTAAATCATGATAAAATTTAAAGTTTTGTTATAAAAATATAATATTAAACAAAAGTAATACTTAATACTGAAAAGTATTATTTAAAATTTTTCATATCTTTTGAGAAGAATAATTATTTTATATTTTAAAAACAATTAAATGTAATTTAATAATAATCTTTTTTTATAAAATTAAAAATTTGTTCATAAAGTTTTATATTATATGAAATTAAATATATATTTAAATAGATATTAAGCATAATATGTATTAAATTTAATACATATAATAAAATAAAAAAAGATATATATTTTTTTATGAATTTTTAAGATTTATCGACCAATATATTTCGAATTATCGCGCGCGCTAAATTTGCGGTAAAGTAACTTTTAGATGTTACCGACAGAGAGCGACACTAGTCAATATGGGCTTGATAATTATAATCAATATATCGGTAAAGATGATTAAACAAAAATTATATAATATTAATACAAGTATTAGCTATATTAATATAATAATTAATAATATATTTAAACAAATATTTTTAATTATGATCTTCTTACCGATTTTCTTGATTAAAAAATCAATTGTACTTTGATGATTAACTTATTGTACATGCTGTTCTCATTCTCACATGATATACGTGTGAGTAATTTATCTTCATAAAACATGAAACCGGACACTACTTAATCATAAGAACGAACCGTAGAAATTTGCGAAGGCGGCGCTTATGTCGCCATTTTGATGATATCTACATGCATTCCAATCGAAAAACTGAATATATTAATTATTAATTATGAATTATCAAACACGTTATAATTTCTAAGATTTATAATTTAAATTAGATATAAAAAGAAAATATTATGAAAAAAAAATTATTTATTTTAAAATAGTTTCTGTAATTTCTTTTATAATTATTTTTATTTTTATTTAAATAGAAATTCAATTATTAATATATATTATTCAGTTTTATAAACATATGAGTATATGATATAAATAATTTCATAAAAGTATAATCGATTCTTATGAAAGTAGTAGAATATAAGTGGAATTCACATAATTCGACACGATTCCTTGTGTAAATTAACGAAGTACAAACGACTATCATCCGGCTAATTGTGTAATTTGTCCATTCATTTTCTAGTTGGAATACTTACGACGGAATATTTCTATCCATTTGTTTTTCCCTTTTTATTTAAATTATTCTTCATACTTATATAAAAATAATGCTCAAGAATTTTAATTTTTTTAATATTGAATAAAATATGTATGAATATTTTAAACATGAATAAATCTAATTAAACTTAAGTGATATATAAATGAAAAATCATTTAATATTACGTCATTGAGAAAAAATTAATGGTAGTAAATAAAATTGCGAAATTATTTATCAGCAAAATATTTTTTTTAAATATTTGATTCGAATCAAAATGTGCCATAGATCAGTTAATGATAATAGTTTTATATATACATTCTCTTTAAATGAATTCGATATTCTTTTCTGCTGTCGCGCAATTTTCATCTGCTAAATGTGATTATTCATTGTCAGACTTATACATAAGCGTGACGAGTCAATGGTCCTTGAAGTCGCGTCTCGAATCATTTTTCATGGAATCGTCATTCCGATTTTCACTCTTCGTTGCTCGTAATTAGTTGAAGAAACATATAATATCTTCATTTTTAAAATTTTTTAAATTTGTTATTAATTTCTTTTTTTTTTAATATATAGATTCTAACTTATATATATAACTTTTATATATAAAACTTTTATATATAAAATAATTATATATAAAATAAAGTTCATTTAACCTTTAGAGAATTGGCAAATGATCATTAGTACTGTTAAAAAAAAGGTGGTAGATATATATATTATATGTATTATACGTGAATTATATAATACATATATATATATGTCTTATAAACAAAGTCTTGCCAAGATTTGAATCACTATGAAAATATTTGATCCCTGTTCAATAAAAAAGTGATAAAATTTATTTTCAAAATATTTTTTAAACATAATTAAATTTAAAATAATATATATATAATATAATATATATATTAATTCGATATAAAACTTTATTAAAAAGGATATAAATTTTTTAATTAAAAAGAAATTAATATTTGAATATAAAAAATTAGGAAAAATTTTTAATATTAAAATTTTTATATTTTTTAAAATTATTTTTCAATAAAAACAAAAGAAATTAAAATAATACATTAGTTTAATCTTATGTATTTGATAAGAATTCTAATATTCTTACGATTTCATATCTGTGTCACAATGCTTGCTTTGAGTACAATATTTATAAGAAGATAGATAATGAAATAATATTTTTTAAAAAAATAGCAATAAATTAATAAACAAAAAATCAATGAGAATAAGACGTACATTTTAATTAATAATTATTGAACAATTTTCAAACAATTTGTTTCTGATTAATTTTATTTATAGGTTGATAAAAAATAATTATAATTATATAATTAAATATTCTTGAATTATTCTAGTATTTTAATTATAATTCTATATATATAATAGGTAAATATTCAATAAAATATTAGAATTATTTTAAGTATAATTACTTATTATATGTATATATCATAAAAATATAATATAATCATATTTCATTTAATTCAATCATATTTCAAAGTAATTATTTGAAATACAGAAAATATAAATCAATCATATTAAATTCAGCTATAAAAAATAAACAATTGATAAAGTACCTTATAAAATAAACAAATAGAATTGAAATTTTAATGATGTTACTTTTTCTTTAATTTATTCCATATATGAATATTGCATTATTTCAACGAATTTAATTGCCCCAAATAATAATAATAATTTCAACTTATTGTGATAATGACTGCTTTATTTATCCTGGAATTTCGCATCCATATTTTTCAAATTGCACGAAATACGAATATCACAATGATAATCATCATATTATTGCGGAATTCTTGCTCATATATCAAAGCGTATTAACCGGATTTAGAGAAAGTGGTGTAACTTTCGATGCAAGGGGACCCGTGGTTCTCAATTACTTCTTTTCTCTTTTCAAAATTTTAAAATATTAAAAATTCTGAAAGAACAGCCGTTGGTTAAAAAAACTTTTAATAAATTTATTTTCTTATATTTCATACAAAATAAATCTTACATAAAATTTTTATATTATATTTATACATCAAATATTAATTCTTACATCAAATTCTTAATTTAAACCCATATAAGATGGATATAAAAATATGATATTAAAAATTATAAATTAGCAAATTCAATGCATAAAGAACAATATTATTATTACATTAATTAATTAAAAATTTAAATTAAATTATATATTTCCTGTATACAAATATTATACAATTAATGATAATTTATTTTAAATATAAAAGAATTGATATATTTTTCACAAAAGAATTTTAAAAAGATTCTTAAAACATTTGCAAGTTTTATTTCGTAAAAGATATATTTGTTTTATCTTCGTTTCATACTTATGGAACGTCAGTCATCATTTTGCAATTCGAAAAGCCTGTAGATCTCGATCATTTGGATTCACTTCGGTCGAATTTATATTCTGAACGGATTCGAAGCACAAATAATGCGACAGTGACGTAACAGGATGTTGCAGCGACGGTACTCGAGTACCATCGTCTGTATAGAGTTTGATTTTCATGATGTATTATTTACGTTACACAATCTTATTTTTTTTCTTTTTATATCGAATTTTACTTTACATTCTATTTTATTTTTTCAAAATCAAAATCTTTTGTTTTATTTCTTTATGAATAAAAACTGAATTAATTAAAAAATTCCATTAGATTTTCTAGAAAAAAAATTTATTGATTACATTTACAAACTTTTTTCGTACTAATTAGAAAATTGAATTAAATTTGATAAAATAAATTTTTTAGTGAAATAAATATTTTTTTATATAACAGATATCTTTTGTAATCTTTATATAATCTTTAATCTACAAATTTTTGTTAAGGTTAAACTTTATAAGATGAAATGATGATTTCTTATCAAATTTCTTGAAAAAAGAAATTTTTATCAACGTTATCTGTAATGAGATTTTAATCTTTAGATCTTATTTCTAATCTGTAAACAAAGATAAATTTAATTAGATTTTAAAAAAAAAATTTTTTCTATTATTTATTAATAATAATTTTCATTTTCTTAAATTGCTATAACTATTAATGGTTTATTACAATTTCATTAAAATTTAGATAAAAGAATTTCGATTACATTGAGATATTTTTTTAATTCATTTAATATAAATCGATTGTTAAAAATATATAAAAAAATTTTTAAAATTGATTATAAAAAAAAAAGATATAAGTTTCTGCATAATCTTATACATAATTATAGCGTCCGTAAATTTTTAATTCTCTTTTTAAAAAAAAAATCAAATCAGCAGTAGGAAAAAACCAAAAATCGCATAAATCTCGCAATGATTATCATCTTGATTGTAAATTTCTAAAACGGAGAAGAGAAACGAATAATAGAAAGAATCGAGTAGTTCGGGCCTTATCTGAGTCCGATAACGAAATACGGTGTTACAATCGTTTTATCGGTGAGACGTTCTCGAAACTCAATCCAGATCGTAATCGCTTCTCGTATCATCAACCTTTTTGATTCACTTGTAACTGCAGAGATATCTCTCGTTCGTATCTCGTTACACTTGATAAAACGTCTCGAAATTTCGCTACGAACCGTCCTTGATTATGTAATTAAATACGCGATCTTCTCGAGAATGTATTGTACAATTTCTAATACGATAGAACTTCGCGATCATTTTTTTTTTTTTTTTTTTTTTTTTTTTTTTTTTTTTATTAATATTACAATGAAAATCTTTTTATCCCATAAGATTTTTTTTAATACTTTTTTACTCGATGTAGAATTTCTAATGAAAGCTCTACGATCATTTTTTTATGCATTTTCTCGATCGATAATATTGTATTTAATATTTTTTACAATATTTCTAAAAAAAAAATTCTTTTTTACCCTTTTTTTGCATTATCATTTTGCATTAACGATTCGGATTTTCTAAAAACATTTTCTAATAACTAGCGCGGAGTTATGAAAGCAGTTGCTCGATGGTTAATTGGACACTCTTGTGAGTGAGTTAATCAAAAAGATCAGCGGAGACGATTACAGGTTCCCTCGTTGGAGAAACACAAAAAGGGAAAAGGCGAAATTACGCGTGCCCCAGGGTGAGAATACAAGTGGCCGCAAGTCGGCCAACAAACCGAAACAATGAAAACAAAAAGTGTCCGCATTTACCCTGGGTTGCATGTTGTTTCTGCTCGCACCCTTCATCGCTCTTTCATCTTCGTCGAGGCTTTTCAGTGTAACGCGAAAAACTTCGAAAGGGCAGTTAAAAGACGTATCGTTACTCTATGCTTTCATCGCATTTGGTTTTTTAGAGGTATCGTTGAAAATTAATTGGTGCATTTTGCAGTGGAATATTTTTTTTTTTTTTGTGATATGTGTAATCAAATTCTTTTTTCTCATAATTATGTAAAAATGCATTTTTAAATAGAACAAGGCAAATATAATAATAAACATTTATTTAGTAGAAACGTGTATCGCACGTGAATCGCATACACACAAGCTGAAATCTATGTCGTAGAAAGTATAAAATATTTGGTATCTATATATATATATATGATATAATGAGGATGAATCTTCAATATTTTTTTTAGTGATGGGGATAATCATGCATTTATACCAGTCAGTAATCTACAGGTTAAACTTGATTTATTTTATTTTTAAATTATATTGAAATAAATGAATATTTTATAAATGAAAATTTTCATCATAAAACTTTTTCAAATAATTATAATGATTTCTTTAAGAATAGTGAATCACAGATTGAGAAATATTGAAATAAATTAATTTTTAATAATTTCTTATAGCATTATTATCAATATCTATGGGGAAATATTTAAAATTTTATTAAATTAAAATTTTAATGTAAATAATTTTCTGCTCATCGGTATTTTCATCGAATCATATAAGTTATTTAAACGATCATAAAAATTCTTCAGAAGTCTTATAAAAAGCTTACTTCTTTTTATAAGATTTTTATAAGATGATGACCAATAATAAATAATCATTAAATCTAGACAAACGAAATTTTGTTACAAAAAATTATGAATTTTGTAAAATCGAATTTTCTTTGAAAAAAAATCAACTATAATTCAGTCTACTTGCGTTCAAATAGAAGCATTATGAACAATACCTCGTAAACTCGATACATACTAGAGAAGCTTACAGTATTTAGTATATACGTTCATGGTGAGTGAATGCGCTTTTAACCCATTCCCATTCATAGCTTGACATACGTATTATACGTGAAGAACACATGTGTATTTGAGATACATCAGTATATGTATATACAAGTGAATGAAGAAAACGACATCTTACGATCGTTCACACCTCCATTATTGCACGAGACCATGCTCCTCTCGTAGGATAATCATGCATTTATACCAGTCAGTAATCTACATCCCTCTCCACTCTGTGAAATTGCGTATTTAGACACACAGTAATAGGAGATGATGATCCATCTTCACTTGATTCTCTCCTCCTAACTCTCCCCTCGTATTTTATTCGATATTTTATTCATTGTTAGCTGGCTTCGATCACATTCAAATATATTTTGTAATGGGAACGATAATTTATTAGGATATGTTTTATTATCTAATCAAAACATTTGAGATCGTGAGAAAAGTGAATAAAAATAGTGTTGAAACATATTTTTTTATTTTGTTTTAATTACTTTTTATGTATTTCCAATGATTGCAATTATTCGAATATTTCTAATATAATATAAATAATTGAAATTTTGCAATTTAATACAAATTACACACACACATATATATATATATATATTCGTATTTGTTTTCATAAAAAGTGAATATATATTATGTTTAAAAATTGGTAATTAAAGGTCAGCTGCGGGTATTTTTCTATTCAAATCATGCCAATCAGGTTAAATCTTTCTTATTTCAATCTTTTACTAGTGTACATATATATTGTAGAATCAATTTCACTGATCACTATATATAACACATGAATTTTCACACATACATAATTTATTGTCGAGTTCTGCCAAATGGCTTCAAGTAGATCACTTATTAGATTTTTCTATTATATCGGTTCTCATTGCTTTGTTCATCGTATTTACATGTTCATGATATAATTACCCAAAGTAATTTGAAATATGCATGGAGATTTCAATTTTCTTTATTCTGCGTGGTTCATTTGGGAGAATACGTTGAATGGTATTGTTACTATTGCATTGATTATATAGCAGTTATTGATTTTCAATTGTGACTGCATTTCAATATTCCGTTTATTTTAATATACTAAAATAATAATGCTATATTTTAGAGTATTATTTTATAATATTTATATTTTAAATATTAATAATAAAATTTTGTCAATTGTATCAATTAAAATTAAATAAATCGTTTGAAGTATTTACATTCAATAAATACCAATTATAATTACATCATTCATAAATTAAATTATTATAAGAAATTAATATACAAGCAGCTAATTGGTCGATAAACATCAAGAATCAATCCTTTTTTTTTTCTTCTTAGTTACTTCTCTGAATTGGAATATCCCAATCTGGATCTAGAATTTCTCGATACACCGGTTCTCTTTTCATTTCCCGATCCACGAGAAAAATTTAGAAAGTTGCATTCACTATATAGAGAGTTCATGAAAACGCGTTTTACGACGCAAAGAAGACAAAGAAGAAAACAAATCAACGAAAGTGACGATATTATTCATTATTATTTATAATATTCGAGGAATTTATATAATTCACACAATACTTTCGTTTACTAGTTTTTCTATGAATTATTATTTTTTGCAATGAACATAAGTTAAAATACATCAAGGCGTTACATTAATCGTTACACATTTCGAGCAGAACCGAAAACTGCACCATTTCAACCACATTGACGTATGGGATATGCTCTGTGTGTGCGTATAGATTCATTCTGTACATACGAATAAATACACGCGTATACGTGATTTTCCACGCATACGTAACACGGAGGCTGCTGACTGGTGTAGGTGTAGGTGCGTGCTATCGACCGGGTATCCTTCTGTGCTGGACGCCGCCGGTGTGCCCCACCCTGAAGTGAGTAGCGAGGGACCGAGAGAACCATGCTTCGTGAGGAAGACAAGGACAAATCGGTCCGCGAATGGTAGTCGAGAAAAGGACGGATAGTCATGGCGTAGAGAAACGAAAGATGTATCGAGCGAGAACAAAAGAGACGGAAAGAACACTATGGAACCAGGAAAAAAACAGAAATGATTTTAGAAAAAGAAAATAAGAGTGGAAGCAAGCGGATCCGATGAGGGAAAGCGAGAAAAAGAGAGAGAGCGTGAATTTGCGAAAAAGGGGGAAAGTCGTTTAAAGATAGACAAGGAGCAATGACAGAGTGACAGGAGTAAAAAGAGAGGTAAACGGAGATTCGTATGGAGGTGAAAAGAAAGAGACGGAAAGTTACTGCGAGAAAGAGAAGGTTAGTCTGAAATGAGAAGGATAGAGCATTGAAGGGAGGGGGAGGCGGTGAGAGAGACAGATAGAGAGGGAGCAAGATAGAGAGAGATCACGGCACGCAGAAATGCCTCCTGCTTAGTGATAGCGTAGAGACTGTAGTGTTCACATCACACGCGACACACCGAAAATTTTTCGTACGTTCAACGCGTGCCGCTAGAGAATCATTCGATTTCACGACACGATAATTAGTTACGTTACAAAACACGTTACATACATATTTACGTGTATACATACATTTGTATTATATACATAGAAAGACACGAGCGCGATCATCTCGATAAACGCACATATATATATATATATATATATATATACACACATACGCACAAGACAACGCAAGAGAACAATATTGGAAGGACATACCAGATATAAAGTAATAACAAGAAGGATATTTCTTGTGTCAAACACTATCTTTCTTCGGGAGCAACAATTACGCACATATTAACAACTGTGACTCTTTTTGAGAGTGCTTTTTTTACAAGAACTTTTTTCATCGAATCCTGATTATTCGGATTCTCTTTCCTTCTTACGGTGAGTAAAAGACTATACATTGATTGCACTGGCTGACTATACTTTAAAGTATAATAATATCGTGTTATTTACTTTCACCTTATTTTGACTTTATTGTGTTTCTTGGCACGTTTTTATTTGTATTTTAATTCGAAAGAATCGCGAGGTTTTCGACCGGAAGTTGAGAGAATTTTCTTCACGTTTGCGTACTCAATATCGATTGACGGCCGTCAGAGTTCCCTGGAACATGCACAATCCGCTTTCATTTTCACTCGTGACCAGGAAAGACAATAATAATAATATGTAAAACATTGATTGTGATTATTATTCATAACGTCATCTTTTCACCGATTTTTCATTTTTACTGGTTCTCAAATATTTCTTATATTTCATAATGGATTTTACTCTCAAATCAAAAACGAATCAACAATCAAGCCGGGATCGTTTTAATGTGAATAATCAATCCAATCAACCGTAATCCAACGTACAATTCTGTCAACACCTTCCGTACTACGCTAGTCAGCCAGTGTAACCGGAACTACACCGTTCAGGAACAGTTAGAGAATTTATATATTCACTGACTTAAATCAATGGAAATCATAGTCTGTGTTAATCAAATAAATGTTAAAATTTTATTTAATCATATTTATAATAATAAAATATTTACAATATTTATTAATTCTCTAACTTTAAATTGATCGGTATTATCATTTAAGAAAAAAAGGGGGAAAGAGACCGATTATCGATCGTTTTTTTGACTATTATTAGGCAATCTTTTTTTGCAAGAAAAAAAATATTTCTACAAAAATCCCGTGAAAGGGAATAACGATTAGGAAGAGACACGACCTTTGACTCTCTGCCAGGGGTGACTAACCCCCATCGACGTAACTCCAAGGACAACCGGAAGTGCTACGAAAAACACGCTATATACCAAGCCTATAGCGTGTTCCGTGTTGGAAACACGCATTCGTTTTCCGTCCATCTTGCCTCGTCGAGGAAGTGTGCCGCCACCCACACCCTCTTGTTCCCCCTCCCCCGTGAACTTCCGGTCTCGAAGATCCTCCTCCAGGACGTTGGAGAAGGAGAACGTGGTGAAGAGGTGAAGTTCGATTATCGAGAGGTGAACACACGAGGTTTACCGCTCTCTGTCAGTTTCTCGCTCGCTGTTTCTCTCGCCGGGGCGTCGTCATCGTTGTCGTCGTCATGGGCGGATGTACCTCGAAGGATACCACGTCGAACGACGAGTACGTATCCATCGAAAATTAATGAGTGTAAAAAGAAAATTTGTTTGTGTCATTATATTAGTTAGTGTGATTTTAATTTTTTCTTTCTTTGGGGAGGGAAGGAAGAATGAGGAAGAATATACGGTTTACGGGTAAAGCGTGTGTATCGGTTTAGTGGTTCGTCGGTGACGTCACTTGGCTCGGTGCCCACCTAGTGACGTAGAAACACGTCAGATCAGACATTCATGGAATTCGTAATTGATGCATCGAAGACTCGAGAGATGAATCATTTGAGATATTATAGTTATTATTTAAGAGGAACATAGTTATTGTTTATCGAAGAAAGAAATATTTTTTATTTTCTTATTTTAACACGTTATCCATTATTTAAACGAATTATATTTGAACAGGAATTTTGAAAAAATCTTTTTTTTTTTAGTTGATATATAATGTATTGCCTTAAAAAGAAAAAATTAAAAAAAAAAACAAATTGTAAAGCAAAATATGTGATATTTATTTATTAATATTTCAAAGTAAAATTAACAAAAGAATTAAACTAGTAAAAAGATTTTTTAAAAAATATATTTATTATTTATTGCTAAATAAAATTAGAAATTTTCTAAAGAATTTATACGAAAAATTAATAAAATAAAGTACATTTATTATGTTCAATATTAAATTTAATACGAAAAATTTTAAGATATCCGTGCTATCAAAGAAGAATCAGATTCGATTCATCAGCGAATTATCAAAGTTCTCATCGCTCGATCGTTAAAATTCTTACAAGTTACTCAGAACTTAATTATCCTTCAAGTTTCCCACACATTAAGTATCGAATCATCAGCAGAGTTTATGTCCTCTAAAGTTTGACATACAGGTCAAAGATCCCTATTAACTGAAACTTTCGTCTCTTATCTTAAGCTTTTATAAGTTCATTAGTCGAGTCTGAATTAATTAGGAATTGCTTTTCCATTTAAATAGCAAAATAATTTTATTGATCAAACATAAAGAAAATTCTTTTTTTAAGCTTATTTAATGTTCTATTGTTCATCTAGCTATTAAATAAAATTCTCTTTTTTTTACTTTTTTTTTTTTTTGTATTATTTTATTGGCTTAAGTATCAAGAATGAATTATTTGAACGGTCTCTTAAGTTCTTTATAAAGGAGCTGGGCCAAGTATATAGCCAGCATTTATAGTGGATAGGGACTACCCCTGCTGGTTCACACAAAAGGGTTAACCTTCCTACCCTTACGCAGGGGCGTGGACGGGAAACAGGTCGACTGAAAAATTTTATTTGCATTTCGCACGATATATTGGTTTATGTTCACTTTACCTCCCTTGTTACCATTGTTACCCTTCCAGTATGAAATATGGTTGGAAGATATTTTAAAAGCTTTTTTTCGTCTTTTTAATCACTATTTCTTTTCTTTTTTTTTTTTAATATCACTCCAATGAAAAAATATTTTTTTTAATTTTAAAATATTGATTTTTGTTACCATTTTACTTATTTTTTGAAAAAAGAAATTCTCAACTTTTCCTTTTTTAATTAAAGGTACATACAATTAATATCATAAATATAAGAAATCTTGTTTAAACATATAGATATAAATTTAATTAAGATAATAAATTTAATAGATATCTTCATGAGATAAATTAGAAAAATTTGTCAGATTATTCTTTAGTGAATGAAATATTTATGATTTACTGTTATTCACACATAAGATACGAAAGAAAGTTTAAGGTAACAATTAATTGAAGTTATGGGTAAAGATATTATCCGAGAATATAAGAATGCAAGTCATTTCCAGTAGCATATGAAAGCACAAGAAACCTATCAGATAAATATATATGTACTTACACAAGTTATTAAAAATTGGGTTTTAAGATACATTGTTAATTATAATTAATTGAAACAGACTTAATCTACATGTTAACTCTACATGTTAACTATTTAAATATTTAATAACTTTTTTTATTGGATAAGAGAAAATTTAATAAGCAAATAAAATTATTTTCATTAAAAATTTTCTATTTCTTTTTTATAATATTTTTATAGAAATAAAATAATAAAAAAAATAATTTTCTAATATAAATCTTTTTATAATTTTAAAATTTTTTAATCTTTTGAATTAAATTTTTTATAGATATAATAATCATATAATTTATCTCTCTTTTATCTAAATATAATTATAGAAGATATATATTAAAGTAATTAGATTTAAATGTTAAAATGTTTTTAAATGTTTTTTTCATATCATTTTATTTTATCGTGCATTATCATTTGCTACTAGTATTTTCTTAAATTTTTTTAAATAATGAAAAATTAATGATCTATTGAAAGATATCTAGATTTAATGCATCAACATAATGAAAAATTATTTTTCAATAATTTTAATGAAATATAATAAAACATAACTTTTTTATGTATGTTTTTATGTAACTTTTTTATTATGTTATAAACTGTTTAATTGATTAATATGTTTGCATTATGGAATATAAAAATTAATAATTATATATAAAAAAATAATTAAAGTATATAATTTATCATACGCAATAATCATTTTAAGATTCATAGCCCACGAATTATTTAATTTTTTTCTTTAAATATCGAGGTTTTAACATTATCATTGATTAAACTCTGGAAATACCAAAAAAAAAAAATAAAAAATAAAAAAGAAAATAAAATAAATAACATATGTTATTACTAAAAATTGATACAGATATTTTTCAATTGATCGATTTAATCGAAATAAAACGTATACAAATTTAACGTAAACGTAAAAAAAAATATAGACCACTTTTACACTCAAAATCAGAAAAATCGAAAAAAGAAAATAATGCACCAAAACCGCACAAAAATAATTTTAATTTATCATTGCAAAAAATCCTCCATGTCGTCAAGTCTCGTTTACAGAAGAAGAAAAAGGGGGAAAAAAGGAAAAGAGAAAAAATTTTTCGCGTTCGTTTCCACGTGGCGAAAACGCGGCGAAAGAAAGAGAGAGAAAGAGATAGAAGAAATCCTCTAATAGAAGTGATGAAATCGTATCATTCTGATCCTGATCGACATCGGTGACATCGTGCTGCAACTAATGCCTGCCTGCCTGAATTCTTCCTCTTTATCGTCGACGGTTTTATAAAGAGAAGGAGAGGATCGACCGTTAACTGTTCGTGTCGCTTATAAATAGGCGCATAACCCGGGGCGATAATCGAGGCATAATCGGCGCATAATCGTCGACAATGGGTGTATGCGCGTCGCTGGGCATATGCGAATCGTCGGACGAAACGAACGTCGAGGTCGAGTACGTATTTGCTGGTACACGCAGTGTTTTGAATCGGCTGAAAGGCAACCAAATCTCGCAATCTCGCTCGAACTTGTTATTTTATTTTTGTGCATTTAGAAAAAAAAAGGGAGGGCAAGGAAACGATCGTTTGAATTCTATTATTGTTCTTCTTGCAGTTTTTTTTTTTTTGATAATCAAAAAAATATTGAAAAGAAGAAGAAGATTAAATTACTTAATGAGTTATTACAAGATATAAGGAATAAAGTCCTCTAAAAGAGATATAAGAAAATAGAGAGAGAGAGAGAGGAGGGAGGGAGCGAGAGAGAGAGAGAGAGAGAGAGAAAGAGAGGACTTGAACTGTTAAATATTGAAAATTATACGTCTGATAATATTTATAGAAAAAAGGTAGAAGATGAAAAATTAATCATTTATGATCAAAAATTTTTTACGATTAAGAATTTGAAAAAATTGAAAGAGTTTAAACATTTATAATTATTAACAATTATTACAATATTTAAATGTAATAAAAAAGATGATGAATTCTTTTAAAATAAAGAAGTGGAAAAAGATTAGTATGAGTTAATAAATATTGAAAATTTTTTAAATTTTTTGTAAATAAATAGAAAAAAATATAGAATTATATTATATACATAAAACAAAAATAATAAAGAAATTTCTCTACTTTGTAAAAAAATTAGAAAAAGTAGAATTTAAGGTAATTGTATTTTTAATTGAATTTAACTTAATTGTAATTGTAAAAAATTATTCTAATTTAAAAAGAAAAAAAAATTTTTTAAATTGTATTTATAACATTTATGATTGTAGCATCGTCCATTTTGTAAAATGATATAAAATGGAAAAAAAATGAGTTTAATCAATGAACATTAAGAATTAGATATTTCTTTAAAAAAAGGGGGGAAAGAGTTCGAGCGATACACTATGTGTATAATTTCAAAAATTGCACCAAGCATCAAAACACGCCTAATTATCACTAATTGTATAATATACTTTGCTCAAAATAATTAATTAAAAAAATTTTATATTTGTATATTTTATCTTAACTTTGATATTTATAAAGTATAATAATAATTTTATCACAATTTGAATAAAGTATTTAATTTATTTTGAGTAGAATATTTGGCACTTTGCAAAACAGTCATGGCACTGATAAAAAATATATTTTATTGATGTGTTCATGTAATCATATAATTTTATTTTGCAATATTGTATCATTAATTATTAATATTATTATCTGAAAATTTTTCGTAAAAAAAAACTATAATATATATTTAAATGATTTATGAATCCATAAAATTTTTTATTGAATCAATTTAATATACATATATGTTTTGTTAAATATTAATAGAAAAAAATATTTAATTGAAAATCATGTTATTTATAACTAAATTTAATTATAATTATATTGTTATTATAGAATATTGCCGATTTTTTATTATCATTTTGAAAAATTAAATTTTCACAAAATATTTCTTTATTTTCTATTCATTTATTAAATAATTTTATTAAAATAAAATTCAAATATTTTTTATTATTATTTACAATATTTAATTACAATTTTAATTTAACAAAAAAAAATATATAATTTATAAATTAAGAAAAATATTCCTGAAAGATATCTTTAATATAGTGATATACAATAAGTGATATACAGCAAGTGATATACAAGTGATATATAATAAAGTGATATATAAAAATTCCTAAAAATTATTGCAAATGTATGTTTTCGAGATATTAGATATTTCATCTAAACTGTACTATTAAAAATTGGCATTACTTCATATCGAAAATCGACACCACATTCACATCGAAAATCGATGTTATGTGTCGATTATTCTTATTTCTTAACTGATAAACTTAAATAATAATGAATCCTTTTCTAAAATTTGCACACAAAAAAGTACGATTAAAACGTGCATAAAAGAAAGGTGAACAGCGATCATAAATTTTCCGATGACAGCCATACTTAAAATCCTTAAAGTTTTCTCTGCATCGAAGAATATGTATCTTTTGAAACCGCCTCGACTTTTTAATCATTTTATCAACTATCAAACTGTCAAACTATTTAGAACGTGAGTAATAAGGATTTTGAATGATTTTTAACGATTTTTGTATTTCATTAATTATTAGATATTTTATAAATGTTGAATGAAACTTATAATTAATTATGATCATAATAATTATTATATGGAGCGTGTGCGAAATTTATTGAAGCATTATCATCGTCGTCGATAGAATTGTTTTGTAGCGATAGAGTTATGAGGGGGTTGCAAAAGTTGGATAATAGGGTTGATGTTACGTAAAAGTTATATAGGATATATATGCTTATATATATATATATATATATATAAAATGCTTCAAAGGAAAATAGTCAATGATCATAGATAAATGAAAACAGATAATATAGTTATTTTTCATGGAATTCAATGTTATTATACTTTTCTCTTAATAATTTTCAAATGTACATTAATAAGATTGTTTATAATATTTTTTTAACATTATTAAAGAATAATATAGAAATTTTTTTGAATATATATAAAAATATATCTAATAATTTTATATGAACAGAAAAATTAAATTTTATTTGTTATATAATTAAAAATCTTTGATAATTGGACTGTTATTCTGCTCTTTATTTATTTTTAAAAAAAATTTAATATATATATATAAAATATTAGCAATATTAAATTCTTCCTTCTTAAATCCGATACAATAAAACATAAAACGAAAACAAGAAAAATTAATATATTAAAAATTTTTTTAAATCTTGAAATATATTCCATTATTAAAAAAAAAAGAATTATTTCGCGATTATGATAGACAATCTGATGTAAATAATACGTATATAAACAGATATAATTTTCGTGATAAGGCATGCTGATAAAGAATCAAAACAACACTCACATATAATTTTGATTATTTATAGAATAATCATCAATCTATCTATTAGTACGGAAATCAACATGTATCTAAGTACAAGAAAAAAAAAGCTAATTTTTTTGTTTTCATTAATTTATTTAATATTTTTTTATCTCATGTAAAAAATAGTTAATATAAAAATATTAAAATATAAAATATTAAAATTTTTTTATAATTTGATTGGATTAATTTTAATATCTTATTCATAATTTTTAAATTTTAAACATTTAACTTATATTTTATTTTTATATTAATTAACGTGTAGAAAATATAATAGAAAATTATAATATTCTTTTTTTAAAATAAATTCTTAACAAATAAGAATGAAAAAGAAAATTTCAAATATTATTTTTTCTATGTTATATTTATTTCTTATATATATATATATATATATATATAATATTTAATTTATTAATATTCAATTTAAATATTTGATATAATTTTTTTACAGCAAAAAAAGTAGCAATATGGTTGACCAAGCTGTGTTGGATAAACTAGAGACCGGCTTCACCAAATTGTCTAACTCAGACAGCAAATCATTGCTGAAGAAATATTTGACCAAGGAGGTCTTTGATCAACTAAAAACGAAGAAAACTTCCTTCGATTCTACTCTTCTAGATTGTATCCAATCTGGTATAGAGAATTTGGATTCTGGTGTTGGTATTTATGCTCCTGATGCTGAGGCTTACACACTTTTTGCTGATCTCTTCGATCCCATTATTGAAGATTATCATGGTGGTTTCAAGAAGACTGACAAGCATCCACCAAAAGACTTTGGAGACGTTGATTCTCTTGGCAACCTTGATCCAGCTGTTAGTATTGAAAAATATAATCTAGACATAATTTAATAATTAATTAAAGTTTATATAATTAATTTCGATATTTTCTATATGTTATATATATCTATATGTTATCAAATTTTCAGATAAATAATGCTTATCTTTATTCGAATAATAAAGATAATAATAGTTTTTATCATATAGTTTTTTTTAATCAGATGAAAATTATAAAAAACTCTATCATTTGTAATATATTTTATATAATATATTTTAAATAGAAAAATATTCTCTTAAAATTTTTATGTATTGATTAATGTTTTATTTTTTTTTATTTTTTTCTTTTTTTTTTTTTCTTTTAGAATGAATTCATCGTTTCCACTCGTGTAAGATGCGGTCGCTCCTTAGAAGGCTATCCATTCAATCCTTGCTTGACCGAGGCTCAATACAAAGAGATGGAAGAAAAAGTCTCTAGTACTCTGTCAGGCTTAGAGGATGAACTCAAGGGAACTTTCTATCCTCTAACCGGCATGAGCAAAGAAATTCAACAAAAATTGATCGACGATCACTTCCTGTTTAAAGAGGGTGATCGCTTTTTGCAAGCTGCTAATGCTTGTCGCTTCTGGCCCACTGGTCGTGGTATTTACCACAACGACGATAAGACCTTCTTGGTTTGGTGCAACGAGGAAGATCATCTTCGTATTATTTCCATGCAGATGGGCGGTGACCTTGGACAGGTAAAAATAAATATCTTTTTAATTATTTATCTTATATCAATACTTTATAAGTTTGTAAGTTTAATATAATTAATTAAAAAAAAAAATCTTAACTTTTATAGGTTTATCGTCGTTTGGTACATGCTGTAAACGAAATCGAGAAACGACTTCCGTTCTCACACAATGATCGTCTTGGTTTCCTGACTTTCTGCCCAACTAATTTAGGTACTACAGTCCGCGCTTCTGTGCACATCAAGCTGCCTAAATTAGCTGCTAACAGGGCAAAACTTGAGGAAATCGCAGGAAAATTCAATCTCCAGGTTCGTGGTACTCGTGGAGAGCACACTGAGGCTGAAGGTGGCATCTACGATATTTCTAATAAACGACGTCTTGGTCTGACTGAGTATCAGGCTGTGAAGGAGATGCATGATGGAATCGCCGAGTTGATTAAACTCGAAAAGGAACTTTAAATAACGCGCCAGAGACAAAGCAACACGCGATTATTTCCCTTTATTCGTCCTTTAGACGTTCTTGATACATCGAGGATCCTTTCTTTGAAAAAGATATAAAGATCTTCATTATTACATCATTTTTGTAAAAACTGAAAGAAACGATGAACTATTCGAAAAGAAAAGTCAAAGATTTTGTATCGTAAAAAATGAAGTATTATAATTCGTTCTCGTTTCCAAACGTGAGAAAAAATTAAAAAATAAAAGAACTGTGACTGTTCTGAAAAATAAACAAAGAAACAGCAATTTCTAAAAAACAATGGGGCATTTTTTTGATTCACGCATTTTGTTACGTGAAATAAAAAATAATAGACGATTTTTGTCTTCTAATTTTAAATAAATCCTAATCCTCGATGTGCTAAGATCTCTTCAACGCAGCTATAAGCGCGTACTTCTTAGAGTTCTAAACGGTCGATGAAAGCTTGGTTCACGATGAAATAATTTCTAGAAAGGTTTAGTTCGTCTAGTCGAAACCAAAAAAAAAAAATTAAAATGACAAGCATTCTGAATTTTGAAAGATATCTAGAATTGTTATCGTGAATGATAAGCTTTGCACGTCTCCAAGGTCTCCATCTTTTCTTTACACACGCGTTATGATTATTATTATTACTACTATTACTATTATTATTATTATTATATTAATTAATATTATTACTATTATTAATATTATTACCATTATTATTATGTCTCTTACGTTGAATCAAGTTCCTTTTTATCAGTCCATATGAACAAAATGAAAAAGAGAAGAGCTACTTGTATTATATGTTACGTATAATACGCATTATTATATTTTCAAAAGTATTTTACTTTTGTTTCATCCTATTTTTTTTAAAAACATGTAATCCAGCATGTAGAAAAAATACACGCAGTATTCTTTCATTTTCTCTTTCATTTTTTATTCTTTTTATCTGTAACCTTCTTTTGTTTTTTTTTTTTTATTTATCGGAAATATCCTTATATCTACACGTATTATTTCGTAAAAATTCTTCAACATTTGTAATAATGTCTAACTACGAGGCAAAAATGAATTAATCATTATATAAAAATTTGCATTGATTGAACGGATCGCGATGTTTTCCGCTGTTGAGGATGTTTTGAATTCTGTACAATGTTTCGCAGAAAAAAATCGATTTCAATTCTATTTAATTTTTTTACAATCATGAACAGATTTTTTGTTCATGTCAAAATAAATCGAAGTATCATTTAATAATAATAAATATAGAAAATAAGTTTATATAAATAAAAAAGAATCATTTTTCAAAGAATATTTCTATCAATATTTAATATTATTCAATATTTCAATTATCAAACTGTTATCGTCTTGGTATCCTTCAAAACTTTTATGGAAACGTTGATTTAACGATTATATTATCTTTTGAAATAAAGTTATATTCTGTAAAAGTAAAAGAATTCTTGCTAAGTAACAAAATCTATATAAATTTTGTTTCTAAATAAATATTATAAAATTTAATGACAAAAATAATTTTTGAATATTGAGAAATTCTGAACTATAACAAAGAATTTTTGACTCTTTCATTTTGAAATCTAAATCTAGTTTACAAATCCGATCTTTGATGTGTTAAAAAAAAATGCAACAAGTGCAATGTCTGCAACATCCCGGCAGCAGTATTCTAACGTATGTAGGAAAGGATGTTACACGCATGTTGTTTTTGCATTCTCGTTTTTTACCAAAACCAAGAACATCTGCGACGAATATAGCATACTAAATGCTGCAGCTGAGACAGTTTCACTATCAGATGTATGAAAATGTGAGTTTAAAACACGAATAAAAAGACATACGTAATAATATACTACTTTTTTCTTTAACTTTACCTCTTTTGAAAATATAACAGGAACTGCATATTTTTGAAAAAAATTATTAATTTTATTTTGTAAATATAATAGTATTTATAATAAGTGATTTTTATATAATAATATTATATAGAATTGTAAAGTTAATTGAAAATTTAGGAATTGAATAACTTATTTAGTCTTTTAATAGAAATCTCAAAAGATAAATCTCACACAACTCGCGAAATCTCACACTATTAAATATACTTTGAATAATGAATAATATTCTTACTTCAAATTATTTACTAAAATACAAAAATATCAAATCAATAATATTTATAAATCAAAATCGTTAATGATATTGTACGTTTTGGTATAAATATTTTTTTCATTGTAATATTTTATTTTATAGTAAAATACTTTGTCTTCTTCGTTTATAAAATAAATCCTGAAATATAAATATTTATAATGTTGGTAAATTTATAAATGCTAATATCCAATTAAATTTTTGTAATAACTTACGAGTAAAAAACAAGCACCAAGAAGAATACTTTTAATTTTAACATCTAAATCTAAAGGAAAATTTATATTGAAATCACCAGTAGTTATATCGGTAAAAGGAACGAAATAATTTAGCATTTTAAACGTTATTTTAATTTGTCCAACTTTATGTTTATCATCTGCAGATTTTATCTGAAAAAAAAAAAGAAATTACGTATTAACTAAATATATATATATATATATGTATATATATACTATATGTTAAAATTAATATTTTTACCTTATACACTATTATGTTATTACAACTTGGAAACCTTGGTCCTTTTAATTTTAAAACAGTTTTCCCAGTCGAATCATTAATAGAAAATGTTGGCCTTAGAAAGAAACAATTTTGTGAAACAGAACCGAGTAATATATCTTCAGAATACACTTGTAACTTCTACAAACAAATTAAAAAATTCAAATTATTAATCTTAAAACTAGATATATATATACAATTAAAAAAATATGTACGTATATATAAAAAATAGCGGTAATTTCAAAATTATATATTATTATGTACTATACATATTCAAACAACTTTTGGCATTTACTAAAGAAAAAAAATTAAATCATATTTAAGTTGAATTAAGTTGAATTTCAAAAAAATATTTACACTTAATATCTTCTTTAAAAAAATCATGTACATTTTTATATATAGATCTATTTCAAAGAATTTGCACAAAATGAATAGTCAGCATTACGCTCAGTTATCAGTCTTTTTATTTTGCACATTATGCTAAATATATAAATTATAGATACAAATTATAGTAATCGTTCGATGTATAAATCAAATTTAATTTATTTCTTTTATAACTTGCATATATAATTTAAAAAAAAATTTTATAATTTTATAATTTTATACTATCTTTAAAAAAATAAATTTTATTATTCCATGAATGATTTTTGTAATAAAGAAGAAAAATTTTTACCAGAGAAGTTACATATAATTATATGCTTTAATTCACGTAAAATATACGATAAATTATTTTGACGATTTACTTTTTCAGTTGTTTCGTATCCAAAAACATTTATAACTGATGTTTGTCAAAGGGTTTTGTTCCTAATGCTCTCATATGGGATCAAGTGAACGAGGTTCTTCACCGCAGACTGAAACAACACGTCCAAAAGCGTCGACGAGCGGTGCTAGTCAAAGAGTATCGATCGTGACCGGCTTTTCTAATGGGCCGAATAACTTTTCGTCAAAGGTAATCTACAGATGGTGCGCACGTGTGAAGAAAGTTTGCGCATTGTGTGCACCGCATGTTCGAGAAACTCAAGCGAACGTTTCGCGAGCTGTATCTATTAGTTCATCATAAATAAAAAAGCAATTATGGTAACATGGCTGGGGGACGTATCTTTCATTGAATTGATTATTACGTTCATATAAAATATGCTATCGTTATACAATTACGAAGATAAAATAATATGCGATTGTTATATAGGAAAAATAAACAAAAGAATCTATCAATAGATTAAATAAGATAAATGATAAAAATCAGAGATTATGCAATTAATATTGATCATAAAAAGAAGCAATTTAAATAATTAGCATTTAAATCTAACATTATTAAAAAAAACTTTTCATTACACAAAGATATACAAAGATATTAAAATTTTTTAATTGATATGTTGCGATTGACATTTTTTTTTTTCGAATTATTACCACGCGTTCGATTGTTAATTCAAATATTTTTTATAACATGAAGATAACAAAAATACCTGAAATGAACAAGTAAAAGGTTGAACCATACGCAGAATTTCTCTTCCGTAAGTATCAGTCACATGAAATTCACAAGTACGAGAAGCACCCAAACATAAACGTCCCCACCAATCTGATTGTTCCGTAACATTAAATATTGTCTCTCCTCTGATATTCAACACGAAGAATTCATTTTTAGCATTCCAAAAATGATCGACTGTAATTATTTCATTGATTTATATACACATTATATTAAACTGTAAATTATATAATGAAAGACATAACACATTTATTTTAAAACCAACCTTCTATTGTATTTTTCAGCCGTATACCTAAATAATCAAGGACTATAAGGTATTCCAAGCCGGTTGGACAAGTCATATTCGGCAATGATAAGCCACCTTAAAATATAAAATAAAAAACATATTGAAAATTATATTTCTTCTTTTAATTAGATTAATTAGATTAATCGATTGACTGTTTTTTAAATATTTTTAAACCAGACTGAATTTCAAAATAAATTCGAATATTTATTTAAATTTTAAATAAATATTTCTAATTTCAAATTTAAATTCAAACTTATTTGAATTTTTATTTTTAAATCAGAATTATTAATTTCACACAACATTAAATTTTCGTTAATATTATTTTACCTGATCAATTAGTTTTTTAAATTTATTTTTAGTTCATTTAATTATTATTCAAGCATGTAATAGAATTACCTCTTTTCATCATCCGTGAGAAATCTGGTATAACCCTTTCTCTTTGATCTATATTTTTTTAACGTGTCCCTAAATAAAACACGAATTCGTTTTCGTATTTGTTGTATTTTTGTTTTCCAAGAAATTTCCAAGTATTCAGATTCCATCACTTATATATTTTTTCACAACCAACATTCACTTTTAATTTTTCTCAATTATAAAATAAATATATCAAAACATTTTATCTAATAGTTTAATTGTATTTTAATATGTATTATTTTTTACCATCACCATTTTTTCTCATAAATTCTTTCTCATTTTTAATGCATGAAAATATATTTCATTCATTTATTTAAAGCAGGCACGAATAAAATTGTGTACTGAATTATTGGAAGCACTAAATACACTAACGATCGTTTGTTTTCTCAAGTTTCTCCTTCTCAGCAAAATGATAAACTTGTGTATGTACTTTCCTTGGGACAGATTTACCTCTTCAAACGACTCTGCGTTTCACGTTATCTTTGTAGATAAATAAAATAAAATAAATGCTTTCCTCTAGGTTAAAACTTTTCCAGCTATAATATCTTAAAATAATTGAAGATATTTTTATCCTAACATATTTGTTCTCTTTGTATTATTATTTCTGATAATTTATTTTAACAAATAAAACAAAGAAGAATAATATAACAACTAAAAGCATAAAAATATTTAATTACGAATGAGAATTATAATAATTTCAACTTTATTCAAATTATATATAATTTAAATATTTATTTTATAAAATAAATGATTATTCAATTCAATTGATCAATTTATAATTATATATCACAAATATCAATATTTACTAAAATATTGTATTCTGAACATCGTATTGTTCAGAAAAAACAGATATATTGAAGATCTTCATATGAAATGGAATTTTATGAAACGTAATTATGAATAATTATGTTATTCATCGATAGTAAATTGTCAATCCGCCGACGCATGTCTGGATAGACGAATTATTTCATAAATTAAATAGAACATTATTTAATTTTTACACATTATTAATTAATCATGAATCATGTTAATATGCAATAATATTACAGAATTTTCATTTCATTCTATCGCCAAAAAAAATTTTTTAAAATTTCATTCAAAGGAAAAAATTTTTTCTTTATTTTTTCTTATCTAACGATAAGAGTTTATAGAAATAAATATGTTCAAAATTCAAGGTTTCTTCGGGCGTCAATTGTATTCATTTCATTTGTATTCACCACAACTTCATTCTTATATTACTATCCGTAAAGTGAAACCAAAAGAAGCAAACAAAATAACGAATATAGTAATGAATAATATATTTTTTAATGGAATTTTTATATCAGAAAGATTTCACTGTTAGAAAAATATACGAAATGCAGCAATTATTTAACATCTATGAATTGATGATCTAATGAAATGAATCTAGATTCATTCATAATTAAATATCAACATTATTATTAATATCAAATATAAAAATTTCATTTACCCGAAATTTTTATTCAACACTTGCGATTATAATTATAGCTATTCTGTTATTCATATAAAAAAGGTGGCAATATTATTAACATAAGATAGTATACCGATATTTGCACAATGCATTTTCACAAACAATATTAAATAATTTAATACAACTACACTCATAATCTGTAAATGAATTAGTTAATTCGTCTTTTTCAAACAATTTGAACATCGATCGAGATCTAGTTGAATTACGCGTAGGAATATGATTAATATTTACCGCCGATAAAAGAGCGAAACAAGCGACAGGCACATGAAACTGGATGTCACTTATCCCGCTTACGTGACGCTTCCATCAACGAAGACAACTATTATCTACTTACTGATCGTCACTTGGCAAACAGCGACTATATCGTCTATCGTGCTATCATGCCTCGAAGTTCATAATACGAACTTCTTTTCACATACCATATACTTTGAATTTATAAGTTATTATAATATTATCTAAAATAAGGTATGTAACTATTTATCTAATTGAAAAAATTTTATTTTATAATAACTTTTTTCTCTTGTTTCTCTGATTTATTATATACGATAAAAATATTTTTATCGATAAAAATAAGATAAAATTAACATAATTATATCTTTTATTTTTTATGTTAAAATGTTTATATATTTATTGACAATACATATAATATAAATATACATATTATAAATAATATGTATACATAAATATAATATAAATATAAATAATATAATTATAATTATAAATAATATAATATAAATATACATATTAAAAAGAAAAATTGCAGCAATATAAACTAAATTGATACTTATATAAATTGATGCTTAATTAAATTTATTTTTATAAGCTGACAATTATAATTTATATATTATATATGTATAAATCTGTAATTAAAAATTTAATAATTTTTTTTTTCATGTATATTTGTTTGAATAGTTTTTATATAATTTAAAATTATAATCATACTTTTCTTTATTTTTTTTAATGATTTACAAATTTAAAATTAACATATGTTTCAATATTCGATTTACAATCAGTAGATATCATATTTAAAAAATACTTTTAACAAAATCTGTCAAAGAATACACATATACATATCTTACGAATTTCATAAACAAAATTTATATATATATTATACTTAAGTAAAATCTTTATCAATGAGGAAATTTTTATTAATAACAAAAATATATAAGATATATTTAAATGCTTATATAAGTAACAATAATCATTGGTACATAATAGAAATATACATATATATAAAAAACATTAAAAATGCAAATAAATTTTACCTTCTCGTATGATTGGCACTTCGGATTGCGGAGATTCATCCTGTATTGGTGCAGTTGGTGAAAGATGAAGAGAAGTCATGTTTATTTACCTATATACATATCAAAATTATTACATATAATAAGAATATCTATATTATTGTAAATAATATTGTAAATATTATTTATAATAATTTTTAATAATATTGTAAATTGTAAATATTGTATTATTGTAATATCTATATTATTACATATAATAAGAATATTATAATATAATATAATAAGAATTAATATTTTTATTGATGTATTTATAAATATTTTTTAAATTCTATCTAAAAATTATAAAAAAATAATATGATTACTTTAATCTTTAATTTTATTTTTTTTAAAAGTTCAATAATGTATTAATTATTAATTATAATATATATATAATATATATATATATATATTATATTAATTATTAATTATAATATTTTTAGAATATTTTTGTTAACATATAAAATTAGTGCATCTTATAAAAAATTTATTATTATAAATTATTAAAAGAATTATAGATTACTTACTTATATTAATTATAATTTATTTAATGTATAAAAACTAAATCATATAATTTTATATAAAATATCAATAATTAAACAAATTTCTCTTTGATTTGTTAATTTGATTTTGTTTTGATATTTAGGTTATGTTTATGTTATATATAAATTCCTCAATCGGTAATACTTTTTATAAATACCTCCTTTATCAACAAAGCAGATATACTGAAATTTAGTTACGAACAAGATCGTATGGTGACGAACTCCATCATTACACTGTTTACGTTATTGAAATTGTCAGGTCATTGTCCGCTCAAGGGTCGTTGTAACTGAGGACATAAACTATATAAACTATAGTTGATAACTTCTTTTTTAATTGATAACAATCCTTTGTCTTTCGATATGTCTATGATCGATAAATTACATGAATATTAATGATTAAATACTAATTAAATGTATTATTATATTGCAACTATTATATTGTTATAAATTCAAGAATAAAATATATGATATTGTAGACTATTTCCATATTTTTACTATCATTGTTCATGCATCAATTAAAAATGTTTTTCATATTAGAATTATTTAAGAATTATTTACAATTATTCATATATTATTTTACATGTTGAATGATTCATTTTAAGTATTATAAGTTATTATCTCGAGAACCATTAAGGATAAGAGAAAATTTTTTTAAATGTTATATTCTTTTTGTCAACAAAATAAAACACTATTAATAATTTTTTTTAATATCATTAAATTTTAAAAGATAATTTTGCAATCTCTAATATTTTCCAAGAAAACATTTTTTAATACTTTGTATATATTTTGAAACATGCTATATATTTCTTCGTTGCTGCAGTTCTGTATTTCCACTTCATTGTCAGTCTATTTAGGTTATATTTATATTTGATCATTATAATACATCAAATTTTCATTATCTTTTATGTAATATAAATTATTAATAAATTATTAAATTATAATAAATTAATATATATATTAAATTATGTATACAAAATATATATATATATATATATTTTATGTATTTTATATGTATTACATATATATATATATATGTGTAAATATAAAAAAAAAAATATGTATAAGATAAATAAAAATTTTTATAGATTTTTTGTTTTATATTTATATTATATAATCATATCATATATAATATAATAATAATATAATAATATGATAATAAAAAAAACAAAGAAAAAAAGAAATATCATTATAAGATAAAAAATCAAGTGAAAAAACAAATATATAGAAAAATATGTAAAAAAATTTACTATCAATTAAAAAAGATTTTAAATTTTAAATTTAACTTAACTTACCTTAAACTTATCTTAAATTATTTTCATTTCATTGCACTAATTTTTAATAGTGTTGAATTAGGTTTCATGAGACCTAATTGACAGTTTCCTCGTTTATTACGAACAATTTCGAACAACCTCGATGACTTTTCGCTCGTACAATTTTTTTTTTAATGCATGCATTCATAACATGCACTGATTACGCTTTTCACGGTGAACGAACGACAAATTAATCAAATTAACGCTATATAATCGAAGCGGTAACTAAATTTCGATGCTGCTCTAATTAATGAGAATCATTGATAAGCATGCCAATAAGTGCATGTGCATTTCAAGATTATAATATTATTTTGTATTCAAAATTAATATTTTAAATAAATCATCTTATTTGCTTATTCGTATAATTAAAATTTTCATTGTTCTAGTTCTTAATAATTTTTTTATTTATTAGCATTAATAGTTATAATATTTATATTTAAATAGTAACGTAACATATTGTAAATTTATATAAACTTTTAGTAAAGTATAATGTATTATTTTATAAATAAAACATTTTAGTATGTGTTAATACTAATTATTATTTATTTATTATTACTTATTATTCTAAATTAAATCGGTATTATTATTAAATAATTTTGTTTTTTTTTTGTATAAAAAATTCGACTAAAATTAAAAGACATAATATTAAAAAAATAATAAAAATTAATTATGAGTAACTAATTATCATCACTAAATACGTATACCTAAAATGATGCATTATTCAGTTATGTACACTTTCATCGGATGATGTCATTGTGTCTCACATGTATCTACGTTCGCATACCACAAGGTCGTCAGCGCCATGACTGCTGGAATGACGTATTTACATGGCACACTAATGCATGGTTACGCCCTTTGACGGTGGAACACGAAACATGAAATTTATATATTATATTTCTTCATTTCCTTCCTTCTTTTTCTCTTCTATTTTTTACTATTTCATTTCTCAATATAATCCAAAAAAAAAAAGGAAAACTTAATACTAAAAATATATAAAAAAATAAATTTAATAAAAAATAGATTTTAATATTATACAAGTTTCTTTCTAAATTATTTTCTATTAATCTATTTTAAGAATTTGTATATAATTATATTATATATGTATATTTATATAATCTTGGAAAAATAATAAGAAATTTTATATAGTTAAACTTTATAATTAAACCGACTAACAAATAGTAGTTTTTAATTTAATTCCATAACTTAAAATTATATAATTGTCTATTTATAAAAATATTAATTAAAATTAATAACATTATTATCAATAATAATTTATGTCTAATAAATCATTTAATGAATTAATATAATATTACATTTTTATTTAATTATAATATATATAATGAAATATAATTCAAATGATTTTTATTAATAAAAAATAATTTATAAATACTTAGAGAAACAATTTTCAATGATTTGTAAAAATAAATATAAATAATAAATAAAAAAAATAGATAAATCATGATTATTGAATAAAAAAATATTTGAATATTGAATGAATATTAATAAAACTTACTGAACGCTTGGAAGCGTGAGATCGTGGATAGTGTTGTCTAGAAGATAAGGGAATGACATTTGCATCCGGTAAAGGGAGTTTCCGTGATTCTTCTCTTACTATTTTCCTTGGGTTCAATTATACACAAAGAAAGAGCGATCGTCAGTCTTCTCATCCAGCGCTGTGATTCGTCCAACTTTTCCAACCCAATCGGTATTCACCAATCATAGAACAGTTCAACAGAGGAAAAAAGAGAAATACTAGAAAATTTGAAAACACGTCTTAAAACTGATTTTGGATCTTATAAAATAAATGCTGGAAAGATATATATTGAATATATGTAAACTTGTAATAGATTAAAAGGATAGAAGCAATACTCAATGTTCGCGCAGGAGCTTTGAAGAAAATCCAAGTGTGATAAGATGGCGTCACGCACGTCAGACTAGGGAAGAAGTGAGGGGTAGAGGAAAGACAGGAAGGAGGCAGGCCAGGCGAACGTCGCCAGGGGACTGCGGTGTGACAGAGTGTGAATACGGTGCTGTCATGTCTTCTTTGAGCTTTAATAACGGCTATATTTCGATCACGGTGAAATCTTGTGCACGATCCATTGTTTAGTAATATTTTCAATGTCTTTGTTCGACAATAAGAACTGTTCTCGTTTTATCGTATTCGTTTCAATAATACGAAGACGGAGTTAATAGCGGCAATCAATCCTTTTGTGTTCGAGAAAGAACAAACGTGCAACGATAATCAGTTAGGTACTTGGGAGAGAGAACCTTCCTCTCGGTCCTGGACACGTCGAGGAGGAAGAGGAGACGGAGGCGAACTGCCAAAGAGATGCGCGAGTTCAAGGTAGTCGTCCTCGGTTCGGGCGGGGTAGGCAAGAGTGCACTTACCGTGCAATTTGTTTCGGGATGTTTTATGGAGAAATACGATCCAACGATCGAAGACTTTTATCGAAAAGAAATTGAAGTGGACAATTCACCGTGTGTACTCGAAATTCTTGATACTGCCGGTACTGAACAATTCGCGAGTATGCGCGATCTTTATATAAAGAACGGCCAAGGCTTTGTCGTAGTTTATAGTCTGACAAATCATCAGACTTTCCAAGATATCAAAGCAATGAAGGAATTGATAACACGCGTCAAAGGTACTGAAAGAGTACCAGTATTACTTGTCGCAAACAAGCTAGACCTCGAACATCAACGTGAAGTGGATACTGCTGAAGGTAATGCTTTGGCACAACTCTGGGGCTGTCCATTTGTTGAAGCATCTGCAAAACATCGCACAAACGTCAACGATGTATTTGCAGAAATTGTACGTGAGATGAACGTCAGCCCGGAGAAAGAGAAAAAAAGCTACTGTTGTTGCAGCATCCTCTAATAATTAATCAAAATCTTAAACCAGGCTAACCAAGCCATGTTAGGTGAAAGAAATGCATATAGTGGCTGATCGCAGTACATTAGATGAAATTTAATATTCATCTGGTGTGGCTACGCTCTCTTTCTTAGGCTCAATGTTGGGCTTGTGCTGTGAATTCGCCAATCTGTAAGACTAATATTATGATCATACCCAGGATTTTTGTGAATTCAAATATGTCAAAGACTCATGCCGTCTCTTGGTTCTTTTTCTATTGGAAAATCACAGCCTGCTATTTGGCTAGCTGTTAAATATTTTAATATACATGGATAGTATTATGTGTAATATTATTGTAATATATAATAGTAGTTATAAGTGAGCAATGAAAGAGGTAACTCCATCAGCAAAGGACCAATACTCGCGAGACAAAAAAAATGAAAAAAAAGAATAGCAAAATGGAATAGGAAAGGATACAGATATTGTCAAGGGTGATAACAGAACTGCCCTGTGGTAGTTGTTATTTGTTAACAGCGATATCAAACTCAATATATCTAGCTTTCTGCTCAATCTAAAAAAAAGCACCCGTTGCATATTTGTTCCAATCCATGAACCTCTATTACTCACAGGTTAGATGATTAACAAAACATCAAAACAAATTATTTGCAGATATTGAAGGAATCACTGTGGTGGTCAGCCATTTTCAAATAGTGAAAAAAATTTAAAACATCTAAATATATATACTGTTTACCATGTACAGAATTGGGAAGAAGATAGATTGTCTTAGATACATTGTGCAATGATTTCTATTAATGATATATTATCTATGCTCAATTGTCAGAGGCTGCAGTAAAAAATACATTTTATAAAGGACTCGAATGGTGTGTCGTTAATGGTATTGATATTGATTGTACAGTTTTAATAATATAAATACATTTTATTGAGATGAATATTAAAAATAGTCACTTTAATTGGTAGAATTTTATATTTGAGACTAGGATATTTAAATAGTTTTTTTCATGAATTTAATAATATGATTCCATTGCATACTACATATTATTTGTATGTATTTTTATTTTATAATTCAATAAGAATTATCTTAAAAACTCAACGTATATAATATTTTAATCAATCACAGTATAATGATGAAAAACATAAGAAATGAAGAAAGGAGATTGTAGTAATATTTATAAAAGAATGTTAATGCATAACGTCAATCATAATTATAGAATTTATATGGTAAAATGTAAAAACAAAAATACAAGATCTTTGTATAAAAAGTTTTATAACCAATTTTAAACAAAACCAGCAAGAGAAAATGAAACTTTGAAATATATATTTTCTTTTTGCAAAGGCTTGCTGGTACATTGATCCCTTCAACTGCAAAATACATATGTGGTATTCATAATAATCATACAATATATCCATTGCTTTATATAAACAAAAAATCTCCTTTCAAAATTGATTATCATTGAGTTCATGAATGTAAACGGATAGATATAATAAAAAAAAAAAAAAAAAAAAAAAAGCAATGGATTCCCTTATAAGTAGTAGTAGGTCGTGTGTAATTTTTCTCGTGTGATCAAAAATCATATTATCCGATGTTAAATATCGCTTTTATATTATAACAATCATTACATTAACTCGATATATTATTATTTAACGCCACCATCGAAGTCATTAATTTTTGTGTAATCGCCGCACAACGTACCTTAACAAAAATGAAGGTTGCTCGATCAATTATTTTTTCTTTTTTTTTTTTTATTTTTATTATTATAAATTTTATCGAAAGATATCAATCCCAATTTCATAAAAAAAGAACAAAACATGTATTTATAGTTTGTATAATATCTACTTATTCGCGTCTCAATTATCCGTCTTTCGGATCGATTACGAATGTTAAATTGTACACGACCGATAACACTTCCTAGTTTGAACTATCAAAGGACTATAACGCTGAAAAATTTCAAATGAACTGATGTACAGTATTTCTATCATTGGTAGTTAAGTGAAAAAAAAAAAGAGTCTAACGATAGAATTCTTGGGAAGAGTTATTGATCGTACACTTAATTGGTTCTTTCCAATTGTCGGTGCACTTTTAGAAATGTCATTTCGCAGCGAATATGCGAGGTTGAATGTTTTTCTTTATGACGTCACAAAGCATTTAGCTTTGTATGATTTCTTTAAAAATTTGTTTTTAATTTTCAAATCTTAGATTAAATTTAATTATATTAATTAGATAATTTGTTATTTCTATTTTTATTTTTTATTTTCATTCCAAAATATTATTATTTGTAATCTCATATTTTACAAACAAAATCATATACACGATATACATTAGAATAAGACTTGAATGTAAAAAGAAAAAAAAGAATTCGAAATAATCTCGCATATTCGTCTAATAAAGGGTGCTAATACGTTTCGTCAGTTTAAGATTGATGAAGCGTATATTACCGACGTAGCGAATCGGTCATCCATATTTCGTTACTGTACTCGAGTGTATAAACAGGCAAAGAACAAAAAGAAAAGGAAAAAGCATGGAGGGCAACAGATATAATTACTCGTATCCTGTATTTTATCACTTGGAAAATTCATAGTCTCGCTGTGATCCCGTAGATTATAACCGCAGTTTTTCTATTAAAAGATGATGATAATGACCGCGTATAGAAGCCTTTCAACGGCGAATCAAAGGGCCTCTTTGTGAAATGTGTAATCGCTCTCGCTCCTATTATCGTTATGTTTTTTTCGCCCTCCTGAGTTTTTTGTGCTTTGCAAAAACCATAGATTGACAAAAAGAAAAAAAAGAAAAAAAAAGAAAAAAAAAAACAAAGGAAAGAAAGTATAATATGAGGGAATAAAAGAAAGAAAAATAAGAACGCTCATTGACTGCCCGCAGGATAGCTTTCTAAGTATTATACATACACATTAATGCACGAAAACGAAATAAAGAAAAAAAGAAGTTTCTATATTTGTATCGCTTCTAAATGTAACACGTTTCTCTAGTGCGGGATCGCGTTTTAACAATATTTTTCTAAAGAATGCGCTGAAAATTTTTGTACATTTAAAAGAAGAAAAGAAACCCAAAAAAAAAGAAAGTAATAATAATGATAAAAAAACTGTTCTCTACTTGGAAAGCTATCGCACATTAAGAAAAAAAAATCGAGCTTCGTCTGAATGAGCATATCAACTGTCAAGGACCAGGTACGTTTCCTTCCTTGTTTTTTGGCCAGCAAATTTTTTAGTCATTTTGAACTTTCTTTTGTATAAAAGAAAAAGAAAAAAATTAAGCAAAGAAAGCACAAAAATTCACCATCTACAAACGATTCGCATACGATTTTATAATTAGATATAAATAAATGAATAAATAAATAAATGATATAAATATATAAATATAAATATATAAATATATATATATATATATATATATACATACAATATATATGTATACATGCAGATTTGTTACGCAACTGGGTCACATTAATTCGAAAAACACCACGATTTAGATATATATCGGCCTTTCAGTACTACCTGCGTATAATATTGAGTACGAAATACGTTATATTTTTTACAATGTGAAGAATCTGTAAATATTATAGCGTCGAATTATATAATAATAATAATAATAATAATAATAATAATAATAATAATAATAATATTAATATTAATATTAATATTAATAAAAGAAAAAAGAGATGAAGGAATACTGATCTGACATTCGAAAAGACAACAATGAGAATGGCTTACAGTAAAAAATGTGCATTTCATTGACAAACGACATTTGTGAAATATAATTATGTTTCTTTGTTGTTTTAGCGGTTTTCCTTTGGTTCGTTGTTCTTTGATCAGATTAAGCAATAATATCACTTGGGTAGACGAGAAACGGATACTCGAGACACTCGTAAACGAACACCATCTGCAAAAATTGTTTGCTGGTATTTCGATTTTCTTTTCTTTTCGTTTGTCCGCATTGAGAAAAGAGAAATAAACGAAATATGAATATGCGTTATTTTTTAGTAGAAAAAAAGAAAAAGTAAAATATAAAAGTATGTGATTTTCGCGTATTTTCCTATTTTTATTTTTTACAAGTAAAAACAAATATTTCTTGTTACAATATTCTCATTCTTGATTTTGGTTATTGTCAAATATTTTTTTAATTTAAACGTTTCATGTATTCCGTTTATATTACCAGCATAAAAATCTAGTCACTATAGAAATCTTGTAACTCAATGACATGGAAAAAGATGCATGATTAATATTGAAAAAAAGTAACAATTTTATTATAAGAGATATATAAAGATCTGTAATATCCTATTGTCTACTTCAATCAATTTTTAAATGAAATTATTTCAAATATTAATTTTCTAATATGACTTAATTAATTTAACATGAATTAAAATTTTATAATTGTTGATTAAAAAAAAATTAATTTTAAAGACAATAGGCTGGTACAGTAATTTTATTTAAGATTGCAGATCAATTTTTTCCATGAAAGCATTGAGACTATCCAGAGGAAACTACCCACTTGATTTTTGCCTGTCTCAATATTGGTGCACATTTTTTCTTTGTATGCAATTTTTTCACATTTTTTTATTACTAACCATTGTACTGGCATTTTGGAAATATCGCACAAATATAATATAGAATAAAAAGAAATAATAATTTGTATTGATTTTTAGACATTCCTATACAATATAAAAATTAAAAAAAATTTTTAATTCTAAATATAAAATTAAAGTAATATATAATTTTTTATTGATAATATATATAAAAAATTTCTATTATTTTTAATTTTTTAAAAATTGTTTCACATAAAGTAATATCATAATAGAATGATTAGAATATATTACTAATTGTTAATTTATTAATTATAATAATATTTGATATCTGTAGTAATTTATGTTTGCCTAAATGATAAGATTTTAATTTTTATCTAAATTTTTTTTCATTATTAATCATAAAAATATTTTTTAGATATTTTATGATTTATTATAAATTTTATAAAAATTTATATAACAAATTAATAATGAGTACAAATAATTTATAAATATATTAATTTTAATTAATTTTATAATTGATATAATTTTTTTTCAATATAAATATTTAAAAATATTTATATTAAAAATAAAGGATTAGTTAATAAAAAAGAGAATAGACAGAATTTTTATTTTAAATTTTAAAATTATAAGACGATAATAAAAGAAACTTTTTAAAATTATTTTTTATCTTTACAATGATTAAACAAATTCTTTAAATAAAATAAAATACATTTTAAGAAAAATATATAAATTTAAGATATTGGTGAATAAACTTTAACAAAAAAATTAACTCTTTTGATCTGCTTTTTAATTTACAACATTTGTTTTATTTCTCATTTACAATATTTTAGATGCTTTTCGTAATTAAAGATAATTTAATTCAAAACAAATAGTTCATTCATTTTTTTTATGCATTCGTAAGCTTCTGTTGCAGGCACTCTCATACAAGCAGAAATAACTTCATGTGTTATATAAAAATTTGAAACTTTTAGTGAATGAGGTATTTTACATGTTATTTCATTATATTCATTATTGTATTCAAGACACTGATCGCTAAAATGATGAAAAGTATTTAAAACATCTTGCAAAAAATGTACAGGATCATTTTCTGTATAATTATTTAAATGTGTAAGGCAATTAGTGAATAAATCCGCATAAGGACTATGTTTTATACTTCCATCAAGTTGATTAATATTTTTAATTAATGATTGATATACTTTCTCTTGATTTTCCATTCCTTCAACCAATACAAATGTTCTACAAAAACGTATAAAAGACTTAAGTAAAAATGCAAATAAATCGTTTCCACCGATGGCTGGATATTCCAAAGATAAGCAACATGCTTCCATTGTTAAACGAAGAAAATGATTGTATGCATCAATCTCATCATTCCATCCAAAAGCAAACCAATATATTATAGTAAGCTCTGAACCTAATCTTTGATATTCTTCTTCGGTTGAACGAATAATCAAATGACGCAAAAAGTCTTCTCTCAATAAACTCAAATCGGACAAATAATGTCGCAAACTTTCCGAAGTTTTTGGATCTTCTTTTAATCTATTTAAAACAACAAAACAACGTCTTTCATAATCTTCTATTATATCAATTACACCTTTATGCATTAAATACCAAAGGGGAGCAAAATGTAATGTGTCAATTGGTTCAATTATAGATTCAATTCCATCAAAAATTTCTTTTTTTATTGAAACAGAACAGATTTTATTTTCTAAAAAATATGGCAATATTCTTGTTATTTGGACAAATATTTCACTACTTATATATTTTGATATACTTGTATTTTTTCTGAGGAATGACATTTTTTTTGCAAGAGCTATTATCAAATCTTTAATATTTGTTTCTTTGGTACATTTAATTTGTAGCTTACGAATATTATTAAGAATGGAATTTATATTAGATACATTAAAAGTATCTTCCTTTAAATATGGTATGTAAACATTATTTATCAATTCATATACTTTAATTATAGAATTATCTAATATAACATTCACAAAGTCCACAAATTTTTTAGTGTTCCATTCTGTATTTTCTATACAAATAATTTTTAAGACACTTGTTATTAATATTTGATTATTATCTTCTCTTATTTGCATAAACGGTGATAATAAAAGTAAATCATTAGGAGAAATCATAATATTTGTATAATGAGAATAACCAATAGTAATTTTCAAAAGTATTGTCAATATCATTTTAGGATTTTTTAAAAGAAACAATAAAACGGTTTTTAAATTTGTAGAAGTTTGTAAATTTGCATTTCCCATAATGAATTCATGAAATGCTTCTTCCAAATGTGGAGATTCTAAATAATTTTTGCCATCATACTTTGTTAAATACATCATTACAATTTCATAAATATCTGGTATATTTTGACATGATAATATTTTCATAATTAAAATATAACTTGATTCTTTTAAATCTTCTGTAGTCGATTGAGTAAGAATAAAAGTAAGATATTGTAATAATATGAAACAGTCTTTCTTTTCTAATGAAGATCTATTATTATAAACAAAATTAAGTATTGTAGAATCCCATTCTTTATATCTACATAATAATTCTTTCATGAGTTCCTTTTTGCCATTGGATATAGCACAACAGAGTTCTGATAAACTTAAAACAAAAGTTGATTGTTTAGGATCTGATTTAGATGATAATTGTTGTAAACATTCTATTAAATGAATGTTTTTTGATAATTCTTCATCGTTTGTTAAAAATTCTATGAAATAATAACATTCAATACCAATAGAACGTTGTAAAGAAATCATTTTGTTTTCTTCATCATCCAACTCTGCCCAGCTTAAATAAATATTACAATCAATTTCTTTAATTTTATTTAACAATAAATTTATCAATTGTTGATTTAATGTTGATATAGTATTTTCTATCAATGTATTTTCATATTGTATATATGATTCTCTTCCAAATGTAATATTATATAATTTTTCAAGATCATTAAAAATAGATAGTCCTTTAGTTTTACATTCCAAACATCTCTTTATTGTACAAATTAATTTTTTTAACATGATACCATATCGTTCACATTTTTTTAAATCTGATACTTCTATCAAATAAGGTAATTTTGAATTTGTTAATAATAATAAGAATTCTTCGAAACTTAATAATAAATTTTGTATACTTTCTTCAATATTTTTGGATTGTACACTAAGTTCCTTTAATTGAAAGAACTTAGTATATATGATAAATATCAACTTATATATACTTTTAATTGATCTTTGAAAAGGTAATTTATCTATATGTTTTGTAGCTACTTTCACTATCTCTGTACAAAGATCAAATGGCATATATAAAAGAGATTCAATTAAAATATTCTCATATTCAAAATTCCATAATATTTGTATAAATAAATATGGAGACAAAGGTGGACACATATCAACTAAATGTCCACTAACAATATCTTCTCCCAATCGTTCTTGGTTTTCAAAATTAGTATTCAATAATAAATATTTATATGACTGTACACATTTTTCATTATTTATTGTAGTTTTTTCTCCTATAGGTATATCATAGGTTTTGAATATATTTGTTATTGATTTACATATGTCATCAATGTGATTATTATTTTCATTTGTTATACATGAAATAAGTAATTTCAATTCTCCACATTCTTGATTTTTTTTCATAAGATACATTTGAATTTTTTTGTAAAATTCATTCAATTTATCCATTTTTTTGAATAAAATTAAATTTAAATTCTTTCTTTTATAGATAAAAATTTATGTGTAGATCTTTTTATAAAGATCTCTGAAAATAATATAATGATTATTAAGTATATTAATTGTTAAAGTTATTAATAAATATAAATTTATAAAATTAATAAATATAGGTATTTATAATATCAAATAATTGAATTGAGAATATTAAAATTAAAATACATAAATAATTTAAATAATATAAAAATAAAATACGTAAGACATTAAATATCAACATTAAATTTTTATATTGGCAATATTTATCTTTTATATATTTAAAAAAATAAATAAAATAAAGACATAAAATTTTAAATTAAAAATAATATTTTAATATCAATCAAATAACTTTGTATGTAATCAGTAAAAGAACAACGTACCGGCTTTATATATATATATATATATATATATATATATATATACTATATATATATATATATATATATATAGTAAGGTAGATAGTTACATATTAAGGTTACGTCACTAGCAGATAAAAACTACAATCAATCTATACGAATTTGTTCATAAAATAAAAATGGTTCGTGCATGGTACATGGATAATAGTGATGTTGATCAACGATTAGAACATCATAAACAACCACCTGAATATATTTCTATTGAGAATTTATTCAAGATAACAGGTGTTGAATATTTTCAGGTTAAATCAAATTTATTTATTTCATTAAGATTTCTTTATTACAATTAAAATTTTATTATTTTATTTATTAATATCTTTAATTTTGGTTTTAATCTTTCATTTTATATTAAATAAATGTCTCTATTAAAAATTATAAAAGAAAAATTATCTTAAAATTTAACCTTCATATGTTATTGATTAAACTAGTTAAGTAAACTACTTTATATTATCATTTTATTTCTTATTTAATCTAATAACATTATTATAGATTAATTATAAAAATTATAAAAATGATAACATATTGACAGAATTAAAAAAAAAACGTTGTTATACGTACGAAGATGAAATAGAATGTTCCAAGAAATGTCTTTCAAATTACGAAGAGAAAGTAAGTTAAATTCAAATTTTTAATGTTTGTCAATGCATTTAAATTGTGATTTATAAAAAATAAAATTACAATAAACGCTATTTTAAATTTTTAGTTAAAAAATTTTTTTACTGAGCATCTTCATACTGATGAAGAAATAAGGTTAATTTTAGATGGATCAGGATATTTTGATGTCCGAGATAAAAATGATCAATGGATACGTATTGAAGTTCAAGCTGGAGATTTAATAATTATTCCTAGTGGAATATATCACAGATTTACTTTGGATATTAACGTAAGAACTCTTAAATATTTAAAAAAATTTTTTATTTTAAAATTTTATCCATCTTCTTTTCATTATATAGAATTATATAAAAGCAAAACGTTATTTTGTCGGAGAGCCTGTTTGGTTGCCTTATAACAGACCAGCTGATGATATGGAATGTCGTAAAAATTACTTAAATCGTTTGAATCATGGTTTTGAAGTAGAAGTTGTTTAATCCTTATTATAAAATTTATACAAATAATTAATATTTTTTTAAAGAATAATATAGAATATCAAGTTATATTCAAATTAAAATTCTAACAGTAAATTTTACATAATTAATGTAATAATATATCATTTATATATATAACATTCCAATGTATTAAAAGTTCTTTTTATTCAGATATAACTGAAATATCAAATTTGTATAGCATGTATGTACAAATTTTGTAACATAATAATTGTTAAATATAAATTTTGTAACTTTTAATATATATAAAATATATAAATTATATTAAGAATTAAGATTTCATATCCATTATATTTATCAGATTCATATCCATTATATTCCTATTAATTTTTCTTTATTAAATTATATATATATATATATAATATATATATATATATATACATAAAAAAAGTTTTATATAAATACTGTTGATTTATTTTAATTGTTAAATATTTGTTTTTCACTTCGATTTTCACATTTTTAAACTTCATTCATTCATTGATTTCTTAATTAACTAATTTCTTATTAATACACATTTTAAAGTAAAATCGCAATTTAATAATATTGTTATCTAACAAATATTAATACGCAAAATAATGTCATAATAAATATACAGTATTATAACTTAATAAGTGTAATAAACAAATAGGTCCAATTATTTATCTCTACATACATATTATTGTCAAAATATAAAAATTTGAGAAAAATAAATTTTACAATTATCAATCTTTGTCTTTATAATGTACACTTCAATTCTAATAAATGAGAGAAACAAAACAATAAAAAATATTGTCTCGAAAAAATATAAATAAAATGATCTTATTTTGTATATAAATAACAAAAGATTTAAAATTATGTAATTCTTCATTTCAAGAAAAAAAAATATTTTACCATTATTTTTGTCTTATAAATTAAAATTCAGCATTAACAGTAAAATTGCTTTCAATTCTATCTTGCATTACTCCCCATTTTTGATATTCTCCCACTTTTTTTTCAAAGAAGTTTGTCTTACCTTCTAAAGAAATATGTTCCATGAAATCAAACGGATTTTCAGACATATATATCTGAAATTGAAAATATTTTGAGTTAATAATCATAAATATATCATTATTAATTGATAAATATTATTATTAAAATTATAATATTTTTACAAACCTTTTTACAACCTAATTCTACAAGTAATCTATCTGCAACAAATTCGATATATTGACACATAAGTTTACAGTTCATGCCTATCATTTCAACAGGTAATGCATCTGTCAAAAATTCTTGTTCAATTTTGACAGCATCCTTAATAATTGATGTGACTCGTTCAGAAGATGGTTTTTGTACAATGTGTTTGAACATTAAACATGCAAAATCACAATGTAATCCCTAAAAAAAAATAATTTTGAAACATTTAATATATTTTCTATTTCTTATTTTATAAATATATAAATTAATTTCTTTATCAAATATTTTTACTATATGCACTAACCTCATCTCTAGAAATAAGTTCATTGCTAAATGTAAGTCCTGGCATAAGACCTCTTTTTTTTAACCAGAAAATAGCAGCGAAACTACCACTAAAGAAAATACCTTCTACTGCAGCAAAAGCAACCACACGTTCAGGAAAAGTGGCACTTTCATGGTTTATCCAATTTAACGCCCAATGAGCTTTTTTTGCAACACATGGCAAATTTTCAATAGCGTTAAATAAGAAGTCTCTATAGATAAAAATAAAATATCAAATATAATAAACAAAAATTTAATAATTTATTTAAAAAATATTTTATTTATTTACCTTTCTTTTGCATCTGCAATATATGTATCAATTAACAAAGAATACATTTCTGAATGAACATTTTCCATGGCAACTTGAAAACCATAGAAACAACGTGCCTCTGTTATTTGTACTTCTTGACTAAATCGTTCAACAAGATTTTCATTGACAATTCCATCAGAAGCTGCAAAAAATGCTAAGACATGAGATATAAAATGTTTTTCACTGGCAGTTAAATTATTCCAATCAAATACATCCTATAAAAAATATATAATTATTAATAACTTATATTTTTTTTTATATATAACTAGTTAAAAAAAATTATACTTTAGAAAGATCCACTTCTTCCACTGTCCAAAAAGATGCTTCAGCTTTTTTATACATTTGCCAAATATCAGGCCATTGAATAGGAAAAACAACAAATCTACGTGGATTTTCTTTCAATAATGGTTCTAATTCTGGATTAAATTTATTTTCTTTCAAATACATGTTTTGTATAGCTTTTGCATTTACCTGAAATATATAATTAACAAATATATTTATAAAATATTATAATAAATTAATATTATCATATAAAAACAAATCAATTATTTACCACATTTTTACTATTATTGCCTTGAGAAATAATTGGTAAAGTACATAATTTCTTTGGAGAAGTCTGAAAATAAAGATACTAATATAAATATAAAAAAACTTTCAGTAAATAAATAATTAAAATAATAAGTATAATTAAAAAGAATTTTTACAAATAAGAATTATATCAGTTTAATTTTTCATAATTTTTCATAAAAGATATAAAAAATGTTTCCAATTATAAATTATATATCTATTATATTTCAAATAATAGAGTTATATAAAAAATCATAAAATTACAAATTTCATTATATTACATAATTGTATATAATAATATTTGCACAATTAAATTATGAAGGAATAACTATGATAACCTTAAAATATATAAATATTATTTTTTATCTAAAAGTATAATAATTATGATAAATTGCTATAAATAATTATTATAAAATAATAAATTTTCTACAGAATAGATTTTACTTATGCAATATATATATATATATATTCATATTTATATGTTAAAATTAGTTATCAAAAAATTTTAATTTCTTATATTATATACCATAAAATTAATATTTAATTATTAACAATATTAATTTTTTTGCATTAATATTACAAAAAATTTATATTATTATATTAATATTTATATATAAAAAAATAATAAAGAATTATGACTTATCTTTGTTAACACAAAGAACATATAAAATTAATAAAAACAATTTTATATATTATTTAGTTAATGTTATAAATTATGTTTTTATTATATGATGAATTCTTAAGTCTTTTATTTTACATGCAATAAGCATAAATTTTTAATTTATTACAAATCTAATATTATGATCCAGATTCTTAATCTGATATTACAAGAAAAATTATTTACACTGAATTTTTTTCAATAAATATTTAAAAATTTAAAAATATAATTTAAATAAATACTATAATTATATAAAATAAATATATAATATTTATTTATAATAAGAATGAAATAAAAGAAAAAATATTTTTATTGATATTAAGAATTATTTAAAAAAATAAAAATAATAATTACATATTAAGGAATATTAAAAATATAAAAAATATTTATTCAAAGCAAATAATTTATTTAAAACTGTAATAGTGTGTACTGTAATATATGTATAGCACATTATATATTTTAGATACATATTTTTTTATAATTTTTTATAAAAAATATAAAGAAAATTAAGAAATCACCACAAAATAGAAAATTTTTTAAATAAATTAATATTATGATTGAATAAAAATATTAATGAACTCACCTTATCTTTTAAAGAAACGTTCTCCAAATGTTTACGAATATTTTCTTTAGTGGAAATTTGAAGTGGCATTATAATAATCAATAATTATGATAGAAAAAGTACATAAAATAAAATAAAATAAAAGTAAAATAAAGTAAAGTTATAATAAAATGTATCTAAACTTTACTGTAGTCTATGAAAAGCAGAGACTCAAATGCTAAAATGTAATACCAGACAGAAATATTCTTCATTGATACCATTTCCGTCTGTTTCGCGCCAAATTATAACTAACCAATTAATGTGTTACTTTTTACCGCCAAAATCCATTTGCATCTATAATATCAAAACAAGCATAGATTTATGAATAATAATTTTTAAAAAATTTTTTAAAATAATCTTCTCAATCTTTTCAATGATAATAAATATAACAAATATAATACATTGTCATTGATTTTTCCCGCTTATTTCTGAGATTATAATTTTTGGAAAGAATCACTATTACAAACTTAAGATATGATTTTCATTGAACAAACAACGTAAAAATTCCATTACTTATTCGTTATCTAATTTAATACTAATTGATTGAATATTTCTAGACAATTCTATTTATCATTTTCTTAATTTTAAATATTATTTAATAATTAAATATAAATATAAATTAATTTTTACATAAGATTTTTTATTAAATTATTTTATAAAAAATAATTGAAAAATATTTGAACAAATAATAAAACTAAATTTATATAAAAATAAAAATTTGTTTAATGAATATATATATATATTTATTGAAATTGAATACAATTGAATACAATTGAATTTAAATTAAAAAAGGAATTTCTAGTTTTTAAAATATTATGTTTTTAATTATATAAATAAAAAATTTACAATATATACATATATATATATATATTAAAATTTTCGAACATATATTTTAAAATAAATAATCATAAACATTATTGAAATTGTATTATTGATATTATAAAATTTTGAATACTTATAAAAAACATATTTTATTTGTTTGTAGAATTAATTAAATATTATTATTATAAAATATATATAATATATTATAAGAGATAAATGTTTATGATGCCAATAAAATGTCAAATTTATAAGAGCGCCATTTTATGTTATCATAAAAGATTTGATTAATTCTATATTTTTATGAAAAATTGTAATTTGATTAAATATTGGCTTTTTTTTGATTAGTATTTTTATCATTAAATATTCTTCTTAAGAATATGCTTAATTTAAAAAAATAAATTTTCGTAAGTTAGAAACAGATAACATCGAAAAACGATCGCACTCTATACGCTTCAAATTTTAGGTTAGTATCTAAATCTAAACAATTATTTTGTTTACTTGTTTATTATGAAATTATAGTTAAATGTATATTAAATATTATATTACAGTATCATATAATAAATTAAAAATATAATTAATTAATGTATATTTTTATATATTTAATATAAATATAAAAATAATTATATATGTAAAAATAATTATATATTTATCATATAATTTATATTTAGTATGAATTACTATAGGTGACAAAAATATAAAAAAAAATGGCGTTACATAGTGTACCGCCAAAAAGAAAAGAAATTTATAAATATGAGGCACCATGGCCACTATATAGTATTAATTGGTCTGTAAGACCTGATAAACGATTTCGTTTAGCTCTTGGGAGTTTTGTGGAAGAATATAATAATAAAGTACAAATAGTTTCACTTGATGAAGAAACCTCTGAATTTAGTGCCAAAAGTACATTTGATCATCCTTATCCAACTACAAAAATTATGTGGATACCTGATAGTAAAGGTATTATTTTTATTATATTATACATTATATATTATACATTATGCATATTTTATTATAAATGTTTACAGGATTATTTCCAGATCTTTTAGCTACATCTGGAGATTATTTAAGAGTTTGGCGGGCAGCTGAACCAGAAACTCGCTTAGAATGTGTTTTAAATAATAATAAAAATTCAGATTTTTGTGCTCCTCTTACATCTTTTGATTGGAATGAAGTAGATCCAAATTTAATTGGTACTTCTAGTATAGATACAACATGTACTATTTGGGGATTAGAAACTGGTCAAGTTTTGGGTAGAGTCAATATGGTCACTGGCCATGTTAAAACACAATTAATTGCTCATGATAAAGAGGTATATGATATAGCATTTAGCCGCGCTGGCGGTGGTCGTGATATGTTTGCATCCGTTGGTGCAGATGGTTCTGTAAGAATGTTTGATTTGCGGCATTTAGAACATTCAACGATAATCTATGAAGATCCCCAGCATACACCACTCTTGAGACTGGCATGGAATAAACAAGATCCTAATTATCTTGCAACAGTTGCAATGGATGCATGTGAAGTAATTATTTTAGATGTCCGTGTTCCATGTACGCCAGTTGCGAGACTTAATAATCATAGGTATATAAAATATATATATTTGGATCTTAATTTTTTACATATTTTATAAATTTTTTATTTTGATATTCACACTTTAGAGCAAGTGTTAATGGTATTGCCTGGGCTCCTCATTCATCTTGTCACATTTGTACAGCAGGAGATGATCATCAAGCATTAATTTGGGATATCCAACAAATGCCAAGAGCTATAGAAGATCCAATTCTTGCTTATACTGCTGCAGAAGGAGAAGTAAATCAAATTCAGTGGGGTGCTACACAACCTGACTGGATTGCAATTTGTTATAATAAAGCAGCAGAAATTCTTAGAGTGTAAAAACAAAAACATTTTTCATTAGATTTATGACATTTTATATGTCAAATTTTCTTTTCAAATCATTTACTAAAATTCATTAAATTATGTATTGGACTTCAGTATTTGTACAGAATTTCATCTTTATTATAAGTTTTTTTATACTTATTTTGTACCTGTAAAATAAACATGTACAAATACTAGTTATTTTTGAAGATATTAAGATATTCAAAATTATATAGATAAAAATATATGATGTAATTAATGGTTATTTTTTAATTAAAAAATATGCATAAATTTTAAAACAATATGGTTTCATATTTTGTAAATTCAAATTATTAGAGTAAATAAGACTAAATTGATTTGAAAATATCCAGTATATGTACATGTTAACTTAACGATAATACAATGTTTTATTTTTATGACTATTTTATATATCTAAAAATTTTAGATTTATTTAAAAATTGTTATATGACTGACTAAATCATACAAATTTATAAAAGAATTCATTAAATAATTAGAAGTTAAATAATACCATAAAAATGAATATAAATAGCGATAAATCACATGTATATTTATAATAATGTATATGATCGTAATCGATGTATCTTATTTTGTAATGATAAAATTAACCTATTTCTTCTAGAAGAAATATTAAATCAATTAATCAATTTAAACAATCCACATGAAATGCAACAAAATAAAATATATCTATTACGTTATATAATTGTATATATGTTTATACTTAGACTTGATTTTGTAGAAAAAAATATAATATAATAATAGATTTTCATACACTTTTACATTAGTAATATAGGTTGTTAAAAATCATATGCAAAAATTATTATTATATTAAAATGCAATACATATTTGTATTTTAATAAAAAAATTATCAAATTCTTTTATTAAATTGAAAAAAAGTTATAGCAGTAGCATTCGTGATACTAGTATTAATAATAAAATGTTTTACATGCGATTTTTTGTAAAATTATGTTTTGTAAAAAGTAAATCTTTTTATATATTTATTATTTCAGTAGTTTAAATTAATCATTAAGAACTGAGAATTATATCTTTTATACTCAGAATAACGTGATGGGATTTGTAATTAGTACAATTTAAGTTTTAGAAAAGTACGATTTATATTGGTACTCAAATATTTTATAATTTACAACTATAATGAGCGAGATGCATTATTTACAATAATGAAATGTGTATGCGAAACAAAATATTAGCCAATTAATACATTCATTTTGCATAATAATCTTCTGTTGATTTTTCATGAAATATCTGATAACTTTATACAGATATAAGATTAGACTATTATAATACTATCACTACTTCAATAAATATCATTAACTCTGATACAGAGTAAATTTTTCACTACCTATTTAATTAATATAGTTGATGATCTTGCATTTTCTTCTTTTTCTCAATTTAATTAAGTGCATATAGCTATGTCAAGTAAACTTTTTAAAATATTATTTCTATCAATAATTTATATTAAACTTTGGCAAGATTTATTTTATCTTGTTTTCTTTTCCAAGAATAAATACTTCTTTAAATTTCGTATATATTCGCTTAAAAAATAAGAACTAATCATACATTTTTCTCTCTTTCTAAATTGCGTATTTTATTTACTAATCCTATGATTCATTCATTCCTTAGACACCAAGTGATTCTCTTACATTTTAATCGGAAACACACGCACGATCCACAAACACGCACATTACATATTTCAGAAGAAAGGAACAAACAAAAAATTAGGTAATCAATGTTAAAAACTAATCATCTTGCAATTAAACATAAAAATCTTATGTTTACAGTCATTTGTATATCGGTACATTTTTATTATAATTAATGCATCGCGTTAATAATAAATTAATAAGTCATGTTTTTTAGAAGTTTTACAAATACTTCCATAAATTATACTGAACACTCGTTCTACAGGTATATAGATCAAGTTCAGCTTTTTTATTCTCCATGAATAATATGGAATATTTTAGAATATTCAATTCATTGTTGGGCAAATAATCAGCCTCATGGCTCTTATTTCTTTTAGAGAATACATTTATCTTCATTAAATATCTTCTGTACTCTAGCAGTAAATATTAATAATGAAATCAATTAGCGTTTTTTGCTAATAGTTACGTAATATAATTACTCTGTAATTAGAGGATTTTTAATACAGATATATTCAATAAAATTTATATTTAGTGATGTTTTTTAAAGTACGCATAATTTATTAGCTATATAATGAAGGTGTAGCACTGTACATCCCATAGTCAGCATATTTCCCATTGCTATATAAACATGGATGCGTCTAAAAGCTTGATGAATTTTTAAATAATGAGGGCAATGTTTCAGAGGACCAGGATTATGAACACCAATCTCATTACCGATACCAGCAGCACGTTCCAAAGTATTTTTTTGAACTATTAATCGTAGAAGAGGTGGAGTCAAATAAAGTCGTATCAATAACTCCAAAAAGAAAGCACTGGACATACCACCAACCTGAAAATATATGCATATATTTATTAATTATTAAGAATCACTTTATAAAAATTAGATAAAATATAAAAATATATTAGAATAAAATATTAAAATTATGTCTTGTATTGCTTAAATTTTATAGAGTTAGTTTTCAAATTTTGATTGATTAATTTACCAACCTGAATGGCAATTTCAGTATTCCAAGTATGTATAGGATGATGTTTAACAAAAATAAGAAGTGTGGTCAAACTGAGACACGCATTGATAGTGAAATATCTAGGGAACAAGATGCGTTGCACTTCTCCAAACGTGTGTCTTGGTAATGCGAAATATAAAGAAAGACCTGCATATTTAAAAGGCAATTTTTTAAGTTTCAATGATTGAAATTTAAAATTTTTTTAATTTTTGTTTCTGTTTTATTTAATTACCTGATATAAAAGTCATCCAAATTTGAGCACCAAGATGCATCACGAAAGAAGCTAGATAAATGAAAGATGTTGCTCTTGATTGAGGATGACCAACATGCATTCTGTCTACATTCTGTCTTGGTACAAGAGCCGATGTGACACACAGGACCGCTGCGATCATAATTATGTGAGCCGGTTGTGTTGTATAAAACAAGATTCTATAAGAAAAGAATTTTTATATTAATAATAGCATTAAAAAGTATTATTATATATACTATATATATATATATAATTTTTGGTATGATTTTTATTATAATAATTATAATATAAAAATAAAATATTATATTAAATATCATATTAAAATATATAAATATTATATTAAAATATCATTTTAATATTAGAATTATAGATATATAAAAAAAAATCTTAATTAAACGAATTGTTAAAAAAATTAATATATAATTTATTTGGAAGTTTTCAACAATCTTATGTATATAGATCAATTATTTTTTCCAATTTAATAAATATAATTATTTTCAAAAAATATATTTAAAAATTTTTTTATTGTTATGTTAAGTATCATTTTTTTAAAATCATTCAGAAAAAATTAATATTTTGATTATCATTGAATAAAAAAAATTATTTGAATTATTTTTTAAAAATTATTTCAATAATTATTTTATTTTATAATATGAGTTTTTATATTCCAATTTTTTCATATTATAATGGAATATATATTATAATTTTTATATATTTCATTTTTTTTAATAATATTGACAATTTCATGATAAATTATAATTTCTTTTAATATTTTGTTCAAGTGTTAAAAAGATTTGTACGAGTTATATATATATATTTGTTGTATCGTTTTGAAGGATAAACCATTTACGAGTTAGACTTATAATTTCAGAATGTAAGAGTGATCATTAATTATATTCATTGCTATCGTTCGTAGAAAGCCATCTCATTAATTAGAAGAGCTTCGAATACTTTTAATTGGAAACAACAGTTCGTTTATAAGTTGACTACAAGAAACACTTGTATTTGAAATTTTATTGCAAACTTTGTGCTAAAATATTTTAATTTTAATTTTCAGATATTATAAATTTTTTTATAGAAATTAATGTAACATAAAAAATGAAAAATATATTATATTTAATACATAAATATTAAATATAATTTAAATATTAAATATTAAATATAAAAATATTAAAAATAATTTAAATCTCTCTTTTTAAAAAATTATATTCATGAAAAAAACTATAATCAAAAACTTGTTTATTATTTATTCACTTTCAAAAAATAAAAGAATAAAAATTCATGAATAATTTAAATATAAAAATTTTTTATTTAAAAAAAAATAATTGATTAGATTTAATTCAAAATCAAAAGACAATATACAACAACCTTATCATCGATATGATTTACACTATTCGTAATCATATTTTATTGATGCTAAAATAGTACGATGTCTCGCAACAATTTCAGCAAAGAAGAAATTCATTCATCGACTACTTCTAAATTAAATCGTATTATTTTCTAGTCAAAAAATAACGAAAATTAATGAAAGATATAAGGAAAAAGTTAATAAATTAAAAAAAAATAAAAAAAATATTAAAAAATCAAACAAAAGGAAAGAATTAAATAAATTTTACAATTAACAATTAAATATATAGAAAAATCTAAATGTCTAAATGGTTCTAAAAATAAAAATATTTTTATTTATTTTTTAGTACAAAAATTTACTTTTTAATTTAAAAATATTTGATTAGATATTTAACAATGAATTTGTTAAAAAATAAATAAAATTTTTTTTATATATTTTTTTAAATTGAAGTATACTAAAAAAAATAAATCAAAATATTAGATACAATATCAATATTATATTTTTGTTATTTAAATTTATTTTTTAAATTTATTATTTTAAATTTCTTAATTTTAAATATATCTTTATATTTCTTTTTTCTTTTTTTTTTAATTGGAATGAAATAATATAAAATAGATTATGAAATAGCAACTTCAGTCTTTCATTAACAGATTATTTTCCTTTTAAACAGAAAAACACGCATACCGTGAATGATGAATTTGCTAACTGTTCTTTTTCGAGATAATACTAAGTGGATGTTGCAATATCTTACGAAATGAAAATCGAAAATATATGGATGAACGAATGATAAATGACGTAATCATTTTCAAAAATACAATATTAAAATAAAAGTAAAAATAACAAAATAATGTAAATAATAATATAATGTATATTGTTGAAGGATAGAAACAGTGTCAGGAGCTCGAGAGCATTCGTTTTATATATATATATATATTTGCCGTATGCCTTCCATATCGATGTAATCAATTCGCACGTAGGCGATAGAAGCGGAAAGTATACCGTTATGCTTAATGTTTTTACTAACGAAATTGCAGATTTACCTTTCCAATATCTCTCTGAAATGAGAGTCAAAACAAATAGTCAAAAATTTAATGCATTAAGATTTTTTGAATTTAGAAGGAATATTTCTCATTCAATAAAACAAATTCAATTCAATAAAAAAAATTTATTAATTTAAATATATCACAAAAAATTTTATAGAATATTTCTAGAATAAATTTCTAAGATAAATATATTTCTTGTAAATTTCTGAATAAATATAAATTGTAAATATAACATTGTAGGATAATTTGAATATTTATTAACGATAAATTCTAATTCTAATTTAATATAATCTAATATAATTTGTTTATACTTTTTAATTCAAATATTTTCCATTAATATTTATTTTTTTTATATCTCTTTAATAAGAATTAATAGAAAATCTTGATCAAATTTCTTCAACTTTCACTTTTAGAAATAAAAATAATATGGTTATTAATGTTTATAATTTTTTATTGTATGGCAAACAATTATTGATTATTTTTAATCATACATAATATTTCTCCATCCATTTTTTATATTTATCCAATAATTTTTTTATTATATTATTTTAATGTAAATTATAGTGTATAAATAAATTTTGTTATAAATAAAATTTGTTACAAATGAGATATAAAATAATATTTATATTTTATATTATATATTTTTTGTATTACAGGATTTTAAAGATCATTTAATCTTTAATCCCATTTGTTATTTTTGTATTATATATAAATTAAATATAGATTAAAACAATATATTATTCTTTATAAAAAATTAAAAAAATTAAAAAAATATAGCAAATTATTTATAACAAACTATAATAAGCTATTAATCTGAAAGATACTTAATTATTATTAAATATTTTATAAATTAATAATTTTTTAATTTATATACTTTTTTATAAAATACTTTTTTATAAAAATATCTAGATATATCGATTTATGCATTAAAAAATATATAATTTCATTTAAAAAAATTAATTTTCGCACATTTCTTATATTTTTTATTTATGAAAAAAAAAATAGAAAAAATAAAATCTACTTCATATGAAATTGTTCAATTTTTATTTATATTTATTTATATGATTAATATATCCTAAGTATCCCATATAATTTTATTATTTAACTGGTTTTTAAAGATATTAAAAAATATTTTAAGTAAAAGTTGCTTGGTTTGTAGAAGCGTAATGTAATGTAATTATCTTTTTTGAAGACACGTGAAAATTAATTTTATTTTTTAAATAAAATCATATTCATAATTTATGTAAATAAATCATATAAGTAAATACACATTATTTTGTATAATTAAATTATTTATAAAAGTTATTAATTTAGCAATTATTTAATTATTTCCTAAAAAATCATTAAGTTTTATGATAGCTTTTATTGATATAATTTAATATTTTTTTTATAGAAAATATTGAGATATATCGGTTTATATATTGAAAAGATATGATTCTATTTAAAAAAATAAATAATTAAGTTTGACAAATTTTTAATTTTATCTCATTAAAAAAAATTAAGAATAAAACTTTCTTAAAATTATTGAACATTTATTTGAAAAACTAATATTATGAAAAATAAACGAAATATTCCAGATATATGTAAATATTCGATATATTATCGAATCCTGTAGAATTAAAAAAAATTGTTAAAAAATGATACTACAAAAAGATGAAAACTTTTAAGAAGCAAGTATGTAAAAAATAAGCATTTTTAAAATTAAGAAAACTGCCTTATTTCTAAAATTTATAAAAGAAATTTCGTGTGTTATTTCCTACTAAATTATATTTTTTTAATACAAAATTTTAGTTTTGAAATTCTTGGAAAATTTTTATCAGATTTTGTTATAGAATTGGAATTTTAATAGCAAAATTTTTTTCAAATTTTATATTTTATATTAAGAAAATATATATAAAAATAATTCTAGAAGAAATACATGAAGTTTTTCTGGAATTTGATATACTTATCTTATTATTTAGTTTGTTTTATATTTTTATATTATTTTATATTTACATTTTAATTCTGCCATATTATTAAGAATCATTTTTTGATCATTTTTTTAATTTTAGATTGAATATATTGAATATATAGAGTAGTATTCATGTAATTTTATTTATGGAATATATATAATTTATTTATATAATTTTATCTTTTATTCTATATAGAATATCTCATTTGTTTTTCATTATATTAAAAAATATTTCATATAAAAGAATGGTTTCAATCAAGTTATATTTTGATTATATTTATTTTTACATATAAAAGAACACATGAAGAATTTTAAAGAATTGCGAACTTAATTTTTTTATATAGAATCAAAAGTTTTTTATGAGTCGATGCAGTTTGATATTCTTTATAAAAAAGTACTTAGATCATATAAATCGAAAAATTATTAGTATAGGAGATAATCAAATATAATCAAATTTTTATATGACTTTTAAAATTACCAAAAAGATAAATAATTATATCATATTATATCTCTTTCGAAACTATTCTCAACTTTTTTTTTCTTGTCTGTTTTTTAATATTTTCAAAAACAAACGAGATATATAAAATAAATATATAATGTATATCAAAAATACGTAGCAAATCACAGAGGATATAAAAAACGTTTTTTTTTTGAGATCAATATTTAAGAAAAGTGATATAAAATTTTATAGAATATCGTCATCATTTCATATCTATCTTGTATTTTATCTATGGTAAAAAGTTACAAAAAAAATTCGAACAAAGCGCAATGCTTAAATGTTAGAAAATATTAGAAAAAAGATCAAAGCGACAATATTTATAGAAAGTTTAATATAATATATAATAAGTAATGTAGAGATATATGGTTTGCATGCATCTAAATGGATGTTTTATATTTTATTATACGTTATGTCTGAGGTTTACTCTGTCGGTATATATTACATCTTCTACTGTTCAGTGGTCGTGGTCATTAAAGATGTTGAGTTACTTGATATTATTTATGAAATTTACAGTTTCTTAAACTGTTATTCTAGATTCTATATGTTTAATATTCATTGATAAGATATTAGAATAAAATTTAATTCAAACTAGGTTATTCTAATAATAATATTCCTTATTTCTATATAATATAATAAATAATATATAAATAAATAATATAATAATATAATAAAAAAAGGTAGATGTCAGCATAAACCATCTCGATGTCGTCTCAATCTTTCTTCAAAAACAATTTTTCGCTAATTTTGAGAAACAATGGAGACACATATAACAAATAAGAGTTTCCAATGAAATCCGCTACAAGACAGAGCCTTGCGTGAAAGTTCACATTTACATCTGCAACTTTATTTTCCTAATTTTTTTATAATACAAATAAGAAGTACAAGAATGTCCTTCATCACGACATTTCATTCATAACAAATGAAAGGATATTATTCTATATTTTCGATTTATTTTTGTTCCTGTTTTTCTGCTCTTGTTATAATAAGAAATTAATTATATCATTAATAATCATTACATAGATAAAAAGTTTTAATTTGTAATTATAATTTCAAAAAATTATTTATTACAAGCTTTTAGAATAAAATCAATCATGAGAATACTTTATAGCGAAAAAATGAAATAAATAACATGCAGTTTTTATAAACAAATTAAATTAATTAAAAAAAGAAGTAGATAAAAGTAGATATTATTTTTTTATAAAAATTATATTTTTAAAATGATATTATTTACGAGACTTACTATAAATTTTCAAGTTCAATTTTCTCAAAATAAGGATTCAAATAAAAAAAAAATATTATTCTTTTTATTAATTAATTGATTTACATATTTATATGTAGAATAATTCTACTATTTTATTGTATATGTACATTTACTAATTCTGGAACATTGTATATGTCAAATTCTTAAGAGGCATCTGCTGCTATAAGATATATTTAGCAACTTTGAAACGAATTCATTGAACGCTTACGGGAACAGTGATGCAACTTGCAAATTACTTTGCCTTATCGCTGCAGATTTATTGCTGCATTGTCATTTTAATATTTTAAAACTCTTATTTCATTCTGATACTTTTTTAATTAAATTATTTAAATCATTATTGTTTCATTGTTTTATTCTGTTATATGTAAAATAATAACAAAATTTTATTAATAAGAAAAATTTATTCCATTAACTCAATATCTTTTTCCATTACTTTCTATCTTTTTCTATCACAATAAAAAAAGAAATTCGATAAAATTGTCAAAATAAGTTTCTATTTTCATTATTTACAATTCTTATGAGTATATATATAGTATAATTATATTCAAAGTAACATATTCAGTAATATTTTCATTTCCAAGTGAAATATGCAATTACTCATCAAAAATAACATAAACTTATTTTTCTTTATTGAGCTTATATTCTTACATTATTATTTATTACATTATTTGCAAATCTATTAGTCGTGTTTTTAGGACGTTTATCTCCTAAAAACTATATTCTTGAGTTTCTTTTCTTCTTTTTATGTTGTCAGTCATCCCTTAGCTAAAGTAGCATCGTCTGAATGAAAAAAAAATTTAGACACACGGTTGGATTTTTTAAAAAAAATTTTTTCAAAAAAATTTTTCTATTTCTAGTTAAACTTTCTATTTGTTCAGAAAATATTTTAAATAAGGGATAGATAACGTTTAGAGAGAAGAGTTTGAAATAATGTAATAATTTCTCTAAAAATGTGACAAAAGTGCATCTAAAAAAGTAGAAATTAACAGTTGTTTTCCTATTATTTAATAAAAATAAAAATTAAAAGAGAAAATGGACAAGTTGTGTAATGATATTATTATAATTAACTCATAATTAAACATCTAATTAATTTATTTTTTATTTTTGATCATTTTACATTGCTTTATATTTAGATAAAATAACTATTTTTATGTTTTATTATTTCATTTTATTAAAATAAAATTTGCAACTTAAAATTCTTTTTTTTCTAAAAATTTTTGCCTCAAATAGTTAAAATGGTATCATTCAATTCAATAAAAAGTTCTATTCAATAAAAAGGATGATATATTAAAAAATTGTGAAATAAAAAATGAAGAAAAAAAATAATAATACAAAATTGAAATATATATTGAAATACGTACATGACATATACCTATTTTCTATTGAATGAACATTTCTTATAGTGAACTTAAATGTTTCTTATGTACTTGATTATTGCATATATGTTACACGAATTTTCAAAAATTTCTCTTTGAATAAAAAAATTCAATTCCTTGTTTTCGATTTATTTTGCATGCAAAATCACTTTCGATCCGGATTGCGTCCATTTCAAGATATATACTTCGTACTTTGAATTGTGGAACTCGTGCGGTTCGTTGAACAATACATACATGTTTCACGATGTGAATGGAACACAAAGCGTGCCCAATTGATCATCATAGGAAACACGTTTATATCACGTTTCAAGCCTTTCAAATTACTCTTATGACGTTTGTGGTTTGCGTCATTTGTCTCGAAACTGGTTGATACAGAAATCACTTCCTATTTGCTCGACATTCTTTATGTCATATCTCGTAATTTTGAAATCACGTTTTTGTGATTTATTAATTGATCACGTAATTAAATGTTTTGTATGTTAATAATCAATAATTGAATTGTTTGTATTCTGAAATAATGGAAAATATTATTATTCACGAAATGTCGTGTGTTTAAGTTTTTTTTATGTTCGCTAATTTTTTCTGCGCAAATTATTTTTTATTCCATACATTTTAATGTAGAAAAGGTGCTTGACCATCAAAGGAGTGTCCGAAACGGGAAGCCATGTTCGTGACTTGAACATGTATTTGATTTACAAAGAAATGGTTAAATAATTCAAAAATAACCTTCAAATAATATTCGTTTATTAACGGGTATGTAGGCATATTTTACAATATAAATTCATTAAATTATAAAATAAAATTCGATATCTTAATTATTAAAGAAAATTTTGCTACAATGAATATATTGCTCAAAGGAAATGATTACAGATTTTGTTCAACGCATAAGATTTATAAAAATGTGAAATATTGAAGAAATCTTATCCGACGCATGTATTCATGAGGTCAGAGGGGTTAAATGAGGTATGTTATCGGATTTTTTTTAAATAAATTGTTTCTTTTCTTTGGAAAAGAATTATATGTATTATATATGTGTAATTATATATGTATTATACGAAGCATAATGTGTTGAATAAATTACACGTAATATTTGTGCGTATGTAGATATTGGAAAGTCTTGTAATACTGTTAAAATTCCAAGAATCATATTATATAGTACTTGACTACTACCCGGTTCAAGAATCTTTTCTTTCATTGAAAATTTTTACACATTTCATATATATATGAATGTTTAAAATAACTGTTAATAAATTTATTTATCCAATTTTCTATTATTCAGTTATGTTAATTAAAATTCTAATTTCTATTTTTTTTTTTGAAAATAAAATATTTTAATTACTATTAAAATAACTTTATTTTACAGAATTTTAAATTGAGATCATTATATTTTTTGAAATTTCCTATTGAAAAATTGCATTGATATTTAATTATTAATCATAATTATTATTTTTAAAAATTTTTAAGTTAAAATTATTTAAGTTAAGTGTTTATCTAAATGTTTCCTTTTCTTAAAAAATTCTATCGGTATTTAATTGAGAGATTTTTAATATGAATATTAATTAAATTAATGAAATGTTTTCACATGTGAAGGGATAACAATGATAACGATTTATCAATAAAACTGTGCAGACAGTACTGATAAGAACCGTCTGCGACAAGTTATCCCGCATGTTTCATGATTACATCAATCATTTAGGATCATTGCACGGTGCGCCAACATCAACTCTCTCTCACATCAATTATTTACAACTGGATTCGAGGTCGAGCAAAGGCGTTTTTATTTTACCCCATAGTCTCTTTCTCTCTCTTTCTCTTTTTATATGTACATAAATAGTTTATTTCCTTGTTTTGATGTTACTTTCAATGAATTTTTCCTTTCAGAAATCAAGCATTATTGAAATAAAAGAGGATAAAGAGAAACAAACAGGTTAGTCAAATTCTGAATGAGCCATATATTTATATTATCTCAACTATTTGATTTGTATTTTTTTGCAATATTAGATTAAAGATGAAAAAAATTGAAATTGATATTCGATATATGACAAATTAGAACTAATTTAACAAGCTACTGATTTGATTGATATTTGAATAAGTTTTTCTAATCAATCAATTAAGATTCTTATCCTATATAAATATATAAATTATAAGTCCTAATTAATCTTATTAATCTTATACAGGATGTTAGTATATTAGTATTCATGGAATATTTTTATTAGAAGATCAATTTTATAGATCAAAACAAACAAAATAAAAGTTGATATACAAAAATTTCACTTGAGATTTATTTATTAAATTATAAATAGTTTAAATTTGCGTTAAATAAAGTATCTGTCTCCATCTTGCCTCATTTAATGCAAACTTAAATTGTTTATAAACTTAATAAATATATCTTAATCGAAATTTTTGTATACCAATTTTTGTTTTAATTTCTAAAATCAATCCTCCAAAAGTGATCCTCCAGGAATACATAAACATCTTGTATAAAGTATAATCAAAACTTAATACTGTTCTGATATTCGAATAAGCAATATCTAACTAGTTAATTGAGCTTTTTTAATCGTGATATAACTATGTCCAATTATTTCTTCCTTTTTCAGGTGAGAGAGGAAGGGACTATCCAGTTGCGAAAGGGAACTGAATCGACGTAATTCGATGCGTGAACAGCAAACGTTTCAGCCAACGAGCTGTCCGCTCGTATTCTAAAGCAGAAGACTGCAGGTATAGAATACGGTTGGCATTATGAGCTAGTTATCAAGAGGCAAGCGGGAAACGTGCGAGATGGCACGCAACCCATCGCTCGGATTGCACGCGCGCGCTAACTTGCATATATGCACCGGCTTTGCAATTTCACCTTCCTGATTTAAACGTTGATCAAACAATACCCCCTTACTCTGTACGCCTATATTGAAATCGACGGCGCCCGCCCGCTCTCTATATAACTGAGTAAGTAAGTACTTCAATTTCATGGGACAAGTGGGAGTTATGTTATCGAACTAAACATTCCGTAAGCATTTGGAAATTCGAATGGTTAACAAACAACCAGATACTCTAAGATTTTGAATCATTATTATAACATTTTTGTGCATTCTCAAAAACTTTGAGAGTTTCAAGTATTTAAGTATTTAAATTTTTTTAAATTTAAAACATTTGAGAACTTTATTAAATTTCTAATATTTTCTAGAATTCTAAAAAAATATCGAATATTTGGAGATTCTGATTTTAGTGCTTAAAAATTCTGAAAAATTATGCAACTTAAGAATTTTAAAAAGTATTTAAAATTTTGATACTTTATAATTTTTTAAAACTCAAAAATCAAATGATTTAAAAAATTTAAAACTTTAAAAAAACATCAAAATTTTAAATTTCAATATTTGAACTCTCTAAAATTTTTAAAATTTAAAAATTCAAAGATATATCGAACTTTTGAATATTTGTGAACTTTTGAATATTTGAAAATTCTAAAAAAAATTGAATATACGGGACTAAATTCCATCATTTTAAAATTTCTAATATTCGAAAGACTCGAAATTTTATTATGCTTCGAAGAGAATTCGAATAATTTATTATTTCCATTAAAAGTTTTTAAAAAAATTTTTTAAGTATTTAAACTTGTTAAATTTTTCACATAATTTCTAATACACATATAAAATATAACTAGTCATTTGATTTCACTTAACTTTATTTTCTCCAAATGTGTATTTAGCACATTATCTGCAAGAATTTCTCTTTTTTTTCTGCAAATATAGCATTTTATCTTATAGGTCAAAATCAAAGCATATTTAAATCTCAATGTAAAACCGATAAGATTAAATTGTCTCTAAATAAACATACAGTTCTATTTTTTATAACTTCTTTTTAACAAATTGAAAAAAAGAAAGACGCTATTATGCTTTATGGGATTTAGTACAACGAACATAATAACGATTATTTTCTCAAATAGAATATCGTAGTTGATAAATATTAACAAAGTTCAAAGCCATGATATTTATATTATATTAATTTATTTTATCGATTCTAGTTTAAATACAGAAATTTGGAACATGTATTTGCGTAGGTGTATGTTATTGGTAAACGATTTTGTATTTTTGATTAATTGACGAATATATGATTGTTGTTATTGCAACATCACATGTTCACTTTCATCTCTTCTTCTAAATTTCATGATGTGTCTTTTGACCAAGCGCCAGACTAAACGTTTGAAGCCAGATGTGCCTTGGGGATTACCGCCATTAAAATTCTTGGACAACTACCTGCTTTTTCTTTTGAAACTGCAATCCGTCCGTCAAAAAAAATTTTAGGGACTTGAGAATTTCATGAATAATTCCGGTCACTTTGGAATTTTCTGTCTTCATAGTAATATATACTTTTTCGTGAATCAATGTCGTTTGTGGTCAATAAGAAATTAAAGCACATCGACAAAGTGCATTAATGATTGATGCATAACTTTATTTTTTTTTGATACTTTTATTATATATAGTTTTTTATTGAATTATTTCTTCGAATAATAAAAATTTATATCGATATTTAAAAAATATAGCAATAGATTTTTTTATTCATCATATATAATCTAACAAAAAAAAAAAAAAAAA